>NC_090929.1:435929480-436238730 GCF_040938575.1 Ambystoma mexicanum
TATGGATTGAGGCGCCCCACTGCATGGCCTTAGTTCCACCCTTTTTCCTTATAACTGACGCTTAGTGACCCTGGAACGATGGGTGTACTGGGGCAGGTTGGGAGGGCAATGAGGAACCCATGGGAGGAACATCCATCAGACAGAACAATATCGAGAGGTAAGGAATTTGTTCTTCTAATGAATTCCTACATTCCATGGATTTCTCATCTATGATAGATTCCCAGAACTGGAGGCGGGAAGAAAGCAAGAACACCACCTAGACCAGAAAAGTCTGGATGACTGCCTAGCCAAAATAGGTGTCCTCACCTGAAAGGGCATCCAATCAGTAATGTTTAGCAAACGTTTGTTTGCAGAGACGCACATGTTGCTGCCTGGCAGATGTCCAGGACAGGAACTCCCTTCTGCAGGGAACAGGTGGCAGCAACTCCTCTGATAGAATGAGCTATGAGACCATCAGGCACATCTTTACCAGCCAGCATTACAGGATGCAGAGAATGATCCACCTTAAGGTCTGTTTGGCGACAGAACTGTCAGCACTTGCCCGAGCGTAACCAATGAAACGCTGGTCATCTTTCCTGGCTTCTCTAATCCGAGAGACAAAGTAGCTGAGGGCCTGCAACGGGTCCAGCAGATGGAATTGTTCCTCTGCTTGGAAGGATGAGGTGGAGGCAAAAACACAGGAAGATAGATCTTTTGAGAGAGATGAAAGCCCTAGACCACCTTTGGAAGAAGAGAGGGTCTCACTCTCAATGTCACTTTCTCTTTAACAGGCAACGCCTGAAGCGCACTCACCAGTCTCGGAGAAGTGATGACAAACAAGAAAATCATCTTTAGGGTGAGCAACATAATAGAACAGGAGGGGCTCAAACGGTGCTCTGATAAGGAATGTCAAAACCAAATTCTAATCCTACACCGAAGCCAAAAACTGGCACAGAGGAAACTGGTTACACAAACCCCACAAGAACTGCAAAACAGTTGGGAAAGTGAAGAACGAGCCCTGTTCCGGGGTCCTCTTTAAAACCAAAATAGCAGCAAGGTATCCCTTAACAGTGCCGATCTGCAGGCTTCAGCTTGGACCGAGACCAGCAAAAAATCTGAAACAGGCGATAACAGACAGGATAAAGGGTACAAATCCCTCTCCAGGCACCTGGATGGAAATGTACGCCACCAGCAGGCATAAATCAACTTTGTTGCAGGTCTACGAGTTGATAGGAAGACATCAAGGACGTTGTCTGACAACTCCCATATCTCAGCTTATCAGAATACAAGCATGAAGGTTCAGGCTGCTGAGGTTCCGGTGGAGGGCCCGCCACTCCAATTGGGGGAGCAAGTCAACTCTTCTCTAGAGGCACCGAGGAGGGCAGACTGACAGGTCCATCAACTCTGGGTACCGCATTCTCTGGGGCCAGTCTGAATAAACGTGATCCCAAACAGTCGTAACCTCCTGAGAACCAGCAGAATGACAGGGATCAGCAGGTATGCATAAAGATGATTTTACATTCATTGGGCCGTCAGTGCATCCCCAGATCTCCCTGGTGAGGAATTCCCTGGAGCAGAGCTCCTTGCACTTCTTGTTCACAATGGAAGGAAAGAGATCTATTTGAGGAGTTCCCCAGAAGAGGACCTCATCCAGAACGTGCTGGCAGAGCTCACACTTGTGGGAGGCTGAAGTCTGTCTGATCAAGGCATCCGCTGTGACATTCTCTCTTCGGGCAAGATGAGCAGCTGTCAGAGATCCAGTTTTCCAGAACGTAGAACCACAGTCGCATTGCTTCTCTGGATAGCGGCAAGAACCCCACATCACCCCGCTTGTTGAGGTAGTGCATGGCTACTGTGTTGTCTGTCAGAACCAGCACAGTCTTGCCTTTCACAGAGGAGGGGAAGGTGGCCAGGACCAGGCGGATCGCACTAAACTCCAGCAAATTAAAATGCTGCTGAGACTCTGAGGAGAGCACTGTCCGCACACTGTCAGTTCCAACAGGTGAGTACCCCATTTTATCAGAGATGCATCAGTGACCACTGTCACTAGGGTCCAGGGTTAAGGAACCAACGTTCCTCGCAGCAAGTTCTCTCTCAAAGCACAGCACACAAGATCTTGAGCGCCTAGGTTCGAAGCCGTAAAGAAAATGCGTGCATAGGCTCAAACTGAGCCGCCATCAAATAAATCAAAACCAGATTAAGAACGCAATCTGGGACTACAAATGGGGTTTGCAGAAACTTGTTGAGAAGGCCCTTCAGGAACTGGGCCATTACTGGAATGGTGAAAATAGAATCTTGGTCTGGGGATCTCTTGAACACAGACAGGACCGCCAAATACCCTTTGATTGTGTCAACCTGAAGGCCTGAAGAGGCCAGTGGCAGAAGGAACTCCATCACTGTGGTGGTGGGGCAAGAGAGAAGGTCAGTTTCACGTTCCCTGCACCACGCCTCAGATCTTCTCCACCTGCACATGTACAGAGATCTAGTAGAAGGTCTGCGTGCAGCCAGCAATACCTCAAGTACCTCCTCTGGAGGTCCCAGTCGTCATACCTCATCCTCTCAAGAGCCACGCATGTCATTGAGAGAATCTGGAGTTGGGTGGAGCACCAGACCCTCCGACCACGTGAGAAGACTCGGACACCGAGACAAAAGGTGAGGTGGACAGATGGTAATTGGTAATGTTTATTTTTAAATCGCCTATACACAAGGCAAGTATTTCAAAGCACTCCTGGTCAGATACAGGAGATTGCAGTACCATTTTCTCCCCGCCCAATCTGGGGCCATCAGGATCATGGATGCTCGAAATCTCAACCACCTCCTAAGAAACCAAGGAATGACAGGAATCGGAGGGAAGGCGTAGTGGAGAGGGAAGGTCCAATCCACGAGAAACACGTCCCCTAGTGCACTGTTCGCTGGGAATTCCCTTGAGCAAAACATTTCACACTTCATGTTGGACTCCGTGGCAAACAGATCCACTGCAGGCGTGCCCCGGAAAGTGAAGACCTCCTCGTGTGAGACTGGGCTCTGCCTGCTCAGAGCATCCGCCAAACTGTTTTTGGTCCCCGTCAGATGATCTGTTGAGACCGAGAACCGGTTCTCCAACAACCAGAACCACAGCTGCATCACTTCTCTGCAAAAGGGGAGGGAGCGCACGCCACCTTGCTGTTCAGGGAGTGCATGGCCACCGTATTATCTGTCAAAACCAGGACATGCTTCTGTAGTGAAATACAAAGTGCCATATTTGCATATTAGGGCCTTAGATGGCTACATTAACAGCTAAGACTAATATCTTATTCAAAGTATGTGATAAATGCTGAAAGTAGTGTGTTGGTAGCAGCTACATTAAGCATTAGTGAGCTACAAGGAATGTGCAGGCCTAGTAGGGGTGGAAGGTTACATTATGCATTGTGCATAGAAAGACAGGGCCGAGGACCCAGTTTAGTAGCTAATAGAGACCTGTATTTGAGTGTTTGAAGCATTATAGCACCCACATAGCGCTTAGATAGCCAGTCTTTGGAGCACTATAGAGAGTGCAGGCCTGGTAAAGCTTGCTCATTAGGGGTTAATTGCAATGCATATTATTTCAGCTCCTCTCTTTGTTACAGTGGCTCTGCCATGCTTTGTAAACATATCCTCTTTCACATGAGAAGGCCTGGTACGGCCTTGCCCATGCTGATAAACATTCCTGAGCTTTCGCAGATGGGCTCCAAGGGAGGGGTAAGCGCAAGGAGCATCTCAGAGAGAGTTGGGTTTTTCCATCGGTAAACATTTTGCACGAAGAAGGTTCTGGCACTGTGCGTCATGCTGATTGATGGCACGAGAGCACAAAAGTTGCAAGCACCCAGAACTGGGGGGTGGGGGGAGATTCATCCGCGGACCGAGTGTGCCCGGAACCTGATGAGGCCTTGTGCGGCACCTTGCAGTGCTGTTATCTGAAGGGGCTGGCAGCAGCTTGCTTAATACAACCAGGGTCTCCTAGCGCTGAAGATACCATCCAAGGGGCGTAAGACTGTTTCTCTAAGTTTTGTGATTTCTCTAACTGACATTTCCATCATTGCCAAGTTGCTGCTATATTCACCGTTATGTTTTATTATGTTTTATGTCCAATAAATGCAAAATTTATACTGAAGGTGTCATTTCTCAGGCATGAGTTCATTGCTCAACACGAGCGGACCTATAGGTGGATAATTTATGCTAATGAGGGCTGGTCCCCAGGGAGCAATTACCCCTTTTCAAGACAGCTTCCCCTTCAGAGACGGGGCATACGCCTTCAGGGCTAGCCCGATGGCTTGAAACTCCAGTCTGTTGATGTGCCACCTGTCTTTACTTGCTTACCAAAAGGCCACTCACCTACAAGTCCTCGTAGTGAGCGCCCCAACCCTTCAAGGACGCATCCGTGACTACTCGAGCCCGAGGCCATGGTAGCGAGAAGGGTTCCCCCGCTAGAAGGTTGCTGCTGCTGGCCCACCAGGAAAAGTCGCTGGCCAGGGACCTAGACGTCTTTGAGGGTATCGAGGTACTTGGACCACTGACCTCGCAGGAGCGATTGTAAAGATCTAATTTGAAGCCTGGCCTCTGGTACTAGAAAAATACAGGAGTCCATGAGACCCAAGAGGCGGAGGAAGGAAGCCACTGGTAAGGTGGTTTGTTTCTGGAAGAGATGCACCATCTGCGCAATGCGGGTTACTTTTAGAGAGAGGTCAACCCAAAGTGAAGCACCATGAACTGATCGTCCTCGTCACTTATGAGGAACCTCAGGAATTTCCTGTGCTTCTGATATATCGGCACATGGAGGTAAGCATCCTGAATGTCTATGGAATGCAGCCAGTCCTGCAACTCGAGTGTGGAGAAACTCTCTGAAGATCACCACCCTGAATGTATCTTTCCTCAGAAACTTGTTCAAGGCCCTGAGGTTCAGTATGGGATTGGGACCTCCCTTCTTGGGCACCTGGAAATACATGGAATGCCAGCCCGAACCTCTCTGCTCAGGCGTTACCTTCTTCCACGGCCCCTTTCAACAGGGTTCTCATTTCTTCCTGGAGCCCCTGATCCGTTTGGCATAGAGGTGGTGGGGGTCTGCTAGGATGTTTTCTTAAGAAGGACAGACAATAAACCTACGCACGAGCTCCAGGGCCCAGGCATCGGAGGAAATCTCCCGCCATTGGGGTCAATGCCCAGACAGCCAAGGCAAGAGCGTCTCCTTTTTAGGACCCTTGTCCAGGATGTCAGTAAATTCATACTGCACCTTGGGACATAAAGGAGCCGACAGCCCTAAGGTGTCAACTGCCTTTGCCATCAGATGCTGGAAAGCAGCCAGAGGCTTGCCTGGGTGGCAGCAGGGAAAATTTTCACCTCTGGCAAGGTATCCAGGCAGGTTGCCTCCTGCAATGTAGGAAACAAGGTACACTAAGTCCTCTTGCTCTCCATAAAAATCCTCAGGGATGTCTGTCCTCTTGAAGTAAGAGGGATGAGGGACCACTATGCAATTGCCGTATATTGCCCCCTGCTGTTAAAATATTTCAAAGATCTGCTAAAGCAGAACAAATATATCCAAGATGAGCAATCTGTGGAAGGGTACAATCAATAAGAAGCATATTTTGAGAAAACAGCTCACATAAACCTTACCAGTCAGTTTCTGCAGTTCTGGGTTCTTTTAGCAATCTTGTACAATATGTGTAATTTCTTCACATTATCAATGTAGGCGTTTAAGTGCAAGCAGCCAAAATAAAGTTAGCCTAAAAGCCACATTATTTCACACCTGTAAGAGCCAGTGTGGTATAAAGTCACCCGTTTATATAATCAATTTGGTTTTAAGAAAAACAAAATACAAAAGAGATCTCTGCTCATTACACTAAATAACATTTTGCCGCAAAAACGTAATGCAGCAACGAATAAGTTAGATAAAAGAAATCATCACATAATGTTGCAGCATCAGATCTGAAACTGTTGAGTCAGAGGCAATCATGTGAGAAGACATGAAATAACATGGATTTATAATGAACGGTATGATAGTCAAATAAATCAGCCTCCAAGTCTGAAGGTATTTAGGCATCTCACTCATAGACAAAATGTTATCAATTGCTAGTTTGGTCCAAATTCTTGTTAACCACTATCGTAAATGGGGGACTTTAGCGGTCTTTCAATGATGGGTGATGTGGGCTCCCACAGGACAGTGGGCAATCAATTTCGAACTCTGACTTGATGGTTTATAATAACCAACAGAGGACACGTTTCCAAGAAGAATCAATGAGATCTAGAAGGAGCTCCACTCCCATGTGTGGTAGGTCAGAAGAAGGAGGCGGACCAAATGGTGGCATGCTTACAATTCTTCTTATTAAAATATTAAGAAAAAAGGCCTATCTGTCCCCATCACAAAGGTTTGCCATACCTAACATATAACTAACTATGGGCCTTGTTGTCAATATGGCAGTCCAAAGTAATGATCTATCCTCTGTCAAAAGCTATCCTGTTATAACCCTACCAAAAATTAAATAAAGGAAAAGAAAGGGGTCCAGGAGAACGACTCCTCCAGGACAGGTTTCTTCCAGCCTTAAAAATCTATTTTCAAATATTTCTTGGTAACCATGTGAATCA
This sequence comes from Ambystoma mexicanum, assembly GCF_040938575.1. Classification (NCBI taxonomy): domain Eukaryota; kingdom Metazoa; phylum Chordata; class Amphibia; order Caudata; family Ambystomatidae; genus Ambystoma; species Ambystoma mexicanum. The sequence goes on from NC_090929.1 coordinate 435,936,054, forward strand.
AGCCCTTTATTTCTTCTAGGGGATTTATCCACCTTTTCTGCTTTACCCTTAATGCGTTCAATAGAGTTCCTTGGTCTCTCACAGTAGGGTTTCAACTCTTATCCCTTCTATCTTTGGATTAGACTTCAACCACTCTGTGGAATTAATGAACTGTCCTTCACCGTCTATAAAGAATTCACAACCACTGGGACAAATATGAGTCCCTTTATACGCTTCTCTTGCTTTAAGTTATTCACAACCACTCGGATGAGTCTGATGAGTCCCCTTGTATTATTCACTTTCTTTGAGGTATTCACAACCACTGGGACGAGCATGTTTAGGCCCTTGAGGCTCTTCCTGCTGTGTTCCCCTCCGGTTCTCCCGCCTCTCCTGTTATCTCGATTCTGCTGGATTGGTGCCATCTGTTCTACCTATAGGGTCGGATTACCTCTTGTCTCTTCCGTGGGTCTAGCGGGCATTCTCTCTCCAGGCACCAGTGTGTGGCTCTGCTGAGCCTCTCCAGTTGCGGTTTCAGCATTGTTTGAGGACCAGCCAGTCCACCTTTTACTTTATTTTATCACATATGTACTGCACACCACTAACCCGGAGGCTTAAGGGCGCAAAACAAAAACGGACAGACAGAAAAGAACAGACACAGCCGCACATCCAGAGACAATGCAAATACCCATTCAATAAACAAGTTGGCCATAGGGCAATACAGTTATCATTCGCAGGGTGACTATCTGAACAGAAAGTCTTTAGTCTTTTCCTGAACAGGGCAGTTGATCTTTCTTCCCTAATGTCTGGCGGACTAGCTTTCCAAACGGTGGGGGCTGCTACAAAGAACACACCTTTCTTCACCTGGAGTTGATTGGTGTTATTGAATCTGAGATCACAAACACTATTTCGTTTCCAGCACTTCACTCAGGTATACTGGGGACGATCCCGGCAGGCACTTAATTCTGGCTTCTATCGGAAGCCAATGCAGATTCCTCCTTGCCTCAGATACGTGATCCCTTCTTTTGAGAGCCATAACAACTCTTACTACATTGTTCTGTATAACCTGAAGCAGACAAGAGTCAGAATTAGATAGACATGCGAGCAGACTGCTGCAAAAAAATCGATCCTAGAACCAATCATCACCCTTGCTATTGTCTCATGGTTGGCTCTTGATATAAAAGGGCATAGTTGTGCCACCACTTTGATATAGTACGAGGCTTAAGACACCAGACAGCCAACATGGGCTTTCATGTTAACATTACAATCAAAAAGGACCTTTAATTTTTAGATTTGTGTCACAACCATCAATTTGAAACTGGGAGTACTCAGTTCCAAACTTTCGGATTTTTGCCTCAGTGCCTCTTCAGGGTCACACTACTGCCTCTATTCTAGTTTTTTGGCATACACAGTATGACCCTTTAACCTCTTGTGCTTCTTCTGCCTCGTGGTTGCCGGTTTTCTCTTGGCTTAGGACTTCCCAAGGGTCTCTGGTCTCGCCAGCTATAAACCTCCCGAGTTCCACAACAATACATTGGTCCTTCATCTGTTTTAAAAAGGGAATACTGGGCCCTCCCCAGCGTAGAACCATAGTACTTTGTCCCTCTCTCTCTCTCTTGCTCAATCTTCTTAGTCCCAGTACGGTTGGCTGCCAACGACTGGGGAAACTTTATCTTTGGTATCCTCTCTCCTACTTCTCTGCAAGTGTGTTTGTCTGATGGTAAGTTGGTGTGACACTACAATAACAAACATTGATTTGTGGATGATGTTTCTCCTGAAGCCTTGATGGTTTCAATGGTTCTTCATAGAGGGATTTATGTAATTCCTTGACGGAAGGGGAGTCCTTGTCCCCAAAAGGGGGGTCTCTCCCTGTGAGGTCCCGCTTACTGCCACCCCTAGGGGGAAGTTGCATAGCAGGCTCACCTCCCTAGCTTCACAGGGAGAAATGACAAGACGCCGTGAATCGTCACACTTGACAAACTTAATATGTAACAGAATCTCCTTCCAAAACGGTTGGATCATGCAGCAAATATGAAAGAGCGTGCCTTGAGCCTGGGGGCATCTCCAAAGAAAAAAAGAAAAAGATAGTTAGTAACTGTTTTTCCCTTTTTTGGATACATGATGCGGCCAGAGACCAAATAGTATGTCATGCCTCACCGTCTATCCAGGTGTCAAAATCTTCTGGTCATGCGGCCCTATGAAGATAGAGTATAAACAGGTCAATTTCTGGGATGAAGGATCCTGGGAAAGATCTTCAAATCTGGTGGTTTCTCTGGTCCGGCCATCTTAACTTTGGGGCTGGTGATCCAAAGCCTAATACGGAATATGTGAATCCAGCTGATTTTGCGGGTAGGAATACTTATTTGCATGCCTCAAAATCTAGGAGAGTGGCATCATAAAATAGTTGCCCAAACCTCTCCAATCCCCCTGCTATCCAATATGTAAAGTGCTGCGGGTGAAGCCTTGGGGTAAAACATGTACTATGACTGAAGTCATTGGAGATCGGAATGTGTTTGCCCCCTGTAGTTTAGCTGTTCTGTCACACTATCTTGGTGTAACTTGGTAGAGGACAATTCCTTGCCCAATCACTGTATCCTGGGCGAAAGCTCACACCATTTATTCAACAGGAAAGTCAATGGGTACTCTCCTGTTCTTTTTCCATACGTGGGAGAATTCTAGTCCATTGTCCAAGCTAATTGGGCTGCCAGTAAGTAATTCAAAATCTTGGACCACAAGCCCCCATTCATTTTGGTGGCAAACAGTGTTTTTCTGGGTGATGTCATGAATACCGAAATGTCGCCACTCCCCCCCCGAGGAGAGCCCCTTCCCATGAGGCAAGGGTGGTGAGGCCGCTACCTGATAGTCCCTCTGAGAGTTGTACTCAGTGGGAGAAGACTTCCCCTCTGGGGACAAGGGAGGGCATCTCAAGAAAACAAGGTATTACACCAGTGACCCAACAGCCTACCCACTTCCATGCACCAAGGACCCTACCACTTTACCTAGTACCCTCATGTACCTTCATAAGTCAGTGTCTCTAAGAAACACTGAGACAAAGAAGAGTAGGGACTACCTAAAGGAAGTGTACCAGACAAGTACTGGGACGAGGAGGAGGTGCAGAGCCATGAAGAACACCTGGTGGAATTGTAATGACCATTCTAGCCTTCGACAGAGTAGTGGTTGTGAGACAGAAAAAAAACTGACAAGGGACTTGCAGAAGTTCTTTCGAAGCCAGAGGAGCTACATTCAGGAGAGAGACAGCCGCACCAGCAGACCAGAGCGAAGGACCGCCCAGCCCGGGAGATTCGAAGAGAACGCAGAGAAGGAAGTCATCCGGCCTCAAGGGTGGGAAGAAACCGGGAGGAGGGGGGGCAGCGCTAGTCTAGAGCAGAGCTGGATGTTGCAAGCCGGTGTCGGGAAGGAGAGGCACAGAGCAAGACCAGGAAAGCAGAGAAGCACTTGCGCCAGATGACGAACAACAGCAGGCACCCAAGGAGGACCAGCTGTGTGTCCAAGAAGGTAATGGGCTCGACGCAGAACCGGTGGGGGCTTCAGAAGAAGGGTCTGGGACTCAAACCGAAAAGAGAAGATCAGAGGTATCTTCATTGTCGCAATACTTGGCGAGAGAGTAAGCCAAGTGGGCCGAACTGAAGAGTGAGAGAAGGAGAAATTACTTACCGTAATGTTCTTTCTATGGATTCTTCTCCCGCAGATTCCTCATCAGTTCACCTGGTGGTTTCTCTGGTCCGGCCATCTTAACTTTGGGGCTGGTGATCCAAAGCCTAATACGGAATATGTGAATCCAGCTGATTTTGCAGGTAGGAATACTTATTTGCATGCCTCAAAATCTAGGAGAGTGGCATCATGAAATAGTTGCCCAGACCTCTACAATCCCCCTGCTATCCAATATGTAAAGTGCTGCGGGTGAAGCCTTGGGGTAAAACATGTACTAGGACTGAAGTCATTGGAGATCGGAATGTGTTTGCCCCCTGTAGTTTAGCTGTTCTGTCACACTATCTTGGTGTAACTTGGTAGAGGACAACTCCTTGCCCAATCACTGTATCCTGGGCGAAGAAGGTAATGGGCTCGATTCCTCATCAGTTCACCTCTTCCTCCCAGAAGAGAAGTCAACTGACCGCAGGTACTTTCATAGCGGAATCGGATGGAAGGTTGATGAGGAACACGCGGGAGAAGAATCTTTGCAGTAAGTAATTTCTGCTTCAATGGATTGCCTTTCTCCTGCAGAGTCCTCATCAGATAGACTCCCGAAGCAGTACTTGTGAAATAGGCTGGATGAAAGTCCCTTAGAGGAGCAACTTAAGAAAACCGCTCTCCCAAATTGAGCATCAGCTGCAGGGGCCACATCCAGGCTGTAATGTTTGTTAAAAGTATGCAGCGAGGACCAGGTTGCCGCCAGGCAAATGTCCCTCACCAGTACTCCCCTTTGCAGGGCCGTTGAGGCAGCCACCCCTCTAGTGGAGTGGGCTCTGATGCACAGAGGTAGTTATTTCCGCCGCATTGTGGTAGCATTCGGAAATGCAAAGCGAGATCCACCGCGAGATGGTGTGCTTTGAAACAGCCAAACCTTTCTTAAACACAGAAAGCCATAAACAACTGATCCACCTTCCCAAAGTCTGCCGTTCTGGCAACGTAAAACCTCAGCGCTCTTTATGGGTCGAGCCTGTGGAACTGCTCCTCCTCTGTGGAGGGGTGTGGTGGCAGATAAAAGACAGGAAGGTCAATGGCCTGGGATAGGTACAATTCTGATATCACCTTGGGTAGAAACGCGGGTCGTATCCAGGGGAACTTTCTCCTGGACAAAACGAAGAAAAGGCGGCTTGCAAGATCAGGCCTGCAGCTCGGTGACACGTCTGGCCAAAGTGATGGCCACCAAGAACACGGTCTTCAAGGTGAGCAAACGTAAAGAACATGAATGCAAAGTCCGAAGGGAGCGCTATAAGGAAGGTGAGGACCAAATTAAGGTCGCAGTCTAGAACAACAAAGGGGAAAGGTGGAAATGTATTCACAAGGCTCTTCAGGAATTGGGCCATAACCAGGATCGTAAAGAAAGACCCTTGATTCAGAGACCTTTTGAAAACAGACAAAGCCGCCAAGTATCCTTTGACTGTGGTGACCTGCAGACCTGAAGAGGCCAGTGACAGAAGGAACTCCATCACTGTAGTGGTGGGGCATGAGATCTGGTCAATCTCACATTCTGTGAGGGGTCAGTAATGCGAGAAGGACAACTGCTTGCAGTTTTCTCAGGAAATGACATTTTACTAAAGTAAATGGTTTCAAATAAAGCCTTGCTTGCCTTACTCTAATTCCCCTACCTAGTCTAAACGCCTAAGGGAACCATCTCTAACATAGGTAAACTGGCCCTCACTCTAAACAACAAACATATACAGAAAATGATAAAGCAACACAAGATAATAAACAGCATTAAACTATATCTGGGTAACCTTCACCTGTCCAGGCTAACATCCTTTCCCCAGGTTTTAAAGTCAAGTTCTAAATGTTCAAATGAAAAGAAAAGTCTTGAAACGGTTCTCATCAGTTCCAAGTCAAAGCAAAAGTCGAAACAAAAATCCAATCATAGCAATTCTTTGGTTTCAGTTGGAAAGATCCCCTTCCAATTGCAGCAAAGAAAATAGCACAACCAACCTTCTACTGTTACTGCGAGAACAGCACCTTTTTTCACAGTATGCCACTACTTCAAACCACTCCAATGTGACTGCTGACAACTTTGTATACCACCAGAGTTCAGGTACGTCTACCACGGCTTTGTACCTCTGAATTATCAGGCACAGTCTTACAAGACACTTCGACCTCTTCAGGTAGGCAAGGCACTGTTCCCTGAAACGACTTTCAAACATGGGTTAGCCTCTTTACCTCTTCCGTCTGTCTAACTGCCCCAAGAATAACCTACTTCTCCCCACCAGACTTACTTCCTTTCAACTTCAGCAGGCTCTAGCATTACAGGTCATAGTCTACTTCTGCATGCTCTTTACAAGCACCCAGCTCCCTTTCCCCAGCTTTAATCACACCTTTTCTGCCCCCAAGTAACTACCCAAAAGCCGTAGTGTCACTCTTTCAGCTTCAGGTAACAAGGCCCCACTTGTATCCTAGGCCACTTGACAGTTGACAACTTACCAGAGTAGGTGGATAGCTTTAAAGAATACTGGTTTCACTATGGAAAGGGTATGCGTTTTTGGCTTGGGTAATGCTTGTTCTTCTCCAATTTTGTATAGTATTTACTTCTTGGAATAGAATGTCAATTCTGGATACAAAACAAGGTTGTCTTCAAAGTGAAAACATAATTGGGTACATACAAGCACTCTTTAAGGTAGATTTTGAAACAAAGTGATGTACAGAATTGTATTCCTGTGTATTGTTAAAAGGAGGCAACTTCTGACTTCCTACGGGAAACACAATTGGTCACACGTGACCTTCCTTTGCTGCAGTTTTCACTCTATCAATTTTAACTCTTGTGCCACGTCAATGTTAGATATTCGGAACGGACAAGTGTTTCTTCTTCACAATTAAGGACACGCAACCACCCCTTTATTCCAAAAAGGTTCAACAATAGGTGTAACGGCTTTCACTTCTCACGCAAACCTTACCGCTTTCAAAATAAGCCTGAGTGCTTCATTTCCATTGTTAGACAGTTTAAAGATATCAAACAACTTCTACTCGCTTTAAACTTTGCGCAAGTTACTTCAGAGCTGGTTACAGTTACCAGCAAGGCTTTTTGAGTGAATCTGAACGCTGTGCTTCACTCACAGGCTTCAGAGACACTGCGGTTGAATGATTGCTCTACTTCCCTGAATTCCTCAACCTCTGCTACTACTTCTGGCTCACTTGTGAACCACACCCTTCTCGAGCACGAGTGGCTCCGGTCCGGCCACTTTAGTTGGGAGTCTTTCACTCTTGAGACCCTTAGCTTGCCTTCTGCTTCTGGCCTTGGGCTCCTGCTTGGTCACGGCTCTGCAATCACAGAAATTCGGCTCACGTGGGGAAAACTTCACTTCCAGAAGTATTCCTCTGCAAAATAGGTTTTGGAAACGCAGGACCCTCTCAGAACTTGCAGGTGAAATATGCTGTCTCTACGTTCTGGCGTCCTTTCTGGGCTCCCACTTCCTCATTGTTCGGGAGAATTCTCATTCTACGGCTAATTTCCCTTACCTAGTGAGTCCCTCAGCAGCTTTGCTGGATTTTTGGAGTTTATTTTTTCCACCTGGTAAGAGTGTGAGCTTTTCCCCCACTCTTACCTGTGTTTTGCCATGTGTATTTTAACTGTTTTTGTGATTGTGGACTCTGGAGTACACCACTTCAGTAGCCCCACTCTGTGTGTTACACAGCACCTTCAGTGCAGTGACACGGGTCGTCTCTCAGACTTTCCACCGACTCCATTTTCTGGGGCTGACTACTGTCCCCCAGAAGAGGGTAAAGTTGCCATTAACTTTACATAGACACTTTTACCACGGATCCAGTACACCCCATCTTATATGGAGTATTGGAAAGGGTTAATTCTTAGCCCTTTTTAGCTGTGCCTCTTGGAGCATTGTTTCACTCCCTTAACATTAAGACTTGGCTGGTGGCAGTGGTCCCTACCCTAATTTTCCTACATAATGTGGTAATGTTTTAGGCTATTTTAGTAGCCTCAAACTTTAAACCCGCATGCCCAAATACTTTTTATTTCGGCTCCGGTTGGGTTTAATCGCCATTTGTTTTTGTTAACATCCTTCTTGGGTCTTTCTTTGCGCGGCAAACCAGGTTTGCCTCCTTTGTTCGCCGACCTTTGGCAGGCTTCTGACCAGAAGCCCTCCTTTTGCGTCTGGGTGTCTAGGTGGGCTGAATGTGAGGGAGGGGTGTAGTCACCCCCTGCACAGGGTCTCCTTGGAGACCCAAGTCACACTTTGTGTTGATTGGCTGAGGTGGTTGTCCGGGCTGGACAACCCCATGCTGAGTAATTGACAGCCAGGCTGTGTGAATGGGGGATTTTGGCATAAAAGGCAGGACTCTTGGGCTAGAAGTCAGAGTCGCCACTGGAACTACAAAGAACCGAAGAGAAGCGGAGAAGAAGACGGCTGCTGCAACCCCGAGTCCCGGTGAAGCCCTGCTGCAGTCCTGAGCTATCTACTCTTCAACGACAAGAGAAGATCCAGTCCGGAGTCTTCTTCCCTTGAGCCTGGTGGGATCAACCAGCTCACCCTTTCTTCAGTCAGAATCCTCTCCTGGGTCGAAATCACTGCTGTGCTGTAGTGGTCCAGATAGCCATCAGAAGAGCCCTCTCCTGATTTAAAGGAGAGCACCTTTTATTCATTGTTGTCTTTTTCGCTGCTGCTGGCCTCATCCCTGGGTAATGCAGATCACTCCAGATGTCGTCCTTGTCCCCACGACTGAAGCCGCAGGAACCGTGAGTCTGCAGGAACTACCAGGAACAACTGCTTTGGCACCAGCTTTTCTCCAACGGAATAAGGTACTGTGCACATTTGGTCGTTCTCTCTGTCAGACCATCCGGAATCGGGGTGAACCCTTTTCCTCCTCGAAGATTTGTTCCTTCTTCCTTCCCTCTTATAACTTTTCCTTCCATCTGACAATATCTAAGTACTCTTGGCATCTCGAATCTCGAACTGTTCAAAGTGTGATCCTCGGCAACTGAGCATCTGCTCCATTGACACTGGCGCAGGCCTATTGACTTTAATCTGTATCGTTGAACGAGTCCTCTGATTCCCTTGTCTTGACAAAAGTAGTGCCTGTGATTTTATCCACTTTTCCCTTGTTTGAAATTCTAAAGTACAAAGTGTGTTTTAACTTCATGAGCATTTCTATTCGCAGGTACGCGTTAGTATCGCAACACCGGTCTGTCAAATCCTAATGTACCTACCTTGAATTTGCTGGAACAAGTGGAATTGGTTGTGTGTAGTATATTTTACGTGTGGTTTTGAATGTATAGAAGTGATGTGTTGTGAACAGATGGTTTAAAATAAATGTACTTCTATTTTTTTACCTGAAACCTTGAGTCAGTGTTTGCTTGAGTCACAGTAATTGTGGTCCTTTGTGTAATCTCTACTACTGCTCATTTACTCTTGAGATAAGTCTGGCTGCTCAGCTACTGCTACCACTCGGACATAGTAGTACAGGCTTGTACCAAAGGTGAACTTGTATTGCCACTTGTAGTCTTAATTGTATGTAGTGGTCCCTAAGGGCACAGCACAGGATTCTGCCTAAAACTAATGACTTGCCTGCTTCATTTCTCGCCTCTGCTACTACTACTACTGCCAGCCTTCCAACTCCTGCTCCAGCTCCTTCTACCTCTCTATTCCTGCTGGGGCCTTTTATAGCTCCCTTTTTTGACAATAGGCTTCTGGCGTGAGCCATTAGCTTCAATTGCCTGACTCCTGCAACGGCTACTAGGCTTAGTTGCCTGACTATTACATCTACATGCCACTTCAGCCCTTTTCCTGGTCTCAGTTCCTCTATGATTCTAGGAAATAAATTTAGATTTTTCCACGTTTTCATTCTTTATAAGGGTAGATTGAATTCCCTTAACACTTTCAACAGAGGGGCTATGGGTTTTAACTTTGAAAGGGGAATATGGTTTACAGAAGACAACATTTCCACAATACTTAATAGTGAACCCTTGGGATTGAGGAGGGCATTTAGTTTTAGATACCAAAAAGGCTCTTTCTTTTGGTACAGTGTGTTTTGATGTTGCAACGTTATAGTTCACAACCTCAGATTTAATACAAGTTTGAGATAAATTAAAATAAGCCATAACCTCTTTTGGCATAGTGGTAAGGAACTCCCTGTCAGAGGAAAAATACTGTGTCTCATCCCACGGAATATCCTCACCACCCTGGGTCTGGTCTCCACCCAGGTGATCCTCCTGCAGTACACCACCCAAAAGGTTGAGATCAGGAAGCCTGTGCCTTACCCTGGCCACCTCGGAGCGGACTTTAGGCAGGGTTTCAGTGAGTGGTCAGCAGGATTCTTCACAGTTCCCTGCCCCACACCTCAAATCTTATCCACCTGCACGAATACAGCAATCTTGTTGATTGTATATGTGCAGGCAGTGGCACCTCAAGTCCCTCCTACGAGAGGTCCCAGTCATCATATCTCATCCTTGCAAAAGCCACGCATGTAGGTTGAGAGACTCCGGGTTCGGTTGGAGCACTAGACCTAACTGGGATAGGATATCTGGCCAACGTGACACCCGGAGTGGTGGGCAGATGGCCAAGTTCAGAAGCTCTGAGTACCATGTCCTCCTCGCCCAATCCGGGGCGATCAAGATCACGGTTGCTCGAAACCTCAACCTCCTGAGAACCCACGGAATGACAGGAATCTGAGGGAAGGCGTAGTAGAGAGCAAAACTCCATTCAATGAGAAACGCATCCCCCAGTGCACCCTTGGCTGGGAATTCCCTTGAGCAAAACTGTCTGTACTTCCTATTGGACTCTGTGGCAAACAGATCCACCGCTGGGGAACCACAAAGATGGAAGACCTCTAGGACTTCTTGGCACACTTTCCACTTGTGTGAGACCGTGCTCTGCCTGCTCAGAGCATCCGCCAAACAGTTCCCCCATCCCTGCCAGATGCACTGCCAAGAATGAGATTGGATTCTCCAAAAGCCATAATCACAGCTGCATCACCGCTCTGCAAAGGGGTAGTGAGCACACTCCGCCCTGCTTGTTCAGGTAGTGCATGGCCACCGTATTGAAAGTTATAATCAGGACATGCTTCCCTTTCAGAGAGGGCACAAACGCCTTCAGGGCCAACCTGATGGCCGCAGCTCAAGCCTGTTGATGTTCCACTGGGCCTCCATCGCTGACCAGAGGCCGCTCGCCCCAACCTTTCAAGGACACATCCACGACCACCCTGGCTTGGGGCCACGGAGGCTAGAAAGGTTCCCCCGCCAACATGTTGTCTTTGCTGGCCCACCAAGAGAGATTGTTGGCCACCAACCTGGACACTTTGAGAACGTCCCTTAAGTGCCATAGTACTGGTACCACAGACCCTGCAGGAGCCATTGCAGACTGCATCTGCAGGCTGGCCTCTGGCACTAAAGAAATGCACGAGGCCATGAGACCCAAGAGACGGAGGTCGGAAGCCGCTGTGGATCTGAAAGAGCTGGACCATTTGTCCGACACTGGCCACTCTCACGTCAGGGAGAAAGGCCTTTCCCACCCGAGTGTCCCATACCGCTCCGATGAACTGGAGCCTCTGTGTTGGTGTCTTGTGAGACTTCTGCAAGTTCAGGGAGAAGGATAGCTTGTGGAGTAGTGAGCGGGTGTCCTCGAGATGGGGCAAAACTTGCTGCTCTGACGTACCTCGTATGTCATCCAGGTAAGGGTACACATGGACGCCAGATCTCCTGAGGTGAGCTGGGACTACCGCCATGAGCTTGGTGAAGACACTCGGGCAGAGGTCAATCCAAAGAGGAGCACATTGAACTGGTAGTGCTTGTACTCTATGAGGGATCAAAGGAATTTATTGTGCTTCTGGTGGATAGGCACGTGGAAACATGCGTCATGGAGATATAACACCACCAGCCAGTCCTGAAACCTGAGAGCATGGAGAACTTCTCTTGGCATCACCCTCTTGAACTTTTCCTTCCTCAGGAAGGCCCTTGTTGAAGGCCCTGAGGTCGAAGATGGGACGGAGTACCAAGTCTACTCGAGGCTCCTCGAAACATGCTCTGGTGACCGAACCCGGATCAACCAGCTGTCCAAGCATGGGAACATGAAGACATTGGATCTCCCGAGATGGGCTGCCACTACTGGCATCAGCTTGGTAAAAACCCTGGGTGCAGCGGTCAAGCCAAAAAGGAGCACCTTGAACTGGTAATGTGCGTCCCCAATGATGAACTTTACTTCCTATGGATAAGCAATTGACAATACGTGTCCTGAAGGTCCAGCAACACCAGCCAGTCTTAGAATTGCAGAGCCTGGAGAATCTCCCTCAACACCACCACCCTGAATGTCGTTCCTCAGGAACGTATTCAAGACACCAAGGTCCAGGATGGGACAGAGTCCTCCCCCTTTCTTGAGGACCCGGAAGTATCTGGAATGCCAACACGAGCCTTTTACCTCAGCTAACAGCTCCGCTACTGCTCCCTTCAAAATGAAGGGACTGCATCTCCTCCTGGACCTCCCTTCCGGCTGTAGGAAGAGTTTTGGAGGTCTGTCCGGTTGCCGTTTAACAAATGGTAGGCTATGGCAGGCAGCAGCCTAAATCGACCTGCTGAAGGAACCAGGTGTCGGAAGTGATCCCCTTCTATTTGCCCAAGAACCCAGAGACTCTCCCTCCAACCGGAGATATATGGGGGTCAAGGGGCCCAAAGAGGTTTCTGAGGCTTGGGTGCCGTCGACATGGCAGCAGGAGTAAACTTCCTCAACCCTCCTCTGACTCGAACTAACCGTGGGACTCTACGCTGCCCCTGCTTAGCATGGTAGAGCTGCCCCCTTCGTGGGAAGGTGGAGTACTGCCTATAGCCTCGCCCTGTGAACCCAAAGGCAAAATTATACCTTGGAGGCGGCTGCAGTACAGCCAACCCCAGTGACTTGCTGTCCATTTCGAGTCCATGAATTTTTTGAGGGCTTCTTCGGATTTGGGACCGAACAGATGATCCCCGCCGAAGGTCAAGTCCAGCAGCTTCGCCTGGGCATATGGGCAAAAACCTGAGCTCCTCCTGTAGGCTGATCTGCGCAGCAGTCTCAACGTGCCTACGGCACGGCCCACACTGTCCGCAACATCCAATCCAGCATGGAGTGACTTGCAGGCCATCTCCTTACCATCACTATTTCCAAGAAGCCATCGCTGACTCCTCCCCCCCTGGAAAATGGTTAGCTGCTTCTGTGATGGTGTTCCACAGGATATGCAAATATTTTGCAAAGGTACAAGAGGCATTAATGGCTTTCAACGCCACTGAGGCGAACACTTTTTGTGCCATAGCGTTGACCTATCTGTGGGAAGGTTTGATGTCAAAGTTGAGGTCCTGATGTAACGGTTGCTGCTTGCACCACTAGCACTTCAGGGTTTGGGTGGGTCGTCAAGAACGGAAGATCGCCTGTCACCGCCTTATGTTTCTTCATCAGTTCCGCTTCGACTGCCAGCGTCGAACACGGGAGTTGCCACAGTCACATGACAGGGTCCATTATGGCGGTATCAAATAGTAATGTCCGATCGGACTGCGGCCCTCAGTCGAGGATGTACATCTGTTCGTACTGATAAACTGGCTATGGTGGAGCGCCAAGGCCAAGTGCCAAGACAACCTTCTCGACCGCCTTGCACTACTGAGCGTCCGAGAGGGGTCTGTGGGGAGGATTGAACTGCTGGAACTCAACGCAAGGGACGTGTCTAGTCAGCTCACATCATAGAGGCCCTCTGCTAGTTCTGGCAACTCCGCCTGATGCGCCATGAAATCGGGCAAATGATCCAGGGCTGCACCTGCCAATGGCTCCATCCCAAAACGGATTGGGTCGCCGTCCTCATCGCCAATCGACTGCATAGAGTTGAAGAAGTTGGCTATCGATTCCGGTGCGAAGCTTAGATCTTGCCGTATTTTTGCCAGTAGAGAGGTTTCTCAACCCAAGGAGTTTGCCAACTGTATCGGCGCAGGAGTAGGCTTCTCCTTCGAGGTCACGCTCAAGGACGTTTGACCTACCTTCGCTACCTTTGTGCTGGATGAACCGGATACAGTCAGACTCCGATCCGCCTGCGTCAGAGGCCAGAGCTATACAACTTGAGGCCTTCTCAAAGACTTTCATCATCTGCCTTTTAAAGTCTAAACACTCGTCCCTCGACATGTCCTTCGCAGGGTACGACTTACGCACATCATCCAACGAGTCGGAATCATGTCTGTTTCTTTTTGTGCGACAAAGACAAGGAAGAATGGTGGGAGTCGTTACCCGAGTGCAAGCGTTTTTGATTTTTTATGATGCCTTCCCCCCAACGTTTCTCGGGGGTAGGCCTTTTGGTGTCATGGTCCAAAGATTTAGACACTGACTTCACCAGAGACTTCGACGGTGGTCTGCAGAGCGCCATCTTCATCGTATGTTCCTTCACTGCCTTCGGATTCATGGGCAGACAAGGACCTCATTGGTCCGTATCATGCCCGACAGAGACAAAGCACGCAGATAGAGTGTGGGTCTCTGTGGGACATTTTGGATTTGCAGTCCTTGCAGTGCTTGAAACAAATGTTTAGGCCTGACATGCTAGCTTAACAACATTTCGATTGAGTCGAATATACAAGCGTGTTCGAAGTAGGTTGATGAGCATGCGGGCAAAAATAACTCAGGTAAGGGGGCGTAGTGCATCCCTTTTGTACGGTGATCAACGTCACGTCTGTTTCAAGGAGTGGCGCAACCAAATACGAGGGAGCCGAATCTGTGGAAGGAAGAAATCCATTGATCAGGTGTACAAACGGTCCACCAAGAAGGGCAGGTTGAGCAGGCGATGAGGAACCTCTGGGAAATCATCAGAAACAACATTAGCAAGAGGTAAGTAATTCTTCTAATGGATTTATTCTTCCCTCTTATTTTATAGACTACCATTACAATAAGCAAATCTGCAGGAGGGAGGAGAGCAGGAAACACCACATATAGTACAAAACTTTGGACGATCGCTCGCCCAAAAAGAGCTTCCTGCCCAACAGAGAATCCTGACAGTATGTTTGTTAAACGTGTGCTGTGAAGCTTAGATTGCTGACTGAAATGTGTCCAAAATGCAGAAATGGAAGGCAGACCTCTAGTGGAACGAGCCCTAAGGCCCCACAAGAACATCATGCCTAGCCAGATCACAGCATTCTGGGATGCAGAGAATGATGCACCTTGACCAGGGTCTGTTTAGCCACAGCCCGGCCAGCACAGAGACTATAATAAATAACAAAGAGCTGGTCCTCTTTCCAAAAATCCCTCCTCCGAAATACGCAGTAGCCAAGAGCCCGCACCCTGTAAAGCCGATGGAATCCTTTCTCAGTCTCATACGGGGGAGGAGGAGGAGGGAAAACACAGGAAGATGGATCTTTTGAAGACAAATGAAAGGGTCCAGACTTCTCTTCCAGCACCTATTCGAGAACGTATGCCACCTGCAGGCATAAATGTCCCTGGTGGCCAGCCTCCAAGCAGACAGGAGGACTTCTAGGATGTCGACTGACAAGTCCCACTCCTAATACTTTAGCCTCTCAGCAACCAAGCATGAAAGGTTAGATAACTGAGGCCCGGATAGAGGACCTGGCCCAGAGTGAGAGAACAGGTACACTCTTGCTGGGAGGCTCCTCAGAGACAGATGGGCATATCCAGAAGCTCAGGGACCACGCCCAATCTGAAGCGATCATAAAAACAGACAGTCTTCTGAGAACTAGCAGAATGACAGGGATCGTCAGGAATGCATAAGGGAGATTGACCTTCCATTTGACAACCAATGCACCCGCGAGGGCTCCCTGTGGAAGAAATTCCCTAGAGCAGAACAACTCACATTTCCTGCTCACACTGGAAGAGATCTACCTGTTGAATCCCTCAAAGGATGAAGGTCTCCTCAAGAACATCAAGGCATGCTCCCATTTATGGAAGGGAAAAGTGTGTCTGCTCAGAGCATCCGCAATGACCTTCTCCACACGGGCAAGATGGGGCCCCATTAGATACATCATTCTCCAAATCCCAGATCCACAGTTACATTGCTTCTCTACACAAAGGTAACAACCCCACACCACCCAGTTTATTGAGGGAGTGCAGGGCCACTGCGATGCCTTAAGGACCAACACAGACTTGCCCTACATAGGCTGTAGGAAGACAATCAGGCCAGCCTGATAACCCGGCGCTTCAACATACTGGTGTCTTCCTGAGCCCCTGTCAGGGACCAACGCCCACTCGGTGTCGGGTCCAGCAGGTGTGCGCCCCAGCTCTTCAGTAAGGTATCCATAACTATGAGCAGCTTGGGCCAAAGCTGCTGAGGCAATATACCTCAGCAGGTTGCCTGACAAGGTCCACCCCAGAAGATTGAGAAACCCTCTGAGATTCCCAACAGGTTCGACATCTTGCCTGGAACTGAATCCAGACACAGTAGTAGCCAATGGTGCAATCTCATATGTAACAGGGGCGCTGGCACCAACAGACTACATGGGGCCATGAGGCCCAGAAGATGTAGCAAGGCAGAGGCCAGAGGAAGCCTCTGGGACTCAAAGACATGGGCCATTTGAAGGATGTTCGCCACCCAATCCTTGGGTGAGAAAGCCTTGCCCAGGCGGGTGTCCAAAACCACTCAATGAAATGGAGGAACTGGGATGGCAAAACATGGGACTTCCACAAGCTCAAGGATAAGCCCAAACTGTTTTAACAGGATGCACGTATGGTACAGATGTGCTGATGCTTGGTCTAGAGAGTGTGCACGGATTAGAAAGTTCTCTAGGTAGGGGAGCATATGGAACAAGTTATTTACCTGTAATTGTTGTTCTCCAGCATGGGTCTGGCATGGATTCACATGCTCATGAATATTCCCCGTCGTCAGGCTGGGAATCCTCGGTAAAGAAAAAATCAGTATCAGTTTCGTTTCTGATCTGTCTTTCTTAGTAGTAACCAATCACTGATCTCTGCCTCATACTGACCACAGCCAATGACTGCCCTCTACCTAAGCCCCGCCTCTGGCAGCCATCTTCAGATTTGGTAGCACGTGAAGTGGCAGTATGACCAAGTGAAGAGCCGCAAAGAGCCGCAGAGGGGTAGGCGGGAGGGTTTGCATGTGAATCCATGCCAGACCCATGCTGGAGAACAACAGTTACAGGTAAGTAACTTGTTCCTTCTCCAGCATGGGGTCTGGCATGGATTCACATGCTCATGAATAAAGAATACATAGCAGTACACACATGCACAACCACGGGAGGTGGCAAAGGCTCAACATTAAGCATTACATCAAACTCAACATTAAGCAATTCTTACCTCCTCACCAGGCTCACCTTAGGCGAACAGGTTGCGCAGCACTGCTTGGCCGACCCTGGACTCCTCCCTGGAATCCCGATCGACGTAGTAGAATTTCATGAAGGTGTGCGTCGACCTCCACGTAGCAGCCCTGCAGATGTCCAGCAAGGGCACACCAGATAGGAACGCTGTGGTAGCTGCGATCGCTCTGGTGGAATGGGCTCTCGGACGGCCAGGCAGCGGTCGGTTTGCCAACCGATGACAGTACATGATACAGCCGGAGAGCCATCTGGAAATGGAGGCCTTTGAGAGAGCCTTCCCCTGATTGACAGGTCCAAAGTTCACAAAAAGTTGTGACGTCTTCCGAAAACACTTTGTGCGGTCCACGTAGAACTTCAGCGCTCTAGCCACATCCAGCGAGTGCAAAGTCCTTTCGGCCGGCGACAAAGGCGACTGGAAGAAAACAGGCAACACCAAGGGTTCGTTGAGGTGGAAGTCCGACGGCACCTTGGGCATGAAGGAGGGGTGCATCCTGAGCACTATCCTCGTGTCGTGAAAAGTCAAGTACGGGGGCTTGCAGGAAAGGGCCTGGATCTCTCCCACTCGTCGTGCGGAGGTGATGGCCACAAGAAACGCTGTTTTCCACAACAAGAACTTCAACGGAGCCGAGTGCAGAGGCTCGAACGGAGGTCCCATGAGCTTGGTCAGCACCACGTTGAGCTCCCACGCCGGGGCCGGAGCCTTCACCGGCGGGAACGATCTGAACAGTCCCTTCATGAATTCTTTTACCAGACGATGAGACCACAAAGACGTCCGCCCCGCGGTTCTGGTGTATCGGGAGATCGCAGCAAGATGAATCTTGATGGACGCGTGCGCCAGTCCAGCCTTGGCCAGCGTCAGAAGGTACGGCAGTACCTGGGGAGCCGTAATCCGTAGAGGGTTAATCTTCTGTGCGTGGCACCAGACAGAGAACCTCTTCCATTTGTGTCCATAGCATTTAAGAGTTGAGGACGCCCTGGCCTTTGCAAGAACCTCTCTGCAGTCGGCCGGTATGTCGTATCCTCCAAACTCTAACGCTACAGGAGCCAGGCCTGCAAGTTCAGCAACTTCGGGTCGTGATGGAGGATGGCGCTTCCTTCCCTGGAGAGAAGATCCGCGTCCACTGGCAGCTTGATTGACGGGGACGCTGACAAGTCCAGAAGGTCCGGGAACCATATCTGCCTCCGCCACGCAGGTGCGACGAGGATCATCCTGCACCGTGACCTCTTGAGCTGGTTGATGAGCCGGATCAGGAATGGCAATGGACGGAACGCGTATAGAAACAGGCCCTCCCAGGGGAACGAGAAAGCATCGCCCATGCTCCTCGGCTGGGGAAACCTGCTGGCGAACCTCCGGCACTTGGAGTTCGTCGCCGTCGCGAACAGATCGATCTGGGGTGTGCCCCACCGTCGGAAGAGGCGGTCCACTAGATCCTGTTGTAGTTCCCACTCGTGGCACGAGCGCAGCTCTCTGCTGAGCGAGTCGGCGATGGTGTTTTTTATCCCTGCCAGATGAAACGGCACCAGAAACATCCCTTGGGCGACGGCCCAATGCCACAGATCCTGCGCCTCCTTGGACAGGGCTGGAGATCTGGTACCGCCCTGCTTCCTGATGTAGAACATGGTGGTGATGTTGTCGGTGAAGATCCTCACCACCTTGCCCTTGAGGGACGGAAGGAAGGACCTGAGGGCCCAAAACACTGCACGGAGCTCCAGGACGTTGATATGGAGGGACTTCTCCGTCGGAAGCCAAAGGCCTCTCGCGTGCAGATTTTCGGTGTGCGCTCCCCACCATTCCAGGGAGGCATCCGTGGTCACTGTCTCCTGGTGGCCGGGGGTCTGGAAGTCCATGCCCGCCGTCAGATGCGCGCGGGTGCCCCACCACCGGATCGCTCGTCGGAAACTCTCGTCGAGTGTGATCCTCTCCTCGAAGCTGCCCGTCGTCTGGATCCAACGCGCGTCCAGGAACTCCTGCAACGGGCGCATCCGGAGCCTGCACAGGCGATGAGATAAATGCAAGATGCATCATTCCGAGGAGGGACTTGATGGACCTCACCCTGGCCGCGTCCGCAACCAGTATCCGCTGCACCTTGCCCAAGATGGCCCTCGTCCTTTCCTCCAACGGAGAGGCCAGAAGCGACACTGTGTCGAGCTTCGCTCCCAGAAACAGTGCGTCTTGCGCGGGCACCAGGTGGGACTTGGCGTAGTTTATGGAGAATCCCAGGTCCGTGAGTAGTTGGACGGTCCTTGCCGTGTGCTCCACGGCGAGCGCCTTCGTCTTTGCTCGGATGAGCCAGTCGTCCAGATAGGGGTAGACGTGGATCCCCTCTTAGCGCAGCTGCGCCGCCACCGGTGCGAGGCACTTGGTGAACACCCTGGGTGCCAACCTCAAACCGAAGGGAAGGGCTTTGAACTGGTAGTGACGCCCTTGGACCACGAACCTGAGAAACTTTCGGTGTCCCTTTAGGATGGGAATATGGAAGTAGGCATCCTCCAAATCCAACGACGACAGGAAATCGCCCTCCTCCAGTTGACCCAGGACGTGTTGGAGGGTGTCCATCCGGAACTTCTGTGCCTTGATGAATTTGTTCAGTCGTCGTAGGTCCAGGATGGGACGCCATCCTCCCGTCTTCTTCTTCACGAGGAAGTATCTTGAGTAAACTCCGGAGCCCCGAAGCCTCTTTGGGACGAGCTCGATGGCACCCTTCTTGATCATCGCCTTTACCTCCAAGAGAAGTTGAGGGACGTGATGTTCTTTCCTGGCCACAGGGGGGACGCGCGGGCACCTCTTTAGAAACTCGAGCGCGTGACCCTGAGCTAGGGTGTCCAGCACCCAACTGTCGGTGGAGATGGACTCCCACACGCTGACGAAGCTCGCCAGCCGGCCTCCCACCGAGGTGCTTCGGTGGGGGCCCGACCCCACGGCCGGTTCAGTCCTGCTTCGACGAGGCTTTGCCGCCTTGTCCTCCTTGGCGACGACGGCGGGGTCCGCCTGACTTGCCTCGTCCCCTGTAAGCTTCCTGTGACGACGAACGGGCCGCTTGACGGTAGGTGGAAAATCCACCGCTGGAACCTTTGGAGGCACCCTGTTTGCCTCCGCCGCTCCGAAAGGGCGGCCGCCGTTGCTGGAGAACCCCAAGAGCCTGGGCCGTCTCCGTGTCCGCCTTGATGGCTTGAAGGGAATCGTCCACTGTTTTCCCAAAAAGGTTGTTTCCGTCGAACGGCATGTCCAAGACTCTGGTCTGCACATCCTGACGGAAGTCAGTAGCCTTGAGCCATCCACGCCGCCTAAGGCACACGCCGTTGCCCAACTGGCGAAATCCAGGGTCAGCGATGTCCGTCGCAATCGTAATGGCGTGGTCCGACGCCACCTCTCCTTCCTGCAAGATCTCTAGGGCTTCTGCCCTCTTGTCGTCTGATAGGAAGTCCAGCAGGGGGGCCAGTTTGTACCAAAACTCCGTGTTGTAGCGGGCTACGACAGCCAAGGTGTTGGCCGCCTTAATCGTCGTCGCTGCCGACGAGATGACTCTGCGTCCCATTGTGTCTAATTTCTTTCCCTCGCCGTGCGGTGGGGAGGTCGATGTAGAGGCCGCGCACCCCCCCCCAGCTTTCTTCCTGGCCGCCGCGGAGATGACTGAGTCCGGGGTCGGCTGTGCCCAAAGGCACAAGGGGGCTGCGTCCGGGACCCAGTACTTCTTCTCGTACCGATCCCTTCTAGCCGGCGTCGTGGATGGGTTCTTGAGGAGGGCGAGGCCCTCATCCCAAATATCGTCCAGTAGAGGTACAGCGAGGACCGTCTTCCTCTTGGCCTTGCGCCTTTGATAAAGGAAACCTTCCTTCTTCTCTTCCGGGCAGAGCTGGAAAAGCTCGGATGCCCTGGCGATCATGGAGTGAAACGATCCAATCTCGTCGGGCGGGGAAGCCCGGGTGGGAGATGACGACGGGAGATCCTTGTCGTAAACCTCGTCGTCTGTACCCGTCGCGGCCTTGTCAGTCCCCGTATCATCCCCACGTGTCGTGGACGGGGAGGAGGGCTGAACAGGGCGCGATGGCTGAAAAGGAGGTGGAGGATGAATCCTTCTCCTCTTAGGGGGAGGGCTCCCAGAAGGGCCTGGCTCCGGGTCCCCCGTCGGGAGCGGTTCCTCCGTTGGTGGTAACGGCAGTCTCGTCCTTATCTCCGAGCATAAGGACTGAATAGCCAACAAAATGGCCGCCGAGTTGTCTTGCGGCACTGGTTGAGGGGAGTCCGACGGGCGGTCAGGAGCCCCGTCGGCACCCTCGACGTTCTCGTCGTCTCCTACGTCGGGGTCCCTCCAGACGGGCTGGTCTTCTTCCACGCCAACGCCGTGGCTTAAGACTTCGATCAGCTCCTCCTCAGAGGTTGAGGCCGAATCCACGACAACCTCCTGCCCCCCTTTTTCTTCTCCGTCGGAGGTTTCACGGGGGTCCTGTCGATGGGCATAAAAGAGGACTCCCTCCGCGGTGGCAGGGAGACTCTGGGCCCCAAGGTCGCCACCACTGGTGTAGCCTCCACAGGCTGAGCCAGGGCCGCCGCGAATGTCTCGATAGAGGCCTTGGCCGGGTGGATTAAGGCTTTCACCACCTTAGGTGCGCTCACCGCCTTCACCTTGGGGGGAGGGTCACCGCCTCGCTCCCCCTCCGATGGGGCCTTCGAGCTCGACTGGGGTCTCTCCAGGAGCTTCGCCGGGTGCTCGGCCTTCCTCTTACCCGAGCCAGAGCATTGGCTCGTGGTTGATGGCGCCGGGGAGGATGCGCCCTGCCTGGCGCCCGTAGAGCCCGACCGTTCGGCGCTCCCGGTGCCAGCGGACTTGCGGTGCTTGGCCTTCTGTTGGACCCCTGTCGCCGGGGCGCCCTCAAAGGTCTTAGAAGACCGCTCGGACTTCTTCTTCTTCTCGCCTGACGGGCTCTTTCCTTCCAGCCAGTTGGCGAGACGTTGATGGCGGTCCTTCATGGTCCGCTCCGACATATTGCCGCAAAACGCACAGTCCTTCTCCACGTGAGTCTTGTCCTCATGTAGGCAGTAAAGGCAAAGGGAGTGTTCGTCCTCCTTAAAGACATTCTGAAGCTGGCATCCAGGGCAGACCCTGAACAGCTTTCCGGGCGTCGAGCTTCCCTTCTCCTGGGCCATGTCCGAGATGGGCCTGAGAAACTTCTGGAGTCCTCCAAAAGCGTGGCTCGACGGAATCTTCACCCTTGAGGAGCGTAGACGAATCCGACACGGGTCCCCGTTAATCGGATGAAGAGACGGTGGAGCTTGAGGCTCTTTTGACCGAAAAAAGAGCAATTTTTCGGAGAAAAAACGTGCAAAAAAGCACTAACGCTTGAGAGCAATAGCACGAGGATCCCAACACTTGAACGTGCGGTAAATATCTGAAGATGGCTGCCAGAGGCGGGGCTTAGGTAGAGGGCAGTCATTGGCTGTGGTCAGTATGACGCAGAGGTCAGTGATTGGTTACTACTACGAAAGACAGATCAGAAACGAAACTGATACTGATTTTTTCTTTACCGAGGATTCCCAGCCTGACGACGGGGAATATTCATGAGCATGTGAATCCATGCCAGACCCCATGCTGGAGAAGTATGCTTTCTCTCCTGAGAAGAGCCATTAAACCTGCAAACAGCTTTTTGAAGACCCTGGGTGCCAAAGGAAGGCCGAAAGGCAGAAGAAACTTTGTAGTGGGAGCAGCCTACTACAAATCTCAGGTACTTCTGCTTGAGATGGATTGGCACATAGAAGTAGGCATCCTGGGGATCCAGGGATACCAACCAAACCTGCAGTTCAAGGGCCTGCATGATCTGGCCAAGGTGACCATCTTCACCTTGTCCTTTCACTGGTACAGGTTCAAAATCCAGAGATCTAGAATAGGAGGCCAGTCCAGCCCTCCTATGCAACCAGCAAGTAAAGAGTATCTTGCCTTGTTCTGAACAGAGCATCAGTTCTATGGCGCATTTTGCTACAGGCTGATGTAAATTTCTCCAACATGAGGGGTAGATGGCAGTGATGGACCAGGTTAGGGTGGCGAGGAGGACATTGGGCAAAAGGCAGACAATAATCTTGAGCTACTGATCAAGGCCAAAGCGTCAGAAATGGTTTGACACCATTCCTCAGCAAATGGAAAGTCTTCCATCTCGCCTGGGTGAAATGCTTGAAGTCTTTCACACAGGTTTTGCCCCTGGGGCCACTCTGGGGACCCCATGGAGGTGGCAATACCGCCTCTCTGGGCTCCACGCTCTCTGGCTGGCGTGGGGGGCAAGAAGGCCAGTGCAGCTGTTCCTTGACAGAGGGTGCCTGAACCTTACCACAGTGGGCAAAGGTGGTGAATGGGTGCAAACCCTGACCTCTCGGGACAGAGCTAGAGGGTTGACCCAAGTACTGGCTTGTGACTTGATGCCTGACATTTCTGAAGGGACTCATCTGCCTTAGCCCCAAAAAGGTGGTGCCCATCAGAGGACAAAACAGAAGCTTTGCCTGGATGTGTGGGGTAAAACCTGTGGTTCACATTCCAGAATGCCTCTTTGGGACAGAGCCCATGACCATGTCACACACTACAAAATCTGCAGAGCCATGGCCAGCATTTAACATCTGCCAATTCTCAACCGCCTTGGAGATAATACTCCAGGGAGTATTTGGCAAAAGCTCAAGACTCATTCACGGCCCTCAGAGTGAGGCTGACCAATGCAATTATCTTATGGTCCGAGGTACCCAGTATCTTGCTCTGCTTTTCTGAAAGCAGTTAGGTCAAGAGGTGGTCCTACGGTTTACAGTCGTGGTTTCTACCACAAAACTCTCCAGGAATGCATGGGTGGTGAGAAACGACAGATAAGAGGGTTCCACATAATGTTTTTTTGCAAGATGTCAGGCCAAGGGGATTGACACCAGTCTCTTAGCTACAAACACCAGAGAATCCACAGCCAGGCTGAAAGGGAGCGAGATCTCCTCTGGAGAACCCTCATTCAAGAGGTCAGTTAATTCAAACTGACTTGTGGGCCTGGTGGGTGCAGAGAACCGCAGTGCTTTCACTGCCTTATCCATCATCCATCAAGGGAATCGTGTGGCCTATCCAGATTTGACCCAGAACGATATCCAGCGCCAGTGAGCTGTCCATCCAGCTGGCCTCCTGATAATATGCGACAAAATACAAGTCCATCCCTTCTCTGTAGGACTCCTGTGGAAAGTCCCCATTCCACTAGAGTAAGGGTCTCTAGGCCGAATGGGAAAGGATCAATTTCCTCACAGAAGATAGAATATCGTTTTATGAACAACTTACATCCGAAACGGGGCATACTCATGGGATTTATCAGCGTCAATGGCGCTGGGACAGGGGGAACAGGTGTTGAGAGCTTGATGGCCTAACAGCAAAGTACCAAGAAGGAGTCATGTCTGCTGGAACAGAGACCATAGGGATATGGTTGCGGTCACAAGTGCAGTGGCTTCACCAAGTGCAGTGGGACCAACCTGCCTTGATGATGAGCTCTAGCATTTTTAGCCGAAACTCCTCTGCCTCCTCTAAGTGGAATGTACCTGGAGAGTTGAAGTTAAATTCTCTTAAGTTTCTCTGGAGATGGAGTGATGTCTCTAATTCTTTGATGACAAAGAATAATGATTTGGCAAAACGTTGCTGGGGGAGTGCAAGTTCATCCGATGCATTTTTCTTCTAGTCCATTAGGGCAGGTGAATAATGTTCTTCCGTCACCGTCTTCCTTTGCTACGCGCCAGAGGCTGAAAGGTGTCCTCTTGCCACTTTTGTGGCAGTAAATTAACCACTTTGAGGCATGCTCCCACATGTCTAGGGTGCATGGGTCGGCACAACCCCTAATTCTGTGGATCGTATTATTCCCCAAAACAATACAGGCAAATCCAGTGGGGTTCCCAGACAGTCATCAATCTCCAGCAATCGCACATGGCTTGAAGCAAGAGGTCTTCCCAAGGTTGAGCATGATGAAGCAACAAAATTAGCTAAACTAGGTGACATTCCTGAAGCTTACAAAGTGCATGGAAAAAAGAAACTGAGGTCATGGGACACAGCAGTTCCATATATGCATGACCCGACGTAGTGTCCAGTTTAGGGCACACATTAGCGCTGGAAGTAACTGTGCTGTGCTCCCTGGAGGAAAAAAGGTTTCTGAGGACAGCTGGCGCTGCAGGTAGAACAAAGATGAGGATTCTGTGGGAGGAAGGAATCAAAGGGTAATGGATACATATGGGAAAGGTACAGCTGGTACCAGAAATATTTTCACTATCAGGACTGACATGTACCTCAGTGCAGACACTCTATGACTATACACTTGCTGGCCTCGGAAGGGACAGCGTCAAGCCTACATATCAGACAGACACAGCATACTTTCCTCAGTTCCACCCTTTTTTGCCCTCAGCAGCTAAGGGAACTGGACAGAAAAAAATAATGGGAGGAATCTATGGGAAGACCCAGCCAGCAGAAAGAACTTAACCCAAGGTAAGAAATGTGTTCTTATAGTGGACTGCATACTCCCATAGACCACTCATGTTAGATACAGTCCCAGACGAGTCACAAACCGGTAGAGGGTGGGAACGGGAGACACATCAGACCAAAACATTTTGCATAACTGCTCACGCAAACAGAGCAACTTAACAGGCCATAAATCCAGACAGTAAATCTTTGTAAAGGTGTGCAAGGAAGCCCATGCAATCGCTTGACAAATGTCCATTGATAAAACCCCTATTTGCAAAGCTGAAGTTGGTGTAAACCCACTGCTGGAAAGAGCCTGTTACAAATTAGCAAGAATGCAGAACTCAAAGTGAATGCTCATAAAGGTGAATACTAAGTTCAGATCCCAGGATGTGACAACAAATTGCCTGGTGGTGAACATGTTCACATGTCCCCTCAGAAACTGGAATTACAGTTTGAATGACCGGTCGGGCCCCTGCTCCGGTGTCCTCTCAAGCACCAAATTTTCCACTACGTAGCCCTTAAGTGTGCCAATCTGAAGTTCCGCCCTTGCCAGGGACAGAAGAAACTTCAACAATAACGTGGTCAGTCAAGAAAAAGCAAAGCCCTTTTTCCACCAGCAGATGTAGATCAATTATTGGCCTGCCTTGCAGTCGAGAGGAGACCCTCCAGGACGTCTTCTCGCAAGTTTGTCCCTATACGTAAGCCTCTCAGAAGCCAGGCATGGAGGTTGAGTAGAAAAAATGACTTACCATAATGATCTTTCTATGGATTCTTCTCCAGTAGATTCCTCATCTTGATAGATATCCTCATTCAGCTCTGCTGCTCGGAAACATTTTCGACAGTGGGCATAGAGGACCTTGACTCGACCGTCGATCCATCATGCTAGGTGCTCGATTGCCTGCCGAGTCAGGTGTCGTATATATACCACGTCACTATGGCCCATGCTTCAGTTGGAGAAATTACCTTACAGTAATATTCTTTCTATGGATTATTCTCCCGCAGATTCCTCATCATGATAGATATACATCATCCAGCTCTGCTGTTTGGAAACTTTTTTCGACATGTGGTGTAGTGGACCTCAACTCGGCCGTCAATCGGTCTTGTCTGGCTCTTGATCGTCTGCTGCGGACGTGACGTCAGGCGGCGTATATATAGCACGACACCACACCCCATGCCTTAGTTCCTCCAATTTTTTCCCCTGGCGATTGAACGCTGCAGAAGGAAACCACAGGAGGAGGCTAACCAGGCATTAAAACATTAACAAGGATACATCTGAACAGGATAGAAACGGTCTTCGAAAGAGACAGAATCGGCCATCCCAGAGCCATCACCAGATGCCTTCTCGTTTGGACAGAAGCAACAACCCACAGAACTTTCTCAGCTGGGAAGGATGGGAGGGTCGATGAGAAGGGTAGAAAGATTTAAACCATTAGATTCTGTAGAACCACCCAACCAACCAAACCTAGCATCAGCTCTTGGCATAGTACTTGGTGAAGGTATGTAAGGATGACCAAGTGGCCGCCCGTCATATATCCCTAACAGGGACCCCTCTCTGGAGGGCTGTAGAGGCTGAGACCCTTCTGGTGGAGTGGGCCCTGATCCCCACAAAGCTCCTTGCCTGCCGGTTGGTAACATTCAGATATGTACAGAATAATCCACCATGACAGGGTTTGCTTAGTGACGGCAAGGCCTTTTCTAGACAAGGATGGGCCCCAAACAACTGGTCTGATTTCCTAAAATCAGATGGGCGAGCAACATAGAAGCTTAGCGCTCTCTGGGGATAAAGGTAGTGGAACTGCTCTTCCTCCTTTGAGGGATGTGGAGGAGGGTAGAAGACAGGCACATCAATAGACTGGGACAGATGAAACTCTGAAACCACCTTAGGAAGGAACCCAGGTCTGACTTTCTCCCATAAGAACTTCAGAAAGGGAGGTGTGCAGCACAAGGCTTGCATTTCGCTAACCCTCCGGGCCGATGTTATCGCGACCAAAAAGGCTTTCTTAAGGGATAAAAGCCGCAAAGAACATGAATGAATAGGCTCACATGAAGCCGCCATCAAGTAGGTTAAAATCAGATTAAGATCCCAATCTGGGACAACAAAAGGGACTGGCAGAAATGTATTGAGAAGGCCCTTCAGGAACTGGGCCATGACCGGAATGGTGAAAAAGGAACCTTGGTCTGGGACCTCTTGAACACAGACAGGGCCGCCAAATACCCTTTAACTGTGGCAACCTGAAGAGGCCAGTGACAGAAGGAACTCCATCACTGAAGTGATGGGGCAAGAGATAGGGTCAGTCTGGCGTTCCCTGTACAATGCCTCAAATCTTCTATACCTGCATGCGTACAGAGATCTAGTAGAAGGTCTGCGCGCACCCAGCAATACCTCAAGTACCTCCCCTGAGAGGTCCCAGTCATCATACCTCATCCTCAAGAGCCACGCATGTAGGTTGAGGGAATCCGGGGTCGGGTGGTTCAGGAAATCCGGACGCTGAGACAACCGGTGAGGTGGACAGATGGTCAGAACCAGGAGATCAGAGTACCATGTTCTCCTTGCCCAATCCGGGCAGATCAGGATCATGGTCGCTTGAAATCTCTTCAACCTCCTGAGAACCCAAGGAATGACGGGAATCAGAGGGAAGGCGTAGTGCAGAGGGAAGGTCCAATCCACCAGAAACGTGTACACCAGTGCACCGTTCGCTGAGAATTCCCTCGAGCAAAAAACTGTTTGCACGCCCTGTTGAACTCTGTGGCGAACAGATCCACTGCTGGGGTACCTCAGAGAGCGAAGACCCCCTCTAGGTCTTCCTGGCATACTTCTTACTCGTGTGAGACCGTGCTCTGCCTGCTCAGAGCATCTACCCAGGTGCTCTCTGTCAACACCAGATGAACTGCCAAGACCGAGATTTGGTTCTCTAGTAACCAGAACCATAGGTGCATCACCTCTGTGTAAAGGGGACAGGAGCGCACGTCATCTTGCTTGTTGAGGAATTGCATGCCACCGGATTGCTTGTTCCAATCAGGACATGCTTCCCCTTGAGAAACTGGTCGAAGGCCCTCAGGGCTAGCCTGATGGCTTGCAACTCTAGCGTGTTGAAGTGCCACGTAGCTTTGGTTAATGACTAACAGCCACTCACCTACAAGTCCTCGCGGTGAGCACCCCAGCCCATCAGAGACACATCTGTGACCACTCGGGTCTGAGGCCAAGGGGGGCCAGAAGGGTTCCTCTACCGTACGATTGCTGCGGTTGTCCCACCAGTTGAGGTCGAGGACCACTTGGTTGGACACTCCGAGAGGGTCTGTGAGTGCTCCCAGATACTGAGACCACAAGTCCCTTAGGAGCCATTGAAGGGATCTCCTGCGCAGCCTGGCCTCTGGCACTAGAAAAATACATGAGGCCTTGAGACCTAAGAGGCGGAGGAAGGACGCCGCTGGTGAAGTGCAGTGGTTCTGGAACAAATGTACCATCTGTGCCAATATGTTGGCTCTCTCCTCGGAAGGGAGGGAAGGCCTTCCCAACCCGAGTGTCTAGGACTGCCCCGATGAACAGGAGCCTCTGGACTAGTGTCACTTGGAGCTTCTTCAAGTTCAGGGAGAAGCCCAGCATGTGCAGTAGCAGACAAGTGTCCTCCAAGTGGGTCAAAACCTGCCCCGTTGACTTCCCTCAGACCAGCCAGTCATCCAGGTATGGGAATACATGGACCCCGGATCCTCTGAGGTGAGCCGCGACTACGGCCAGGAGCTTGGTGAAGACCCTTGGAGCAGAGGTATGAACAAAAGGGAGCACCATGAACTGATGGTGCTTGTCCCCTATTCTAAACCTCAGGAATTTCCTGTGCTATCGATGAATCGTCAGATGGAATTAAGCGTCCTGTAGATCTATTGACACCAGACAGTCTTGTAGCTCGAGAGCATGGCAAATTTCAACATCACCATCCTTAATTTGTCCTTTCTCAGGACCTTGTTCAAGGCCTTGAGGTCCAGAATGGGACGTAGACCTCCTCTCTTCTTGGGTACCAGGAAAAACTGGGAATACCAACCCCATCTCTGTTTGGGAGATCCTTCTTCCATGGCACCCTTCAACAACAGGCCTGCAGTTCTTACTGGAGCTCCTTTCCCAGTTGGATCAGAGGTGGCAGGGATTTGTCCGGTGGTTTTCTTAAGAAGGGCAGACAATAACCACACCGAATGAGCAGTAGACCCAAAGGCATCAGAAGAAATTCCCCGCCACTGGGGCCAGTGCTCTGTCAACCGTCCACCCACCGGTAAGTTGTGGGAGGGGAAATCAAAGTGGCTTAGGAGGGTGGGTCGCCCCCGCCACTGCTTGTTGGCCCTTAGAAGCCTCTCTGCCCCTTCCAGAGTGCGAGAAACGCTTTTGGCCTTGCCTAGCCGGTAAGAGCTGCGCTTGCCTGCCGTAAGGGATATATTGTCTGTAGCCCCCTGCCCTACAGGCAAAGCTGAAGGCAGGCTTGGCTGGCTGCGCAGCCAGGCCTAAAGATTCTGGAGATTTTGGTTTCCTTAGATTTCTTCATGGAATCGTCAGCCTTTTGACCGAACAGAAAATCACCCTTAAAGGGCATGTCAAGTGTATTTGGCCTGAACATTAGGTGAAAAAAGTCTGAAGATTTTAAGTAAGCCTGCCTTCTCAGCGTTACTGCCAACGCCATAGATTGGCCCACACAGTCCAGGCAGCGACTGCCTGGCCACTTCTTTCCAATCCTCCACTTTCTGAGGATTGCAACCATAGGGTGTCAATGACCCTTTCAACTAAAGCCCTGAACTTAGAATAGTTATGGGTATGGGTATGGGGCTGGCTTTGCTGGAAATCCAGGTCCGGCGAGGTATCCAAACCACTGGCCTCATGGAGGCCCTGAGCTTGTTCGAGCAGCTGGCTATCATCTTCTAAGTAGTCGACACCACCTGTGCCCATGAAAGCAGGGTCGACATCCCCTTGGTCTCCCATATCATCGGTGCAGAAAAATGCTTGATATGGTGCTGGAAAAAAAGGATCAGGAGAGCGGGGTGTAAGATTGTTCGATAACTGTCGGCGCGGATAGCGTGCCCGTGGGCGTCGGCTGAGATGTCGAAGCACAGGCAGATTGGAAAGTGCAGGACCTCCCCGGGATCGAGGGACTTGAAGCCTCCTTCGATGTGGAAGGATTCATCGACGCTGATGGCGTCGGCACCGGGGCATGTGAGTGGTCGGGAACGCTGAGCGCTGATCTTGCCTCGGAGGCCCGCTGTGTGGAAATGGAGGGGTCACCTGCACCTATAAGAGCATGCTTCCTGAACATCTCGAGCATGCAGGTCTTAAAATCCTCACACTCGTGGCTTACCTTTTTCCGTCGATCAATCAGAGCCCCGACTATGGCTGTGACGCTTCCTCTTTTATTAGCAAACGAGTGTCATAACATTTTTCTATGGTTAATATATTAAGACATTTTATTAAACAGAAATGAGGGCGAGGAAGAATTGCTCCTTGAGTGGGACCGTTTCTTCTTTCGCCAATGTTCTTTCTCGGGGGAGTGCCCCTCGGTTTCAGCCTCTGAGGACTGAAACGTGGACTGTGCCAGAGATTTTGAGGGCGGTTGAATCCAGCACGAGCTTAGCAGGCTGATCACAAAGGGATTTTGGCTGCATTTTGGCGCACAACGCACACCCTTCTGTGCTGTGACCTGTGCCGAGGCCCTAGAGGCATAACTCATGTGGGTCAGTGATGGACATTTTGGTAGACAATCGGTACACCGCTTGAAGCCAGAAACCTGTGCAACGGACATCTCGCGTCGAGGAATTAGGAAAAAAAAGTTACGTTTTCTGCCGAAAACATAGAATAAGTTGAAGGCTGAGACCGTTTTTATTCCAGGCAGCGCGATAGCGCACGGATAAAAGGAAGTGAGGTATGGGGCATAGTAACAGAGTTTATATACAACGCCTGATGTCATGTCTGGAGCAGATGATCGAGTACTGAGCAAGACGGATCGATGGCCGAGTCGAGGTCCACTAAGTCTCCTGTCGAACATATTTCTGAAGCAGCAAAGCTGGATGGGATTTCTATCAGATGAGGAATATGCAGGAGAAAAGCAATCCATTGTAAAAAAAAGTTATACCTGGTAACATTTTTTGAACATTATAGAATTTTATCGGAAGATAAGGTATGGCCGATTTTTATCAGCCAATATCTATCCCTGATTTTAGCAACCATTTGATTTCTTATTGCAATCAATATTTTAACTGATTCTTTTTAGAAGGATGTTAACCAGCACTGTAATCAAATGCCTGACTTGATATTAGCAAAAGGTGTTCACAACCAAAAATATAAGCATAGTTCCAACAAAAGGGTTTTCCAAGGAAAGATCCTTGGATCCAGAAGGTGGTTCCCTTCCGAGGGATTCTTAGGTGGGATGGCAAAAAGTGTCTCTTTACCCAAGAGTTCCTCTTTGTCAAAGTATTTTTCTTTAGCCAACAATTTCTCTGTATGAAAGAGTCTCTTTATCCAACAGTTCTTTTGTGTTTTGGTACAGGATTCATAAAGATCTGGTCAAACAATAATTCCCATAATGGTCTGCCTTAACAGTCATTCTTTAGCTCTTCTTGCTACTTTTGCAGATTGCCTGGGATACTCCCCTACCAGGAATCATATGGGTTTTTCAGATCCCCTGGTATACTCCCCTGCCAGGTATCTTCCACAATGTCAAACTCTTCACACACCTTCAGGTGCCTGGAATACTCCTCTGCAAGAACCTCTCTTTTGCAAAAGTCCATGAGGCGAGGGTCACCCACAGCCCCCTTTCCTCTCTCAGGCTTTGCTTCCCAACTGCCTAGTGTACTTGCCAACCAGGCTTTCTGCAAATGTTCACGGGGTGAGAGGTTTCCTTTCTTGCCCTCATTTTAACTCTCCCTGGCTTTGCTTCCCAACTGCCTGGTTTACGCATCTACCAGGGCTTCTTATTTGCTTCACAGTTATTTTCACAGTACAATAGTAGAAGATACCCGGAGGTGCTCGGAATGTTTGCCTATGGTAGCACTTGCTTCAACTCCGCCCACATTGACATCTCATGCATCCGTGCTTGCCTGCGGATTGTTGCAGCACATTGTTTTGTTTGCTTTCAAATGTTCTACTCAATTTAAACTAGTTTTGTGCATTTCTGTCATTTGCAACTTCACACAGTTCAAAAACTGCCTGGTGTGCACGTTTTAACGCTGCATGGGTCCCTGCTGCTCTAGGCAGACGCACTGGGTCCTCTTTGCATCCCCCAACTTGCTTGCGCCTCCACAGGGATGTCATTTCCCTGTCGGGAATGTGCAGACACTTTGTCAGTGTCCGACGCAGCTCTGCAAACAACCTCCAGCTTCCCTGGACCGGAGAGCGTGGTTTGTTTCAGCGGTCGTATTCCTTGGAGTTTCTGGAAGGCCTCCAGCCTCTCTACATCTCCCCTTCCTCTGGGCTTCACTTTCCATCTCGCCACACCAGTCCGGATACCTCGGGGTCAGGAGCCAGAGCAAGGGGTTCCTCGTCCTCTCCTGCAAAGCTACTGCCTGTGGCATTTTTAAATGTCCTACCCACTTCAGGTCCAACAAAACAACTAGCCTTCTTGTTAGACTTCAGGCTTCTCTTAGTCTGCATACACTCTTTCCTCCTCTTCCTCATGTCAGTATGTGAGGGTTAATGGGAGTTGAAGTCCATAGATGTTGATGAATTTCTTGGGCGTGGTTGTTCAAACGTCTCACATAAAGACACATACTGCGTCACCACCTCCCCCCGTTAGCCGTCTCCTCCCCTGTGATCCTCCCTCATATAGCCACCCGAGGGTCAGGATCAGGTAGCGGCTGTCATCCCCTGGCCACGAGGAGGAGGCCACCGCGGGGAATTCAGTGATAACTCTGCAGGATTGATCACAGCTCTTTCCAAATGGAATGTACTGTTGGTAGCCTATTCCCTAGAGGAGAAGACAAAATATTTTTTCAGTAGGTTGCTGTGCAGCTAAGCCCAGTGACTTGGCAGCTAATTTAGAGTCCTTGAATTTCTCCAAGGACTAATCAGCGTTTGGGCTCAACAGGTTCTTGCCGTCAATAGCTATGTCCAATTGCTTAGTTTGACATTTGGTGAGAAACCTGAACTGTGCAGGGAGGCTGACCTCCTCAGCACAGTGGATAACCCCATTGCCCGGCCCACACCATCTGTGGTGTCAAGGACCAACTGCAGTCCTTGGGAAGCCACCTCTTTGCTGTCATCAACCATTAGCAGAAACCCATCCCTCATTTCACCAGTTGGTATGTGTTCTGCTGCCTCCACTTTAAGTCTCCACAGCCCGTGGGCGTACTTTGCAAGGGATGAACAAAGACTTTCATCTTGGTGCTTCCTTGTAAGCCCATCTATCAACAAACTAGTTTATTGACAGTCTATTTCATAACTACTGACGAGACCATTCTCGAACATTTACATGCCACCACTTTCGCTATTGAAACATTCCCTACATCCCAGAATACTAAGTAACCAGGAATAATGTATGTTTTAGGAGTAACTGACTTTCAGTAGGAACAATTTAAGAATTGCCTTCAATTTCGTATGGGGCTTTTGGTTACCATATGCATTGTACTTGTAACAAATGATTGTATAGAATGTGAGCATGGGTGCCCCTTGGACACCTTGTAAGATATGCCCACACTTAGCACCACTAGTTTGGTCTCCCCACTTTCTGCAATAGGACCCCGAGGGTCCAGCGTTTCACTTTATGGCGCTGTGCGGTGACGTCATTTGTTTACATGTGGCATCACCGCACAGACGCACTTGCGCGATTTACACATTCCTTAACAGCCTTGACTTGAGGCAGCTTGGGGAACCACAGCACGCTACGAACCGCGCATTTTTCCAGATTTGCAAGACCAGTACCCAACTAGGTAAACAAGAGACAGCTTTTTGCTATAATCCGAATTGACAACGCTTTGTAGCACCATACTGACTATCCCCCATTACACATGGAAACGTGTCCGTGGACGGTTTACATGACCGGGGCACATCCGAGCAGCTGAGTCTTCTGCCCCCAGGCATGAAATGCTGAGCAACAGAGGGACTCATGAGATCCAATATCTATTGAAAACCCCATTGTGTGAAGTTGATGCCACTGCACGATCCTCTGCGTACTACCAACTGCACATTAACCCTGATCTGCGAGATTACGCTCAACTTGGTAAACTATGGACATCTGTCCGCTGTAATCTTTTGTTGCAACGTATTTGAACGGAGCATTAATGTTTTTTTTTTTTTTTTAAACCCACGCAGGTTACGTTTTTCCAGATTGTTTTTCAACCGGTACACGCACAAACAACTCTGCCACCCTGCAGATGATGTTGAATATATAAGGGACTCCCACGAGACCAAATAGCCATTGAAGCTTCAACTAGGTAACCAGGGATTGAACGCTTGTTTTTTCCACCACTGCTAGCGCTAGCATAGAGTATCTATACAATATAGGGTTCCTTACTTTCTTCCTAATCTTACTCTAGGGCAAGACACTACAAGAGGCAGGCAACCGTCCCCACCAACCTTGTTCTTCACATAGAGGGTGTCCAGGAGGCACACATGAGGTACTGTCCCAACAAAGCTAGGAAATCTTTAATGTAGAGAATTGTCATCACACAGAGTAGCTAATATGCACTTTGTTTTTTTACTTTCTCCCACTTTTGTTATGCAGATCTTGGATATCACATCTATGAAATATGAAATTGATATGAAGAAGGGATTTTAATAAATAAACGCGTAGAGCTCATGGTTTTAGTTGTTTGAAAATTGAAGTACGTGGACTTATCTGTACAGCAGAATATGATTTAAATATTGCAGATAACTCCGGATATTCTATGTTTTTGAATTAAATACACTTGTAAGTGGATTTTTCTTTTTTTTAAAACAATTTTGGTATGAATTCTTTTATGTGGTAACCCCACATCCTTAACATATTGTTCGATAAACTCAGTTTTGTAATTTTAAGAATTGTTTGTTTTTAACATATTGAGTGTGCAGGGGACGCGAGTGTTCCACAGACAGTGGACACCAATTTCTTCTGTTCTGTATAAATGCAACCTAGTGTCAAGGTTGGTACACACTCCTCTGCACCCCATTACAGTCTATAATAGGAAACAATACCATGTACAATTAGGTGTACACCTGTAGAATTCTTTCTATAAGTACTTTGCGAATGCACAGGATGCATTCACTGCCTTCAGGGACATACTACCCGGGGCAAGAATCTCCTTAGCTAGGGCATAGGTTTTCGTAGATTCCCGATCTGTCAGCTGATTAGAGGTAGACATGTCTGGAGCTCACCGTAGCGGCTTCCATCACTAGGCCTTCTGACATCGGGTTAGAAGAAAGAAAAGGCAGTCTCGCCCCCCCAACCGCCTTGCAGCTTATATTGTTAGGTAGGCTCTGAATCCACGGAGTTGAGCAAGGTCAGAGCTACAAAGTAGCAATAGGGTCTGCAGTGGCAGTATTAAAGGATAATGCCCCCTCTGTTTGTGGGCCTTTACCAAGGATGTCCCTGAGGTCATAGGCCCATAGGGCTTTGCACGGGCGCCCAGACCCAAAGCTTCAACCACCCTCACAACCATCCTTCTGTATGGAGCATTATGGTGTCCATATGGAGCTGCCTGCTGCATAGCAAGGCCAGGAGATGTGTCCAAACCACTTGAGTCGTGGAACCCTTCAGCAAGGGCAACCAAATCCGCTTTTGCCCAAAGCCGAAAGGCACCCGAGTCCCCCTCGACATCGAAAATCGAATGCATTGTGTCAAAAGACGTTCAGCAAGAATCGGGCACAAAGGAACAGTTGACTGGCGGTGCCTAGGTCGACATTCCCACCAGGGCTAACGGCGCCGGTAACTCAGGGCCCTTTGGCACTATGGCCGGTTTCCCGGTAATCGTGATCGAGGATGAGGGCATCTGACCTGACTGGCAACCTAAACGCCGGAACCTCCGGAAACAGCTTCTGCTGTGCAAGTCTGCAGTGTCGAGACCAGAGTCGTACCAGCTCTGGCAGTTTTAAACATTAGGAGCATTTTCTCCTTGAAAGCCTCCTATTCTGCTTTCGAAGTACTCAGGTTTGGGCAGGTCTTATCCTGTTCCTCCGACAAATGTGAGTCATGCCTGCGCCACTGGTGTCGCTGCTTCTTATGGGAAGACGCAGACCATGAATGGCTTTGGGAATGTGACTGTTTCTTAGCCTTTTTGTGACGTCGGTCCTCTTTTCCGACCGTGGTACCCTCAACCTCTTGCCCCGACAACCTGGAAAACGAACAAGCTGGGGATTTCGACAGGGGTTGGCGAGTGCAAGTTTTGCTGATCGCTCCCTTAACAACTTAGGATACATTTGCTGACAAGAGCTCCAATCCTCGATGTCATGATCTTCACTGAAGCACCACACGCAGATGCCATACAGGTCCGGTGATCGATCTTGGAGTTGCAGTCTTGGGAATGCTTGAACCCAGACGCCTAAGGAGTGGACATATCGATGAAATTCAAACGATTATGACAATTTCTTCAAATTTCAATGTTCTTTCACGAGAATCGTTTCTAACAGCAGCGTGCTGTGTGTGCACAAAAAAAGGAACTGAGGTACGGGGGCATAGTGATGTATGTATGGCGGCCGATTTAATGTCCAGAGCCGACAAGTGGCACGGTCGAGTCGAGAGGGATTGCCTGTCGAGTTGTACTACGCCCCCTGTCAAAAAGGTTTCAGAGCAGTTGACGCTGGAATGGATATCCGATGCAGAATCTGTAAAAGAATGCAATCCATTGAAGCCCAAGCTGTGCAACAATCTGCACTTACAGTACAATCTGCACATATAGTACAAGTGTATAGACACCTGGTCTGGGGAGTGAGCTCGGATAAGCCAGTAATCCAGATAGGAGAACAAATGAATGGCCCCTGTTCAGAGGAGAGCCGTTACCACCACCAGCAGCGTGGTGAAGACTGTGGATGCTGAAGAAAGGCCGAATGGCAGGACCTTGACTTGGTAATGACAATATCGCACCTTAAATCTCAGGTACTTCCAGTGTTTCTTTAAAAAAAATATATACTGTTCAACCTAGTTCAACCTTTACAATACAACCAACCAATCTTTAAAAATGGAGTAAAGACAAAAAAAAGAAAAACATACAATCAGTTCATGCGTTGCCCGGTATTTCATTTTCTCATAGGTATTATTTGTTAGCAATAACTTAAGGTAGCTTTACTGCAGGCACTTGAAACTGAACGGCAGGTTTGTCGGAATGAGTGGAACGCGGGGGTGAATACATCTTCTCCTTTTCCCTTCCCAGTCAACACTGTTACTTCAATTACGTTGAACAGTAATTTAGGTGGGTCGAGATTGTTAAAGCAGCATCATGGGTGACCGAACATTCAGTCTAAAATGAGGTTGTGGCATTCCTTTAGCACTATTCTTAAGAGTTACAGATATGCCTGTCAAACCGCTTATATAGCGACCATTTGGAAATGTCTGGAATGCCACCTGTCTTCACCTTCTCCTCTCAGGTCCTTTCGCCTCCTATACGCCTCGCCTTCACCTCCCATATGCCTTTGTCTCTCGTCTCTCATACGTGTAAGGAAGCCATTGAATCAAACAGTGAAGACAGGTACAAGTGATCACAGTTCAAGGGTGTTTATTAAACTTCAAATTGGTTGGTTGAACGCCTATCTAAACCTAAATCTAAGGATGGGAGCAAGCTACGACCATCAAATAATAATGCAGTCCTAGTCAAGTCTCTGTGAAATAACAGGGCCTATACTAATAAACCTATTGCCAATTCTTACTTCTAAATACAAAAGGGTGCGGGACAATGGTGCATGCAAAAAGAAGAGTGTTCAAGAAAAAATATATGTCAGAATGGTTGAGCAGTTGGCTTCCCTTCCCCACGTTTTCAGCACTGTGACTTCTTGGCCACGAGGATACAGTTAAAAGCACAGACATCAGGGCCTTCTGCTAAAGCCTCTTTTCCAATAACAGTCTCTTGCTGCAAAGGGTGTGTCATAACAAACAAAGTCTCAAAGTTCCATTCGTATCAGGATTTTTACATGCACAAGTTCTCATTTTCAATGTTCATCGTGGGTCTCCCTCTTTAGGCTGAGACCTCTTTTTATCACAATGTTCACACATGGTCTCCCTTGTTCGGGCTCGGATCCTCTTGATATCTCAATGTTTACATTTGGTCTCCCTCACTCGTGCCATGGACCAACCTCATTCGGGCTCGGATTGTCTTTTTACCAAAATCGAAGACTTTCGAATGTGCGATCGGCTTTGCTTAAACCGGCGCAGGACCACTTCGATTCACTTCACACGATCAGTTCCATCAATTTTCTACTTTAATTACTCTTAGTGGTATGCCTCATAGAGACTTTCGATTGAGCACATTTACTGTGTCGGATCACTCTGTCAATGGCATCGTAGTTTGCCTTCTTAAGTTCAAACATTCATCAGCAGTTTAGCCTTACTTGCGTCTTCATCACACACGTTCAACAACGTTCGGTCCAGCGCTCATTATACAATGTTGCTGCTTGCAACCTTGACTTGAACACAGACCGGTCTTGCATTTGTCTCCCCATCACCGGCTGTGTTGATCTCTCTGGTGCCTTTGTTCTTGGAGCCAAGGACGATACTCTGGCGGCTGCTGCTGCTCCTCCCCGCCTTGGTTAGTTACGGGGGAGGGCCCTCGGTATCTTCAACACAAAATTCAGAATTCTTCAGTCTGGTTTTCTGGCCTCACGCTTTGTGCCTTAAAGGTTTCTTGAAAGTAACGGCATTTGGCAGAAAAAGTCAAGGTTATTTCCCTTCTTATGAACCCTTCTGGGGTTGTCTTTCTCCCCTCGTTCATCTGCCAACTCGAAACTGCTGTTCCTTTGTGTGCTTTGCCTCGCTCAGAGTGTGCTCTCGTGCTCCGTCTTTTATCCCTGTGGGGAAGTTGAATGGAAGTCAGGTGTGAGCGATTGTCAGTAATTGCCGGACTTCACTGCTCGGGTGTGAGCCTGTTTTCTCCCAGAGCGGGCTGTCCGTGTGAATGTGCTGGAGAAGGAAAAGGGGGTGGGGGGACGGGGCAAGGTTCCCACATATCCTACCTGGTAGGATGTGGTAAAGGTGTTAAAGGGAAGAGAGGGATACCGTGTCTCGGCATTTGGTGTCCCACTCCCCGAAGACCCCTCACCCAGGTTATCCTCCCGCACTGGTCCAACCCCAGGAACTGAATCCCAAAGCAATGGCTGTGTCCTGGCCACCTGGATGACAGATGCCCGGGGACTAGCGGGTGAGACACCTTCTGGTTTCTCACATACGGCTTTGCCTCCCACATGCCAACGATTTGCCAAGCCACAAACAAATTTTGACTTTTACATATATAGATTACATTTAATTACGATTGCCAATAGTGAATCCTAAAAAAACACACAT
The DNA here is from genome assembly GCF_040938575.1 of Ambystoma mexicanum. NCBI lineage: Eukaryota > Metazoa > Chordata > Amphibia > Caudata > Ambystomatidae > Ambystoma > Ambystoma mexicanum. The sequence continues at coordinate 435,975,860 of NC_090929.1, forward strand.
TTAAATCTTAAAAGCATACTATTTGTTTTCTGAATAAATATATACATACAACAGAAAGGCAAAATAAATGAATGCCTCCAATGTATAAAATGAATATGCTTTAAAAACCTACAATATAAGACCCATCTATTTTAAAAAAATCGAACAACAGCCAAGGTAATGCTTACATACTGTCCACTGAACAGCATGCCCCCACCTCTCCTTTAATCATTAATACCCTAAACTGCTTAAAAAATGTTCCAAGAAGAGGTCACGTGCCTCAACCAAAGATGAGCAAAATAATGAAAGGTGTTTCAGAGTTTCAACTTCTGATAGAGTACTGCAAAAGTGGCCACTCTGCTCATCCATCTTCCATTTCTGGCGCGTGCCCAAAACGTCTAAAATAGGTAACACGTTCAGAATTAATTCAAGAAATTTACCTCTATATACTGGAGATGGAAATTTCCCCACTTCCTGCGTTTCCGACAGATGGGCACACAGAAGTATGCATCGTGGAGATCCAGGGAGACCAGTCAATCCTGAAAATGTAGCGCCTGAAGGATCAGGGCTAGGGTGCTCCTTTTGAACTTTTCCTTGCATAAGTACATGTTCAAAAGCTGCAGATGTAGGATTGGATGAATGCCCCCCACCCTTTTTTGTCACCAGAAACTAGTTTGAATAACAGCCCTTGGGAATGAGATGGGGAACATGTGTATGGCCCACTTTGCAAGAAGCGGACGGACCTTCACCAACAGGAGAGGATCCGATGGCAAGAATTATTTGTCCAGCAGATGGTGACTGATGAGCAAAAGGGAGACAGTATCCCTGGTAAATGACCTGGATCGGAAAGTGTAATCCTCCATTCCTCGCTGAATTGGGATAATCTGCCTACCACAGGAGACTGGTGGTAAAAGACCAACTCAGAGGGTTCACACCTGAGGCAGCATAGGTTGAGACACCTCCCCTGGAGGCACCTCTACCATTACCCCTGTTGGGCAGTGCTTTCCAGAGGGGGGCTTGACGCCTCGACCTGTGAGCATAGGATGCTAAGGGGCGAACCCTTCGGCCCCTTAATACTGGGCTTGCAGGTTGCTGCTTTTGGACAGCTAGCCCCAAACTTTGTAGTCGTCTTAGAGGCCTGGAAGTTTTGTAGGAACTCGCCGGCCTTAGTACCGAATCGTTTGTTGCCATCAAATGGCATGTCCAGAAGCTTTTACTGGACATCCAGGGCTAAATGTGTTGCCCTCAGTCATTGGTATATCCTCTAGACTGTGCTGGTAGCAATTGTTCTGGCTACGTAGTTTGCAATATCGAGGCCAGATTGGAGGATCTGGTGAGACGTCTCCTTGCCGTAACTGATCAGAGCCTCAATCCATCCCTCGTGTCAACCTCAGGGTTGTGTTCAGCTGCTTCCGATATGAGGCACCAAAGACCGAAAGAGAATTTGGCCACTGCACAGGTGGTGTTGATGCTTTGCAGACCCTGGCATGCAGAGCCAAAAACTTTCCTGCCCTAGGTATCCAGTAGTTTGCTCTCCCTATAAGGAGGCAATAAAGTGGAGGTGGCTTTCAGATTTGACATGGCAGCCAGTATAACCAATCTTGTCGGTGATGTAAGGGTGGACAGCAAACTCAGATCTGAGGGTGCTATCCTGTGCTTTTTTTGTGAGGTTACACTCCACAGTCATGACTAAGGCTGGTTTAACCGTAGATAAATTTGGTCCGAGCCCGGCTGAGGAAGACCAAATTGAAAGAACGAATAAATGTGAATTGAAGTGGTCCTGCGACGGGTCAAGCAACATCCTGGGCACAGTCGAAAGTCTTCAATTTAGATGAAATAGAGAAAGTTTGGAAATGTACGTGAATTTGGTCCGAGCCTGGTAGAGGGAGACCAATTGAAGGTTTTGTGTTAAAGTAGGTCTAATCCCAGCAGAGGGGGTCTGGGGGTGAACAGAAAATCACCAGAGAATTTGTACATGTGAAATCCTAAGAAGAACGGAACTTTGATGTTAGTCGTGTTGAATCAGGCCCTCTGAAATAAGATACTATGAATGACAGAGATATTGACACTGAAGGCCTGATGTGGAAGTTGTGAATTGCAGCCTTGTGCTAGAGAAGCCAGGGACTGCTAAGCTTGAGTGTGCCATCTTGTCCCGTGCTGAAAACATGGGGAAGGCAAGCCAACGGCTTGAATATCCTGTCATATCATTCCTTGAACACTTTTCTTTTGCATAAAATTGTTTCCCATTTGTATTTAGAAGTAAGGATTGGCAATAGGTTTATTATTATAGGCCCTTTTATTTTGACAAGACACCACTAGGAAAGGGTTACTATTATTTGATGGTCGTAGCTTGCTCCCATCTTTAGATCGGTATTTTTCAAACCCAATTGAAGTACAATAAACACCCTAGAACTGTGATCACTTGTGTCCGTCTTAATGTTTGATACCATGCCTACCTTACAGGACATGACAGCAATAACCATGTTGCCATAAAAATGTCACGTTGTCAAGCCTTGAAAAGGTCAGCCTACAGTGTGATACTGTTACTAAACTATTTTTTACGGGCCACAGATTGCTCAGACCAGGATGTTACAAAAGTCAGGATACAGATTGGTAGCTTACCTCGGTTAACAGTGTTCAGACTAACGGGAATGTTTTTTGGGTCATGGTCAGGTAAAGTTAGTCAGTAGATACTGGATTGAACATTTTCTATGAGTATCAATCAAACATCCATTCAACAGTATTATAAAGGTGATGACAAGAACAAAATCACAATCCACAGTTACTGGCAGAAATAGGTCTATAAACAGATGCATCAATACCACTCCTGCCCAAGTAAAAAGTGTGTTGGCTTCATCACTTAACAACGCACAGATGGGTCTAAACAAGCCATTAGGCATTATGTTCCCAGTTCAACACATTATGCCAGCATAAGCACACGCTACTAGAAGATCTACTCCTGCTACTTGCTATCCCGCAAAATGCCGGAAAAACGTCAGTTTTGCACAAAATGCAGCGAAAACAGCCTTTTTGTGCAAAAACAGCATTTAAAAAAAAAAAAATGTAAAGTCATCTGCAAAAATTACTGTTTACAAAAAAAAAATCTGAGGGTACCAGGTTCTCAACTTTTTTTTTTTTGACGCAAGAAAAGAAATGCGCCAACACATCTCATCACTTGCGCCCAAAAAAAAAAAAAGAGCAGCCCAATCCACAAGGGACACATGAATGGGCCATTTTATATGCGCGCCCATTCAGATGGCCTTTTTCACCTCCTTGATCAAATAAAGTGGCGTTTCTGCCAAAATTTAAATCACATCACTCATTTCCAAGCAAGATGCAGTTTTAAATGTGCAGAAATTGTAGGCAACCCTACGCGCATGGGATGTGGGGGTGCTACTGCATGACAGGGTCTTTCCTGATCCTATCATGCATTTCTTTTAAGGTATGAACCGCTGCTGTGTCGCTTGCATTTCTGTTCCTCAAACAGGATAAAACATTTTGGGGTCGCATTTTACAGTGGTAGGCCCCTGAAGGGCCTGTCCCTGTGAAAGGCGCTGGGAGCTTGCAGATCACTGTCGTAGAGTGATTCTATTGAAGGTACTACCCATTTTGATGACAAAAATTGATCGAATGGTACAGTTTGACCCATTTCGTCCAGTACTATTCGATCGATTTTTATAAATACCGAACATGTGTTGTGGGAGTGTCACCCGCTGACCAAGTTCAGTATTTTTGAGTCAGGGGGTTCAGGGGTGTTACCCACTTCCTCAAAATTGGAGGCGGGGACAGAATGGATCTGACAAAGCAGGGTTGCAGGGGAAGTGGCAGCGACCAAGCAGTTAAGTAGGGGAGGGGGTGGTGGGGAAAGGTACATTTTGGGTTGTTTGGCTGAAGTGCAAATCAATTTGCGGCGAAATGGACTACGGTCAATTCTGCCGCAAATAATTACACTTCGGTCAAACAAACCAGAACACCATTCAAGCCAGCTGGCCAGCACACAATTTGCGCTACAGCTCAAGCCTGTGGAAATGCACCGGTCACCTTTGAGAATAAGGTGACCTGCTCATTTCCAAAAATGGGTCATCTAAAAATAGCATATCCTCGGCTCTATTTTTAAATGCCCCATTTTTTGAGGATCTGGGTCAAAATCTACATTTTAAAATTTTTTTAAAAATGGTTACACTATGAGAGGGAAAGGAGAGAGAGGGAGAGTGATGAGTGAGATGTGAAGTGATAGACAAGAAAGCAAAGGGAGAGCATTGGGTCAGAGGAGGAAGTGGTGCACAAGAGAGCAGAGGAAGCAGTGATGCGGTGGGCCGGAAATCTGAGAGCGAGCAGAGGTACAAAAAGTAGAGGGAGCGTGTGGTCAGTGAGCCATAAAGCAGAGAGGAAGCGATTGTCCGGAAAGAGGCAGTGAGCTGCAGATTGGGAAAAAGGATGAGTGTTAGGCAGAAACCTGTGCAGTTCCCTTAGGGACCACTGCAAAAGATTTAGGACTACAGGTGTTTGGCAGTAAACCCACTTGGTAGCAGTCTGTAGCACCCAGATTCACCTGGTAGCTGTGGCTGAGCAGAAAGACTTCTCTCAAGATGAGTTGGGCAGTATATAGAGTATACACAATAGGTACAGAAATACAGTAGCACAAGCAAACACTGACCAGAGCTTTCGTGTAAAAGTATATAATTTATTTAAAGACACACTTGTAAATTACACTAGCACACAAAGAGGTAAGTAAATTCAACACACAGTCACTATTATATATATACAACCCTAATTACTTATTAGACAAGTCTTAGTGAGAACCACCACTTATTTTCAGACAGAGGTGAGCGCTTAACATAAGATGGCACTCTAATAAGTTATAGAAAAAGGGAGGGGAAAAGGCAAAGTTATGAAAGCACACAATTTCAATACTTTTCAAAGAACCACAGTGAGGCAGGTTAGGCAAAGTATACTGGATAGCAAGGAAGTTCAAATGCCAGGCCCACTCTTAGAGAGCAAGCGAAATGTGTCCAGGATCACACAGTGGGGTTATGCCCAAAGAGTCTTTGTAGATAGTTCACAAAAGAGTGAGATCAAGACAGGAAAAGTTAGTTAACAGGTCCCAGGCTAGCCCAGGTTAGAAGGTCGAGGATTTACTGTCACCCCGAACGATCTGTCGCAAGGGAAGCCAGGCGGGACACAGTACCTGAAAATGGGAAGGACGCTCCAGCGGGGGCAGTTGTTCCTGGCAGTGGGTGCAAGTCGGTGTTTCGTCCAGAGGAAGAGGAGGTCTCGACGTGGAGGAAAGCTGAAGGTCGTTGCACTGCCAGGGAAGAAACCAGCCCGGAGTTTCCCGGTTACAAGGTACCACCCTTTTCTTCGCGGTAGTGGTAAACCGTGGTATCCTGGTTGCCGGGGTGCTTGGCACGGGCAAGGCGGCCACGAGATGGTCCAGGAAGGCGAAAAGACGGGCAAACTGGTTATCCCCACCAGTCAAAGGAAGAAGACTCTCCGGCTGGAGATCTCCTCTGTCGTCGGAAAAAGTGGTGAGACGGTTCAGCAGGGCTCCGCCGGTGGTCTCGTTGTTGCAGGTCGGCTCGGCTTCTCCCTCCTCGGATTCTTTAGGTCCTGTGGCGACGTCTGAAGTTCCAGTGCCCAAAGCCCTGCTTTTATGCAGAAAACCCCCATTCATTCAGCCTAGCTGTCACTCAAACATGCTAAGTGGTGAGCCGGGCGGCTCACCACTTGGGCCAATCCCACAAGAGTGCGACTTGAGTTGCCGAGGCAACTAAGTCCAGGGTGCCTAAACCCCCTCCCACACCCTCTGTGGTAGCCAGACAGAGTGGCACCACTTTTGGAGGCTTCTGTGGAGAAGCCCGCCAAAAAGTGGAACAAAGGGCTCGAATTGGGTTGGAGTCACAGAAGCGAACACAAACGCCATTTTGGAACCAAGTTTCGGCAAAAAATACCAACCGGTGAATTTATATTAATTTGATAAACTGGCGGTATGTTCGGGGCTATATTGAAAAGTGGTAGCCTCGAACAATGGGAAATTCCCATAGGAATATATTCGCGGTCGAATATAAAAAGTAGTATCCACTGCCACCAGCCAAAACTCGGACGGGGGGGACTGGACAGTGCCCCCTCGAACAACAGACCCCGGGCAATCGAATTGCCCTGACCAGTACATCCACAATAGGATGGTTTGTACTGTTTCTGTTCACAATTTGAGACTAGTAAAGCCAATGGTGACTTTACATGCCCTGGGAGACAGTAGTCAATCCCAGGGTATGGAGTCTATGTTTGGGGGTCGCTACGACACCCCTGGGTTACGCATGGAGGGTGCTGTGTAACCCACATACCAAAGACACATGAAGCCCTATGGGGTAAAGGACCCCATAACCCATAAAACACATACAAAGTCAAAGGAACACCTCAAATCATGTCTAAGGGTGGGAGGAAGAGAGTCTCACTCTTACCAGGAGAAAAAAATAAACCCCAAAAATCCAACAAAGCTGCTGGGGGACTAACTAGGTTTGGGAAATTAGCCTTTACAGAGAATTCTCCCAAACAATGAGGGAAGAGTGCGATAGAATGGGAGAAAGGATGCAAGATGAAGAAGCAGCACAAAAGAATGAAGGACTGTATATTGCGGGAGGAATTGAGTGCAAGGTGTGAGTTGGGACTATGATTTGGAGCGTGGCAGGGGCTGGGCAGTGCAAATTGTGACTTGACAGTGTGACATAGCACGTCAGTATTTGTATGACAGAGTGAGAGGTTCAGGAATGCAAGTTGTGATGGGGAGTTGGTGAGATGTGTGTTGGTGAGAGATGTGTGTGGGTGTTTGGGGGATTGGAGAACATAGAAGGGGAATATTTTCAGCATTACAACTGATAATGATCAATTTAGTTAATACTATTAAAATAGGCATGCACATTAAACCAAAAATGTAGCCAATTCCAACACTGTTCTGCCAAGCCATAGACCTCTGGGACTCCTCCTATTAAATTAATACAAAAGATACATAATAATGATACCCTAGCTCTCTTGTAGTTTGCAAAGGTAGCGGGCGCCCCTCTCTCGAAAGAACAGACTTGATAACCTGTTCAGTGGTAATTAACCACTTGAGAGTTCGCAGCCACTGCTTTTACTCACTGTGCCTTTCACAGATAGGAAATATCCATTTGCATATCAGTCTTTGTCCTGCCCTGGGGCAGTCCAGCACCGAAATGCAATGGCAATTCCAACCTGAACGAGAGTACCACCAGCAACCCCATACACGTGTTTCACCCTTGTTGGGGATCATCAGTGAGGTGAAGCTGATGCCTCTCTAAGCACAGTGAGAGGGCGTGTTTCACCCTTGTTGGGGATCATCAGTGAGGTGAAGCTGATGCCTCTCTAAGCACAGTGAGAGGGAGACCACGTCTGGTTGCCCCCAGGAGACCTAGGGTTACCAATCCCAGGTTCCTTGAAAAATAGTTTGCAAAGGTAGCGGGCGCCCCTCTCTCGAAAGAACAGACTTGATAACCTGTTCAGTGGTAACCGCTACCTTTGTAAAATGATTTGTTAAGGAACCTGGGATTGGTAACCCTAGGTCTCCTGGGGGCAACCAGACGTGGTCTCCCTCTCACTGTGCTTAGAGAGGCATCAGCTTCACCTCACTGATGATCCCCAACAAGGGTGAAACATGTGTATGGGGTTGCTGGTGGTACTCTCGTTCAGATTGGAATTGCCATTGTATTTCGGTGCTGGACTGCCCCTGGGCAGGACAAAGACTGATATGCAAATGGATATTTCCCATCTGTGAAAGGCACAGTGAGTAAAAGCAGTGGCTGCGAACTCTCAAGTGGTTAATAACCACTGAACAGGTTATCATGTCTGTTCTTGCGAGAGAGGGGCGCCCGCTACCTTTGTAAAACGATTCGTTAAGGAACCTGGGATTGGTAACCCTAGGTCTCCTGGGGGCAACCAGACGTGGTCTCCCTCTCACTGTGCTTAGAGAGGCATCAGCTTCACCTCACTGATGATCCCCAACAAGGGTGAAACACGTGTATGGGGTTGCTGGTGGTACTCTCGTTCAGATTGGAATTGCCATTGTATTTCGGTGCTGGACTGCCCCTGGGCAGGACAAAGACTGATATGCAAATGGATATTTCCCATCTGTGAAAGGCACAGTGAGTAAAAGCAGTGGCTGCGAACTCTCAAGTGGTTAATAACCACTGAACAGGTTATCATGTCTGTTCTTGCGAGAGAGGGGCGCCCGCTACCTTTGTAAAACGATTTGTTAAGGAACCTGGGATTGGTAACCCTAGGTCTCCTGGGGGCAACCAGACGTGGTCTCCCTCTCACTGTGCTTAGAGAGGCATCAGCTTCACCTCACTGATGATCCCCAACAAGGGTGAAACACGTGTATGGGGTTGCTGGTGGTACTCTCGTTCAGATTGGAATTGCCATTGTATTTCGGTGCTGGACTGCCCCTGGGCAGGACAAAGACTGATATGCAAATGGATATTTCCCATCTGTGAAAGGCACAGTGAGTAAAAGCAGTGGCTGCGAACTCTCAAGTGGTTAATAACCACTGAACAGGTTATCATGTCTGTTCTTGCGAGAGAGGGGCGCCCGCTACCTTTGTAAAACGATTAGCTCTCTTGTAGCCTTGCACTCTGTCTATTTCCTGCAATGTGGTAATCTTACACCCTCCAGTTAATACAAAATGTCCTGCAAAAATGCCGCAATAAATAAAGGTTTGTGCCGCAGAATTTGATATTTCATGCCGCAAAATTTGCCATTTTATTCCGCAAAATCCTGGATGGTCTGGCCAGTGATCTAGAAGAAGAGATTAATTACAGAACCAGTGCACATTGGACAGGTACACTATCGCAGGAATGCATGTTTTATCTGCCTTTCAATCAATATGCAGTGAGACTTGGCACTGCATATCGTTTCCAGTGAAAGGCCCTTACAAGCTACCTGCACTCAAATCATTAAGTTGTTTTTAAAGACATGATGTGGGCACCGTTTACTACAGAATGACCAAGAAAAGTTGTCTTTTTATTGATGCCGGCAGACTATCTCAAGAATCCTATTTTCATTAAGCTTACCAAGTTCTCATCATGGAGGAGCATTAAACTCAGAAATTCCAGATTCATTCTTAAGGCTGAAACTGTTTCACTTGTGGTGAAGTCACTATATGGAAGCATATTTTAAACACAAACACTGCAAAAGTATGTCCTTCAAAGAGTTTGTTTGCTTTTTCACCAGAACTGCTCTGCCATTTCAAACAATAGCTAGTCGACCACTTGACAGTCCTCATTATTGCTTAGCTATGGCACATCACAGTCTGCATAAACCTCTTACACAAGACAGACCTCAGCATGTCGATAGGAGTGCGTTTTTGTATAATGGAAAATGTTAGTTATTGACATGATCACCACACTGCTGAGCAGAGCATAAAAACCCACTGCGATTAGGTCACCTGTTCAGTGCCAGAACGACGGACACAGGAGCTCTGGGACACAGAGCAAACTCTCTGTGATGCATCCCCTGAAGGTAGTATATGGTGGATCCCTCAGAGCAGTCCCAGCCATACATGGAGTGGCCAGGGTGTCAGGGGACCATGAGAAAGTACAACAAAACAAACTCAAAGGAGTTGAAGGAGGTGATCCAACAAATAAGAAAGTTTAAGTTACTTACCTGCAACTATTGTTCTCCAGCATCAGTCTGGCATGGATTTACATGCTCATGAATATTGCCTGTCAGGCTGGGAATCCTCGCTAAAAGAAAAAAACAGTTTCTCTTTCACTTTAAAAATGTATTTCTCCTCTAAACCAATCACTGTCCTCTGGGTCATACTGCCCCCATCCAATGACAGTCCTCTCCCTAAGCCCTACCCTTGGTGGCCATCTTCAGATTTGGTAAGTACGTAAAGTGGCAGTATGAACCAAGAAGAGCCACAAAGGGGAAGGCGGGAGTGTTTGCATGTGAATCCATGCCAAACACATGCTGGAGAACAATAGTTACAGGTAAGTAATTTAAAACTTCTCCAGCATGCGGTCTGGCATGGATTCACATGCCTATGAATAACTATTACACAGCAGTACACATACACAACCATGCAAGGCTCAACAGAAGCAATACACACTGACCTCTGGAACAGACTCACCTCAAACAAACAGGATGCGTAGCACCGCTTGGCAGATTCGGGACTCCTCCCTAGAATCCTGTGCATGGACCTCCACGTTGCAGCCCTGCAGATGTCAAGCAGGGGCACACCAGAGAAACATTGTTGCTGCGATTTCTCTGGTGGAGTGGACTCTCCGCCGGCCTGGCAGCGGCCTGCTTGCTTATCCATAACAGTGCATGATGCAGCCAGAGAGCCACCTGGAGATGAAAGCCTTCGACAAGGCCTTTCCCTGGTTTGTAGTCTTCCGAAAATTCTTCATACATGCCACGTAGAACTCCAAGGCACAAGCAACGTCCAGCGAACGCAAGGCCCTTTTTTGCTGGCGATGACAGATTCGGGAAGACAGGCAACACCAAAGGTTCATAGAAGTGGAATTCCGACGGCACCTTTGACATAAAGGTTGGGTGTGTACGCAGTACCACCTTTGAAGGGTGGAAAGACAAGTAAGGCTGCTTGAAACACAGGGCCTGTATCTCCCTAACCAGCCTGGCCAAGGTAATAGCCACGAGGAAAGAGGTTTTCCACGAGAGAAACTTGAGTGGGGCCTGATGCCTGGGGTCGAAGGGCGCTCCCATGAGTTTAGTCAGCACAACATTGACCTCCCAAGCCAGCGCATGTGCCTTCACCGGCGGGAACGTCCTGAAGAGTCCCTTAAGGAACTCCTTGACGAGCCTGTGAGACCACCAAGGTCTGCCCGGGGACCTGGTGTACCTAGATATGGCTGTGAGATGCACCTTGATAGAGGGTGAGCCAGTCCCGATTTGGTCAAGGAAAGCAAGTATGGTAAAAGTTGCAGAGCCACGACACGCAGAGGGGTAATCTCCCACACAGAGAAGCGTTTCGATTTATGTCCGTAGCACTTCAACGTTGACGAGGCTCTGGGCCTGGCCAGGATGTCCTTACATTCTGCGGGTAAAGCATAACCTCCAAACTCTAGTACTGCAGGAGCTATGTCCTCAGGTTCAGGGACACTGGGTCGTGAGGCAGAATCGCCAGCCCCTACTCTGGCGAGAAAGTCTGGGGACAGCAGCAACAGAATGGACGGGGCCACTGAAAGATTTGCCTCGGCCAGGTCGGAGCGGCCAGAATCATCCTGCAGTGGTATTGTCAGAGTGTGTTGATCACACGTAAGATGAGTGGGAACGTTGGGAAGGAGTAGAGGAACTGGCCCTCTAATGGGAACGAGAACGCGCCCCCCCCATTCTCCTCAGTTGAGGGAACCTGCTGGTGAACCTTTGACAATTGGTGTTCGCCGCTGTCGCGAAGAGGTCAATCTGGGGCGGGCCCCGTTTGCTGAACAGAAAATCCACCTGGTCCTGGCGAAGTTCCGACTCCTGGCAAGAACGCAGTCCCTGTCTGCGATAGTGTTCTTGACTCCTGCTAGGTGAAACGGAACGAGGAACATGTCTTGACGAACGGCCCAGCACCAGAGGTCCTGGGCCTCCTTGGAAAATTCTGGTGAGCGGGTGCCCTTTTGTTTCCAGAGGAATAACATGGTGGAGGTGTTGTCTGTGAAGATCCTCACCACCTTGCCTTTCAATGACGGGAGAAACGACTTAAGGGGCCAGAATACAGCCCTAAGTTCCAGGACACTGATGTGTAGGTCCCTCTCCTCCAGTTGCCAGAGGCCTCTTCCGTGCAATTGTCCGGTGTGGGCTCCCCATCCCTCTAGAGGGGCGCCTGTGGTGACAGTTTCCTGGTAAGGAGGAACCTGAAACTGAGCTCCCTGGACGAGATGTGGCCATACGCCCCACCACTGAATTGTCCGACAGAACTCATTGTTGAGCAAGATCTTGTCCGCAAAACTCCCCGACACCTGCATCCACCTCGCATCCAGGAACTCCTGGAGAAGTCTCATGTGAAGTCTGCATAGGCGAGCGAAGCTGATGCAGGAGAACATCATGCCAAGCAGTTACTTGATGGACCAAGCCGTCGCCGTCTGCACCGACGACATGCACTGTACCTTGCCCTGTTTGGCCCACACCCTCTCCTCCAAGGGCAACGCCAAACAAGTCACTGTGTTCAGTTGGTCACCTAGGAACAGCACGTCCTGAGATGGGGTCAAGCAGGACTTTGGATAGTTTATGGAGAACCCCAACTCAGTCACCAGATGTACGGTCTTTGATGTGTGTTCGCCCGCCAGAGCGTATGACCAGGAACGCACCAGCCAGTCTTCCAGGTAGGGGTATATGTAGGGTTATATTGGCCCTTTCTGAAACATGGCTCGCACCTCCTGCAGAAGCTGTGGTCCGTGTTGGTCTTGTCAATGAATAGGCAGGATGCGAGGACACCTACTTAAGAACTCCAAGGTGTGCCCCTGTCTGAGAGCGTCCTGTACCCATCTGGCCGTGGTGATCTTCTCCCACATGCCAACGAGCTTGGCCAGCCGGCCTCCCACCGAGATGCCTAGTTGGGGTGCCAGGGCCAACGCCGGTTCCGGCCTGCTTGGGGGTCAGAGCTCTGCCCTGTGGTTGACGCTGCCGTTGTCCTCTGCTACCTTGAGATCGACCCTGGTAGACTTTTTGAGACGAGGAGCGTGGAGGCTGTCGGTAGGGCATATAATATCCTTTGGGGGAACTTACTGGTTTTCCTCTGCAAGAGCAAAAAGACAGCAGCCGCCGCTTCTGTAAAGTTCCCAAGGAGCGTGCCGTCTCAGTGTCAGACTTTATCGCTTGCAAAGACTTGTTGACCACCTTTCCGAAGAGGCTCTCCCCATCGAACAGCATATCCAGTAGCTTCGTCGGAACGTCCGGGCGGAAGTTAGTTGCCTTCAGCTAACCTTGATGAGGCAGGGAAAACCTGTTCCCCATCTGGCAGAAACAAGTGTCCGAGATGTCCGCTGCCACCAAGATGGTGTGATCCTAGGCCACATCTCCTTCCTGAAAGAGTTCCAGTGCCTCGACCTTCTTGTCTTCGGGCAAGAAGTCCAGAATAGGGCCCAACTTGAACCATAGTTCCCGGTCATATTGGCACAAGATGTTTAGGACGTTAGCTGCCTTGATGTCAGAGGCTGCGTAATACATTATGCTCTTGCCCATTGCATCTATCTTCGTCCCCCCCTGGTCCGTAGGTACCATGGCTGCGGACGACTAGTTCACTGAGCGCTTCCTGGCTGCTGCCGAGACCACTGAGTCGGGCAAAGGCTGAGACCATGAGCACCTGGGGACTGAATCTGGGACCCTGTACCTCTTCTCCAGCCTACCACGCTTGGTCGGTAGCAGATCCCTGCTGCCGGCCTCTGTCGTTCGTCGAAGATAATTAAGCAAAAATGTCAACATTCTTAATATTTTGGATAAAAATCCCCCAAAACATTAAATAAGTTAAGAGAGCAACTTGAGGACTCCCAACACTGAAGCGTGCAGTAAGAATCTGAAGATGGCCACCAGAGGTGGAGCTTAGGGAGAGGACTGTCATTGGATGGGGCAGAATGACCCAGAGGACAGCGATTGGTTTAGATGAGACATACAGTTTTAAAGTGAAAGTGAAACAGTTTTTTCTATTACTGTGGATTCCCAGCCTGACGACAGGGAATATTCATGAGCATGTGAATCCATGCTGGAGAATGAGAACCCTGGTGAAGCAGCTAGATAAAATATTAAGGGCTCCAGTTGTTATTCCGACTATTTACAAACAAGGGAGTAATGTTTGCAGAATCCCCTTCGGACAAGTCAGTGGAGAAGTCAGGGATGAATGACATACCGGCCTAAACTCCTAAACGGTGCTCTTCAACTTCTTGCAATATATTCAGGGTCTACAGGTGACCGGCTTTGTGCTTAGCATGACAGTTCAGATGAAGAGCAAAGTAGTTTTAAGGCCAAATCAGTGGGACACCATTACTTCACTGGCTGATTCCAAAATAGCAAACAGTATTTAGTAATTGTGACAGGGTCAAGGGAATGACCCTGTGTGGAGGATACGGACCTCTCTCAGCCTGGGACAGGTGACCTACCAGCATCTTCACCAGGGCCCCAGTCTCCATTCCCCCCTATTTGTACAATGCTGCACGTACCAAGTACCAGAATCTGTCACCCAATTCCAACTGTACCTTATTCAGTCCAGAAAACTACTTCCATTGTTACAGGACTACCCATCCTGAAAGACCAGATAGACAAGGGGAATCTCAGCAATGGAGAATGAATCGTCAAGCTCTGCCAAGTAAAGGAAAACATCTAAGCCTGTCTGGCGAGGCATTTCACCGCCTAGTTAAGACTCACTGTATCTCTGCATTGGTAAGCATACACCCATGAACTGGCAACTAAGAGGCTGCATTACGCACAATGTGTGATAAGGGAGTGGGTCTAGTACAAGTTTTTGAAACCTCCGGCTGCTGTAGCACATACCTGGTAGGAGGGGGGTGGGTGGTGGGGCGAGAAGGGTAGATTAGCCCAAGAAAACAGGTGGTGTAGGTAAAATGGTGAAAGGAGGGCATGGAAGACAAAAGCCACCAGGGAGTTTGTGTGGAGTGAAGGCAGACCAAGAAACCAGGCGAAGGAAGGACTGTGGGGCAGAGCAATTTGGAGATTGTGGTATAGAGTGTCCTAAAAGTGAAGTGTTGGGTGTGAGAGAGTAGAAACTGATTGAAAGTGTGGCTGTGAGTGGATGTTTGCTGTAGCGCGTGTAGATTGTAAGGTGTAGTATAGCAGGATAAGTGGGTGAGAGCAAGAAAGGTCATTGAGAGAGATGACAACGAAGCAGAGTGGCTTCTCGAGTGAGACCGCGTCTTCGTCTTACAATGATGTTTCTCTTTTTCAGAGGTAGGCCCCTGAGTCTCAGCTTCAGTGGACCGGACGGTCGACAGCGGAGGTGATTTCAATGGCGGTCGGCCCAATGCGAGTTTTGCTGCCCGTTCACACACATATTTCGAGTTCATCAACGCACACGACGCACACACCTCAGTGTTGTGACCCGTGACAAGGCACCACACACAGATGTCATGTGGGTTGGTCACCGACATCTGAGTCGTAGCCAGTGCACGGTTTAAAAGCCAAAATCCGAGGTGCAGACATCTCACAGTCGAGGAAAAGCAAATCTGAAAAATTCTGCCAATAAAAAGAGTCAAAGACTCGATAACACTATTTTCCTGAGAGCAGCGGGTCGAGCACTCAGAAAAAAGAAGCTGAGGTACGGGGCGTAGTAACGTGGTATATATGCAACATCCGACATCACATCCGGAGCTGAGGATCGAGCACAGAGCAAGACAGATCGACAATTGATGGCCGAGGTCCACTGTGCCCCCTGTCGAAGAATTTTCCAAGCAGCAGCGCTGGATGAGGATATCTATCTGATGAGGAATCTGCGGGAGAAAGGCAATCCATTGATACAAATTGTTTGCAACATATTTAACTCTGATACAACCTTCTGAAGAAACAAAGGACCTACCCTAAGATCCACCTTGTCTTTGGTAAAAATCATAAAAAGGTGGTTTGAGGATATAGCGACCAAGAAGGCGGTCTTCCATGTCTCAAAGGGCACAAATGTATTGGCTCAAATGAAGAAGTGACAAGAAATGTCAATACAAGGTTCAAGTTCCATGCCAGCACCACAAAGGGGGTCGGAGGGAAGGTGTTTGTTAGGCCTTATAGAAATTGGAGCACCAGCAAAGCGATTGTGAAATACAGTCCTTGCTCGAGCGTGCACTTAAAAATAGAGTGTGTCGCTAAATAGCCCTCGACGGTGGCGACCTTAAGATCCTGTCTTGCCAAGAAAACCCAACACTTTTGAGATGCAGAATATAAACCGGATCTACATCTGGTGCTCTTCACCAGCTGCAGAATATTTTCCAGTGGCAGAGGTACAAAACATGTGTTGCTGGCCTCCTGGACGAAAGCAACACCTCCATCAGGTTTCTGGAAGGTCCCAATTCCTGTACATTATGCTTTCAGAAACCAAGCGTGCAGGTTGAGAGTGTGTATGCATGGGTGAAGAACCTGCCCCCTCTCCAGAGAAAAAAGGTCTGGCCTCTGGGGAAGACAATGTAGAGGACAAATGGCCATATCCAGAGTAAACCACTTCCTCTTGGTCCAATTCGGGGCAATCAGGATCATGGTTGCTCTGTACCTTAATCTCCTAATCACTTGAGGAATGACAGGAATTGGTGGGAATGCATACAGGAGCTGGATGTTTCAGTCCATCATGAATGCATCCCCCAGTGCTCCTATCTGGGGAAATTCCCTGGAGCAGACAGGTTTGTACTTCCTGTTCACACTGGACGCAAACCGATTCACTTGTGGAATTGTATAGAGGGCGAAGATCTCCAGAAGGACTTCCTGGCAAAGCTCCTACTCGTGGGTGACTGAACCCTGCTTGCTCAGGGTGTCCTCCATCGTATTCTCCTTCCCGGTGAGGTGAATTGCTGATATAGAAATCTTGTTCTGTAACGCCCAGAGCCAGAGCTGCATCGCCTGTCGCCAGAGAGGGAATGATCCTACACCATCTCTCTTGTTGATGTAGTGCATGATGTGATGAATCTGAGGCTATCATCCCAAAAATCCTGGCCTGGACCTCTTAGGTGGCTAGCGAAAGGCAGCAGCTACCTGATCCTTATCCTGGGGATGGTATTTATGTGGGAGGATCACTTGGAAGGGGACTCAGGTCAGGGGGAATGGGAGAACCCTCTAGATAACTTCCCTAATGATCATACAGTCTTAATGGCTTATTGCAAAATTGATAATGTTGACCAAAGAATCAGGAGGCTGTGTGGAAGCTGTGGCAAAAGTTAGGACCCCTGATATATGCAAAGGACACGCAGCGGAAAGCGGTATTGAAGCCGGACCACCCATGAGAGAGAGAGGCGCTCTACGCTCTGTGAACTGCTCCAGTAAAGGATCCGTACCGGGAAGTACACAGAGTTGCAGAAGCTCCATCGGCGGTCAGCGCAAATGGCGGCAGACCGACCGGAACTGTCAAAGGCAGAGGGAGCTCTGCAGCGTGAAGCAGGAGGTTTACCAGCAAGTCAGAAGGAGATGCCAGGATAGACCAGTGAGTTGGCCTGAAAGAGGGAACCCCAGGCCGCTCTGAGGAGAACTGCTACGTAACTGTTATTTTGAATACCGAAATTAGGTACAACTCTCCTACTGAGGGATTCTGAATAGGGGAACAATGCAACCCGCATTGTCAAAGCCAAAAGGTAGGTGATAAACATGCAAATTAGGCGCAACTCTCCTACTGAGGGATTTCAAATTGGGGAACATTGTAACCTACATTGCCAAAGCCAAAAGGTTGCTAAGGTAGAAAGCAAAGACTGCAGGAGCAAAGGGGGAGAGAACTGTAACCTGCATTGCCTACAGCAAACAGACCAACAAGAAAAATATTTTCCTTTTGTGAAGTATACATTGGGAAGAGGATGTAATCCAATTGTCTTAGAGATAAAAGGCTGACCAGAGGTGCAGTTGTTGGTTCAAATCACCCTTTTGATGATTATAGTGTGGGGAGTTTGGAACAAGCCTTACCACAAAGTTGTAGTAGTAGTAGGAGGAGTTTTGTCCTGGCAGGCGAGTAAACTAAGAAAGGGACAAATAGTTAGTCCTGGCAGGCGAGTGGACCAGGAAGAAGATGATTTAAAATACAGGGGTTGTGGTAAAAGGTTGTGGTGGAAAAGAAGTGTCAATTGCACCACCTTGCTTTGAGGAACTGTTGCATAACCTAAAGTGATTGTTGAAATATCCTGACTAAAGTGTTTCTTTGGAAAGAGCCATCTTGACAAAAACATTTCCTATAGAAGTATAATGTGCTAACATGTATTGACCGGTGGAGAAAAGAACTTTTGTATTTCATCTCTGAACTGTCGTTTGAAGGAAAAGACTTTTACCAAGCAGAGGATTGTGGAAGTGTTATTGATTGCTTTTGAACTATGATGAAACCTTTGAAAGTGAGGAGAAATTACCTTAGCGTAATGTTCTTACGTAATTTCTCCTTCAATGGATTGCTTTCTCCACAGATTCCTCATCTGATAGACTCCCAAAGCAGTAACGAAGGAGGCGGGCCGAAAGTTATATCAAAAAATGTTGCAGCACTGGAGGGGCCGCTCGAAAGCCTGAGCAAGATGGCAGCGGGTTGCTGAAGCTCCTATGTAGTTGGATAAAAGTCAGCATTTTTCTCCCTTCACGGGTCCCGACCAACAATACAAAACGGCTCATCAGTAAAACGAATGGCCCCTGATTGTCCGATCCGAAAGTCAATTATGGAGAACCCCTGGCTCCTATAACGTGAACAACTGCGACCTCTCCGGGATAACTGCCTGGCTGCAACAGTAGTCCCCCTGAGCCTCCATACTAGTAGGATGCCGGACTGGCCCCACAACAGAAAGTATTGGTGGGTGGGCAGGCCCATCGCCCATCTGCAACCCTGGGGCTGGGTGGAAGTCGGACCAGATGCTCAGCTCCACCGGCAGGCGCAGAAATCCCCCACTATGCCGGTGGGACCCAAGAGTGCTCAAAACTGAGGGCTGACAGGTGCATGCACACCCCAATCCAACACCAACAGGAGCAGGATACATGGTATGTGATCAGCGAGCTTTGCACTGCACCGGAGCTGCGATTGGCTTGGCAACAGCCGCCTCTGCTATGCCTTGCAGCGGTCAGCCAGTGCAATCACACGAGCTCCATCGCCGACACAGTAGCCCCTCTCTGCCTATTGCCAGACCAGCCCTCAATGCAGTGGATCAAAGCCCAATAACACCTACCAGCGCTCCTTACTTTGGACCGACTTAGAACTGGGATATCTACACAAGTGACCACGAGGGCTAGATGAACGGTGCATCACAGTGCTATGCCATTTGCACATCCGGACAACCCTACAACCATACCGGCAGATATAGACAACGTTGACGCCTTACCACGCCGCTCGGCGAGGCACAAGACCACAAAGGATGTTCTGGTGCAACTACAGGCTATCCTGGCGGAAATGAAAATCATCGGCCAACGGACAGAGGAGACTAACACAATGGTCCAGGACATTAAACAAGATCTACAGGACGTCCAAAAGAGACAATGCATAGGCAGAAAGGACATTAGCTCACTGGAGGACAACGATGAAACTACGACAACGAAGCTGGATGTGGTTATCCGGGAAGTACTTCTTGGAGCCAAGCTGGAGGATCAGGAAAACAGGTCGGGATGCAATAACCCTAGGATGGTGGGCCTGCCGGAAAATGCAGAGGGCCCAGACCTCGAAACTTTTATGTACAATTTCCTGCAGGATGTGCTCCACATAGACGACCCCCGGGTCTACACCATCAAAAGAATCCATTGGACATCGATCCCCAAACAAGCGGCAGGGGAGCGCCCAGAGAAGAGTGATAAAACTCTGACTCCTGAACTTTCAACATAAGATGGCCATTGTATGGGAGGATTGGTCCAAGAGACCCCCCTCCCCTGCATCCTCTCCCACCAGTAAAGTCCATGGCTCGTCAGGGGTCCCCCCTGCCACCAGGGCCCAGGTGGTGGGTGGGCCACTGGCTGAAGACATTGACCAAACCTGCTGAATTTAGCTAGGCCCTGGAAACCATTTTGTGAAATAAAGATGGTTTGAGCCCTGTGCACCGCAGCGCGGCCCCCACCCTTGGAGAGTTTCAATTATCCCTGTGGCCGCAGCTCTCTGGCAGATCCGCTGAGAGCCCGTTCCCACGAACAGACGGACATGAGCTAGTGTTAGATATCAACACTAACATTTCACCTTCCGCAGTGTATCGCTGTTTCCAGTATGACCCGGCCAGCAGGGCCATGCTGTTTCCAGTATGACCCAGCCAGCAGGGCCTGGGTGGAAAAGAACTGTAAAATGGTCCCCTGACAAAAGCAGAGTCCCCAAATACTAATGAGCAAACCACCTGTGATGAAACTTTTCTCTCCATGACCTCTCTGACTAAAAACCTGTAACCTCCATAAAAATGGCAGAATGTGTGCTTATATGACATTAGGGATGAAGCACCCACATCCCTGTAGCTATGCGCAAACAGTAAAAGTGTCCCGGGGGTTTTTCATGTTTTGTGTTTTACCAAGAAGCCTGCACCCCAAGGCCCCATGCCATAACTGAACTAATGCTGCTAGAGTGCAAGGGAAGACAAATGCAACCCTATTGGCAGCTCACGTAAGGGGTGCATGAAAATGCACCAAATGTATGTCTAAGTTCACCATGTGTCACTGCCGTCAGTCTTAATGGCGGGTTGTTCCTGCGCGCTCCACCAACCTTACTACTACCTCACTTACCGCACATGTATAGACATGTAACAAAATGTTGTGGTTGTTAAATACTTAGCGTATAAGTAATGTGTTCGAATTGGCCATATGAAAGGCACTAACAATGTCAAAAACGTGAGCTTTGAAAAGACTCAATGAGTATTGTATATTATGTGAATGTTTATGTCTCTTCCACCTAAATCTGCAACACACGAGGAAAATACCTTTGTGAGCACATGCAAGGCCATTCCCCCTTCCCCCCAGTGAAGCCTGCCAGACGAAAAAGCAGAGGCCTGTGCTGCTCTGCTCCACCTCCCCCAATTCGGCTGGAGCCGCTTCAAACATTCACATTCCCCCGCAGCGCCCAAGGCCACGGCCTGCCACCTGAATTATTTACGACCCGTCAGTAAACCCCGGCCTAAAAACACAGATCCGAAGGCACCCTTTCTTAGGCTCCACGACCCACCGGCTCACCTTAGGTTAATGGCCCCTGTAAAATTAGGACACCCAATATTATGGCAACACTACAGGAACACATCCATAATGACTTCTAAAAAGACATAACGCGGACCGCCTGTCCCATGCCCTGAGACCCAACCTCGCGACCTATGATACCCGGTCAACAGGACGATGGTAACCATGTATTGATGTATCGCCAAAAGACCCCACTCTAGGTGCATTCCTCCTGTGTTGCATTAACCTGTAGAATAACCTATTGGAAGATTTACCAGGGAAGATAATATTGCAATGTTGAATGACTGCGGTGTGCGTGGCCCTAGGGCAGAAAGCCAGGAAAGACATTCATCACTGACACTGGTCACAGCTGGCACAACAACATCGTCCGGATGAGCCCAGCTGACCTGCCAGGCCCAGCCCAACCCACGAGGGTAACCAGTGACGTCCTGCAGCCACGGCAAACCACATTGCAGCAACACCTATAGTTAGTCGTCGTCACCCAATCCCCACTAACTTGTGCCCCCTATAGCATGTAGGTTCTTATGACGCATTCTGTTAATATATACGCCTGTCTTTGCTATTGTCAGACAGAGCGCTCTCAGAGTTTGCAGAGTTCTTTGTATGCCCTATTCTGATTGATAAACTCCTATTTAAGCTCACCCGCACTTTGTCCTGGCCTTATTCCCATCCTGGGAGAGTCCATTATTGTCTCTCATTGTGGGGAGGATCGTGCTATCTGGGGGACGCTCGCCTTCACCATCCTGAAAGCATACAGGACCGTCAGCCAAGTGAAAATTGGAGAGGTACCAATACGCCTTTTGAAAAGTCCCGTCGCCGGAAAAGCTTCAACCATATATTCGACGTGCTGAAAGTGAAGGAATATCGACACTAACTCAAGTTCCTGGCAGTATGGTGTATACAGATTGACCGCCAATAGCACTCATGAAGAATCGGAAGATGCTTGGCGATTCTTGCAATGGCAAAATCTAGTCACAGCAGACTTCCCACATGGCGATATGCAGAGGATGCAGGCACCGCCATCCTCACCAACACCGAATTAACACTACCCCCGGAATAAAAGGCAGACATGAAGGACCTGCAAGGGGCCTCAGGGGCACAGATCATTTGTGGATGGGGCCACCAAAATGATCACGCAACCACAACGGAGTAAGGCACGAGGATTGAACAAAGGTAAACTGGGCCCACAAGCCTGGTAGCCGCCACTCGGCACTTAGATGCACGTTTGGGAACTACCACATATGTTGCTCCGTGACCCGAGCACATCCTGACCGGCACGGATCTGTGGAAATGATGTACATGTAAGTCTGTAACTCCAAGCTCCGACGGCCATATCGGCTCTCTCCCCCCCCCACCCCCAACAATGAGATTGCCATTGACACTTATATTATCGCTGACATTGAGCAGAATGCTATCCACGATTCAACCTCTAGTTATCCATGGAGCGAACTGATATTGGTCAAGCATTCTGGTGGACCGCTACAATACCAGGCGCCCTTGCAGAGGGGCCATGGAAATGGGTGCAGACCAACGCGCCTGCACCCAGCAGATCCAAGCATGGGCTGTATTGCCGGTACAACGTCCTTTCGTCGCAGGATGTTTTTTCGCGTTTTTTTTTTTTTTACCACGATTGTTTTTTTTAAAAAACATCTAAGTTTTTAGAAAATGGGGGGCCTAAACATTTTATTCAATGGGTTTTATCGAAAAACAATCATGGTAAAAAAAAAAAAGCGAAAAAACATCCCGTGATGAAATGACATGGAACCGTATTGCCTTGCATTGGGGAGGCAAGTTCGATCCCAATGTTGTAGGGGGACGTTGGCCCCCACCCGTTCCGGTTTATGTTTTGGTTCCAGCTTCGGTTATGAGGGGCGGGGGGTTGTTAAAAGACATGGGTAACATGCTCCACAATCATATCGTGAAGTTTAGGGTGGCTACGCAGTCAAACCTATGGTGCTGGCGGGTGAGACCCCTCCTTCACACGTAAATGGCTACACTCACATTGATAACTCTTAATGTGCAGGGACTGGGGCATCCCATCAAAAGAAGACGGGTTTTGAACCACATGAGGGATCTCCAGGGGGGGATGTTGTATATCTACAGTAAACACATCTGAATGAGACAGTCAAAAAAACTGGAACCCGGGAGGGTGGGCGCCACGGCCCACGCCCCATACCAGGGCAAACGGGGAGTGTCCATACGAATACATAAACGGATCCCATTCCAAATCCAGGGTACTATCGCAGAAAAGGAGGGTAGATATGTCATCATAAGGGGACAAATACATCACCACTCCATCACACTCCTCAACATCTATAGCCCTTTGACTGATAGTCCAGCCTTCTTCACCCACACCTTTGCCGGTGTACACCAACACCTTTGCTGCTTGTGCACACCTCAGGGGGAATCTATCCTTTGTGGGTGGGCACCTCAACTTCGCCATCGACTCCACCTTAGACCGCTAATGCACTGGCACAGACGGCCGAGTGAAATGGAAAAAACAACTACCCTTAGTACACTGATGCTGGACTTGGGCCTGAGGGATGCCTGGAGACACATACATGAGCGATTACACCTTCTGTTCCAAAAGTCACCACAGCTATTCCAGGATAGACTACTGGTTTATCCCAGCTAATGCCCTATATATGACGGATGACTGTGCCATATTAACCAGCACCATCTCCAATCATGCCCCTGTACGACTTCGGGTGACTCTCCCCGATACCCCTCGCAAAACCATACTGTGGCGTCTTAACATGAGGGCACTTTCATACCCAGATTTTACAGAACACATCCAGAAGCACAAAGCGTGGTTCTGGACCACAAATCTAAATCATAAATATGACACATACGAGTGCTGGTATGTGTTTAAAGCCTTCGTGAGAGGCCAATGCATATCTAGGTGGTCGTATAAGCTAAAACAGTGGAAGGAAAAAGAAGCTCCACTCATTACAGACCTCACTGCACTCGAAAAATCACACAAACGAACACCCAACCGATAGACTCTTACATGCATGCGATCCATCAGAGCAGAAATCAAACACAAAACTACCAGAGTCCAAAAGTCATTCTCGGGTTGGTCCCAAAGATACTACCTCGAAAACTACCTCGAAAACAACAAACCATTGCACCTGATGACTCTCCCTTAAAAAGCAGCAAGCTGCCCAGGTGATAGCCACAATATGGGACGGGTGTGGGAACCCCCTAGTGAGAAATAGAGCCATCGAGGCCCGGTTTGCTAAGTACTATGCAAACTTATACACAGCCCCCAAACAAACATCCCGCCAAAAAATGCAAGAATTCCTGGGGTGCATTATATTGCCCAGACTAACCATGGCACAACGGGCTGCTCTGGACACCCCTTTATCGTTGGCAGATATAGATCGAGCTATCCACTCCCTTTCACTGGGTAAAGCCTCCGGGCCTGATGAAATCCCAATTAGATGCATTACTCACCGTAATAGGATTTCTGATGATTGTATCTGCTTAGATTCCCATGCTGTGCATATGGTCCGACATCCAGTGGTAACTGCGGAGTACTGCATCTTGTCTTTCGGGGACCGAAAGGGGATGTCGGCATAGACGTGTCTTGTAACACTATCCTATCGTGACGAGTAGTGTACCCAAAATCTCTCACGCGCCGAGGTCCCTCTGTTTTTTTTCTGCTATGAGGGAGCCACAGGCTATTGTGAGTGAGTACATACAGAGAGAAAGTAGTAAGACGTCTATGTTCCTTCACCCCGAGAGGGGAGGCAGGGAGGGCGCATGTGAATCTAAGCAGATACAATCATCAGAAATGCTATTACGGTGAGTAATGCATGTCTTCTGATGCTTGTTAATCTGCTTCGAATCACATGCTGTGCATAGACTAGCGAGCAGTACCTAGAGTTGGAAGTGAATTATGAGAAGGAACAGTAGAGAAAAGATATCTTAATACTGCTTGTCCCACCTGAGAGTCAGATCTAGAACGAGTGTCTAGGCAATAGTGTTTTGTAAAGGTGTCTACAGAACTCCAGGTTGCCGCTTTGCAAATGGGCTTGAGGGGAACATTTGCAATGAATGCTATTTAAGCCCCAGTGCCCAGAGTAGAGTGTGCTCTAGGCTTGAAGGGCAGTTCTCTCTTAGCAAGAGTTTAACACAGTGAGATGCATTTGACAATCCAGCTTGAGATAGCTGATTTAGAGACAGGATCCCCTTCTCTGCCAGCTGCCACTGAAACGGACAATTGGTTTGTTTTCGTCAGTGGTTTCGTTCTTTCCAGGTAGAATATGACTGCCCTGCACACATCTAGTGTGTGTAGGCTTCTTTCGGCCATGCTCGTGGGATTCTGGAAGAAAGTGGGTAGTTCGATCGATTGGTTCACATAGAACTTCGAGATGAGTTTAGGCGCAAATCTGGGATGAGCGTGCAGAACTACCTTATCCCTGTGGACTGTAACAAAAGGGTCTAGAACAGAAAGGGCCTATAGTTCGCTAACCCTTCTAATAGAAGTGATAGCCACTAAGAAGGCCGTCTTGTAAGTAAGGTCTTTTAGACTTGCTTTATGAATTGGCTCAAAGAGATCCCAGGAGTCTGGTTAAAACTACATTTAGATACCATCCAGGAGCTGGGTGAGAAATGTGGGGGATGGATTCTCTTAACCCTTTCCATAAAGGCCTTAATAACCGGTATTTTCCACCATGACACTTTCTGTTGTGACGTGGTGTAGGTTGAGAGAGCAGCAAGATGAACCTTTAGGGAATTGAAGACCAGTCCTGCGTCTAACAAATGGGTTAGGTACAGCACAATGTGTGTGAGTGAGCAATCGATGGGATTGACGCCCTTGGTATTACACCAAATGACAAAGCGTTTCCGTTTACTGGAATAGCAATATAGGGCGTTTGGTTTCCTAGCTTCGCTGAGTATGTCCATGCACCTCTGAGGGTGCTGTAGTTGTCCAAACTCTATTACATCAGGAGCCAGGCTGCTAAATTCAGAGTTTGTGGGCATGGGTGTAGGGTCCCCCCCCCCCTGTCCTGAGACAACATGTTGTACGGGCAGGGTAGTTTTACTGGTGGGGAGAGGGACATTTCCATTAGATGAGCGAACCAGGGTTGGGGGGCCCACATGGGGGCCACCAATATCATGGTGACTGGTTCCTGGTGCATCTTGTGCACTATCTTGTTGAGTAGGGGAGTCGGGGGGGGGGAGGTAGGGGGGGTAGAAGCATAGACAAATTTCCCTGACCATGTTATCCATAGTCCGTTCCCCTTGGAGCAGTTCTGGGGGTACCTGGAGGCGTAGTTGGCATTGGGCGTTCTCCTGAGTTGCGAACAGGTCGATTTCTGAAGACGTTGGAGATGATGCCTTCGTGCAGACGCCATTCGTATTCTACGGGCAGTGGGTAATCTCTGCTGAGCAAGTCTGCCAGAAGATTGAGTTCCCCTGGAATGTGTTGGGACAACAGAAACATCTTGTGTTTGAGTGCCCACATCCAAATGTTTTGGGACAGCTTGAGAGCCCACATCCAAATGTTTTGGGACAGCTTGGATAGCCCTGGAGAATGTGTGCCCCCTTGTTTGTTTAGGTAATACATGGCTGTGGTGCGGTCTGTCAGAACCAGAACTGTCTTCCCTTGTAGTTGAGTCACTGCTAATAGCTCTAGCAGATTTATTTGGTTGGATGCTACTTGTGGGGACCACACTCCATGCGCTATCTGCTGAAGCAGGTGAGCCCCCCACCCCGTGACGGATGTGTCTGTCGTGAGAGTGGCTTCCACTGCGGGGGTGGTGAAGGACTTCCCCTTCAAGAGGTTTTCCCTCGACCACCACTGCAGAGCGAGAATGAGGGCTGGCGAGACAACTACCAGATCTTCCCATTGTCCGCTGGCCTGACACCACTGGCTGTTGAGCCACTCTTGCATGGGACGCATGCGCAGGCACGCGTGGGGAACCAAGTATATCCATGACGCCATCATACCTAGCAGCCACATGGCCTTGCGTACCATCACCTCCGGACTGGCTACATACTGAGGGATCTGAAAAAGCATGTTCTGAACCCTCTCATTGGAGGCGAAGACAAGGCCATCGTTTGTCTGCATTAGAGGCCCCAGAAATTGTTGTTTTTTTTTTTAAACATCTCTTTATTGATTTCAGTATATAAAACGTAACAAATTCAATACAGAGAAAAAAACAACAAAATTTCCCTCCCCCCTCCCACCTCCTCCAACACCAGTCGCAGCGTAAGTAGGCTATAGTTCGAAGACCCCTATCACCCTCTTCAATAATGGAAGTCCAGCAGCTTCAGTCTTTGGGGGCACCATTGTTCCCTAAACTCCCCCTTCAAATAGTCCAGTGTCTCACCCCAATCGGCTGCGAAACTTGCCAATTTCCCCTCCGCCGCGTATGCGTCCCATTCCAGTGAAACAATTTCCCATATTTTCCTAAACCAGTCCTGCTCCACGGGAATCACCGGGCTCTTCCATTTTTGAGCGATAAGACCCATTGCAGCGAGGGTGAAAACCACTCTCGCCTTGCGGTCCCCCCGACTCCGCCCCTCCCTTCACAGTCTTCCCCAACAAAATCTCCCGAGGGTCTTGACCATCCCCCGACCCCAAGGCTGTAGATTGGGCACGGGCCATGTCACACCAGAAAGGTCTAATACGCGGGCCGTCCCACCATATATGTGCAGCTGAGCCCACCTCACCACAACCCCTCCAGCATGCATTTGAGGTTGTTGGGTACATTGCACGCAACCAGGCAGGGGTATAATGCCAGCCAAAGATATACTTATACCATGCTTCCTGTAGTTGAGAAGCCCTTGCAACTTTTGGGATTAACCTCCACAGTGCCTCCCAGTCTCCCCATTCCATCTCCGCCCCCCTGCTGCTCCCACCTCTTCATATACGGCCAGGTAACCTTCGGGGTCGTGCTCTCCAACAGTTTATATAAATCTGATATAAGACCTCTGGAACCATCATGGGTTAGGCGAAAACGCTCGAATTGTGTCAGATCGTGTGTTGCTGCCTTCCTGACTTCCGTTGACATGACCCAGTGTCTAATTTGGAAGTATCTGAGCCTTTCCCCCTCCCCTACTCCAAATTGTAACTTACATTCCTCAAATGTCTTCACTCCCTGGGCAAAAAACATATCTCCAAGGGTCCTACATCCTCCTTCCTCCCAGCTCCGGAACGCTCCTCTCCCCAGCCCTGGTGTGAAGTCCCCATTATTAAAGATCGGCGTGAACGGGGACGGGAAAGATGAGATCCCTCGCCTCTCCACTGCCCTGTCCCATGTGTCTAACATACCCTTTGTAATATCGCTCAGATATATATGAGGCGGCCTCAGCCTTCGGGGGAGCCATAATACTTCACCCAGGTGGTGTTGGGCAACTGCCCTATCCATTTTCACCCAGTGATTTTCATAGCTCGCTGCAAACCATTCCCTGATCACCCGGAGAAGCGCAGCCTCATGATATCGCCTAAAATCCGGTAGGCCCATACCCCCGCGTCCCCTGGACGCCGTGAGGAGACGCCAAGAGAGACGTGGCCTCTTCCCTTCCCAAACAAACTGCTTGGCCACCCGGTCCAGTTCCTTAAAGAAGCCCACGGGGACAGACAGAGGGATTGCCTGGAACAGATAAAGTATGCAGGGAAGGATCACCTTTTTTCAATACCGCCCCCCTCCCGAGCCACGAAATCCTAAGATTGCTCCACCTATTCAGGTCCTTTTTGATAGCCTTTAACATGGGGGGGTGGGGGAGGGGGGTAATTCGCACCATACCAGCCGCCAAGCGAAGGGGTCACCCGAACCCCCAAATATCGTAACCCGCCCGGGCTCCACTTGAACGGGGAGATTGCCTTCAGTGCTTTAGCTTCATCCTCCCCAAGGGATAGATTCATCAATTCGGACTTCTGCCAATTAATCCGCAACCCCGACACCCCCCCAAATTCGGTCAACAGTTCTATGCATGCCCTAACGGATTCCTTCGGCTGCGTCAACATAAGAAGCATATCGTCCACAAAAGCTGCTACCTTGTGCTGGTATCCCCTGAAAGGTACACCCTGAATCCAATCTGTCTCCCTTATAGCTATTAACATGGGTTCTAAATATATAGCAAAAAGCAGGGGGGACAGAGGACACCCATGTTTTGTTCCCCTTCGAAGGCTAATTGAATGCGACACCTCCCCGTTAACCTAGATCCGTGAGCTAGGGTTTTTATAGTTTGCTGCAACCATATTGATGAATTCTGATCCAAGGCCCATTGTTTCCATAACCAAAAACAGGAACGACCACTCCACCCGATCGAACGCTGTTTCGGCGTCGAGCACCAAGAGGATCGCCGGAGTGGTCATCTTCCATGCTTTCTCGACAATGTGGGCTACCCTTCTAATGTTATCGGCCGTCTGCCTCCCAGCCACAAACCCTGTCTGGTCTTGATGTATCAGCGAGGGCAGGTACTTTTCCAGCCGGCTGGCCAATATTTTAGTATATATTTTTGCCTCTGTATTTATGAGGGCAATAGGTCGGTAAGATGTACACTCCTCAGGGTCTTTCCCTGTCTTGTGTATGAGTGTTATTTTGGCCTCCTCCATTGATGGGGTTATTCCGCCTCTAGACCCAAATGAGTTGAATAATTGTGTTAGGTGTGGAACCAACAAGTGGGAGTAAGCTTTATAAAACGACGCAGGGTATCCGTCTGGGCCCGGAGCTTTTCCCCGGGGGAGGGCCGCTATAGTGGCTCTAACCTCGTCTTCAGTGATGTCTTTGCCTAACTCGCACCTCTCGTCCCTGGATAGTCGCGGAAGGGGAAGAGCCCCAAGAAAGTCCCTCTGCGGACTCAGGGCCGTATTTTGCGAAGAGTACAGTTCTTCAGAGAACTCTGCCAACCTCCCCTTAATCCCTTCCGTCCGAGTGAGCCTTACCCCCCTCTTATCCTTCATGGCCACAATAACATTCTGCTCCCTATTCCCTCTCAGTAAACGTGCCAGGAGTGAGTCCACCTTATTGGCCTTTGCATACAATTTTTGTCTAACCCTTAGCATAGCCGCCTCAGCCTTCTTAGTCCTTAGAATTCTCAGCTGACCCTCCGCTGCCCTATACTCCTTGTACACTTTTCTAGTGGGGTTCTCCTCCATACGCGCTCTGGCAGCCTCAAGTTCGCCTTCCAACTGCGTCTCTAACCCCCTTAATAATCTATTTCTTTCCGCCTGAAGGGCGATCAGTTCCACCCTCAAAGTCGCATTGAAAGCATCCCACCTCGTCTCTAAGCTCGTATCCACGCTATTGGTCCGCACAAAGAAATCCCAAATCTTGCCATCAATCTCCTCCCTCATCACCTGATCCCTCAGGAGCGTCTCCGGGAATTTCCAACTCCACACCCCCTGTCTACGCCCCCCCCCCAATCGGAGTTCCATTTGGACAACCTTATGATCAGCAATCCCCATGGGGCCTACCTCTGACTCCACCCCTCCAACCAGGCTTGCCGACACCCAGATGTAATCAATTCGTGACTGAGTTCTATGTACTTCTGAGATAAAGGTAAATACCTCCTCCTCTCCCCTTAGCGCCCTCCACACATCCCGCAAGCCCACGTTCTCCCACCGTCCCTTTAAGTGAGGCGAAGCCACTGCTCCTCCGCTACCACTCCCCCGCTGCGTGCGGTCCCCCCTCCTATCCCAAGCCAGGTTGAGATCACCCATCAGAATCCCCTGCCCTCTAGCAAATCCCTGCAGAGTACCCAAGGTCTCTCACAGAAATTGATCCTGGCCCGCATTTGGGCCGTACACCGAGGCTATCGTGTACGGAGTGCCCATGTACTCGGCCCTCACCATGATAAACCTGCCATTCTTGTCCCGGAGGGTATCGTTCACACGAAAGTCCATCCCCCTCCCGAATGCCAAGGCCACCCCCCCTTTCTTCGTGGGACCCGATGCAAACAATATTTGCGAGTACCCTCTCAACCTCAGGCGATGCCGATCTTGCAGCAAACTGGTCTCCTGAATCGCCATAACATCTGGTTTCTGAGTCCTGGTGAACTGCTCCAGTTTCGTACGCTTAAGAGAGGAATTCAAGCCCCTAACATTATGCGTTAACCACTTGAATACTGAGTTGGTGACACAAGCACACAACCTGCTCAAGCCCTGCCAGTCGCACCAGGTCCCACCCTGCGCCCCACTCGGCCTCCCCCTCATCGGTAACTTGAGAGCCTCCATTACCCCTATGCCCCCTGTCTCTGCGTCTTACTCCCTTAAGATCCGAACCTACCTACTGAACGCTACGACCTCCACCCCATCCCCCCCTCTCTTCTCCCACCCCGAATCCCCAATTTAGGGTGAGATCCCCATCCCACTTACCAACTCCCCAGAGCAGCCGCTTCCCCTGCTCCTTCCCCTCCCCCCTATCGGCCCTCATCGCCCTTCCTGATCCCAATCTGTTGCACCCCCAGTCTCCAAGCCCAACTGTCACCTTTACGGGTCCACCACCCCTTGCCCATCTGGTTGTTACGCATGACACTCCCCTTGCCAGCATTGCCCACTCTACCCAGGAACCTTCTCACCCTCCCTAGACAATCTACCATTCCCTCGCGTTCCCTTCCGCCTGTTGGCCCCCACCGTTGACCATTCCCACACCTTCTGCCTCGGCCTGCTACTTGCCACCGAACCCTCAGCGCCGGAGGACCCCCCCTCCAGGTCGATCTGCAACACATCAGCCCCCTCCTGAACAGATGTTATCCGTTTCTGATGACCCTCCCAGTCAAAGGCGAGGCCAAATGGAAAAGTCCACTTATATCGCACTCCGTGCTCGTTCAGTATCTTCAGCACTGGCACCATCTGTCTCCTCTTTATCAAGGTGACACTTGCCAGGTCTTGATATAAAGCTACGTGTTGGCCTTTAAACACTATTGGCTCCTTTTTCCTCGCAGCCTGGAGGACTGGCTCTTTCTGAGCATATCTGGTAAAGGCCCCGAGGACGTCCCTCGGTCTCGAGGAGGGCCCCTTGGATAGCCTGCCCACTCTGTGAACACGGTCCAGCTCAATGCTACTCGGGGCAGCCTCCCCAGGTATTTCTGCAAAGAGGCTCTGTATTTCTAGTTTGAGGTCCATGTCCAATACCGACTCCGGGAGTAACTTCACCCGTATGTTAATCCTTCGGGATCTGTACTCCATGTCCTCCATCTGTACCTACAGATTGTGGATAGCCACGTCTAAGCGCTCTATAGCTTCGCTATTAGCAATAGAATCCTTTTCCACTTCCTGAAGCCCCCTTTTCAGAAGGTCAGTCCTTTCCCCTAGCTGCCTTAGGTCTCGCTTGATTTCCCCCAGCGCTTTGTTTAAGTCTGCCCGCTTGAGCTGGAATTGCTCCTGGAATGTCTTAGCCAAGCTAGAGTGGAGGGCCTAGATCTCACCCACCAAGTCCTGCCTGTTGACCCGGGATAAGGCCCGCGCCTCCCCTGCAGGTCCCGCCCCCTCCAACCCTTCGGTGCTACCCTCCGAGCCGTCACCTCTCTTGCACAGACCACAAGGAGCGGAGGGTACTTTGCCACCTTTCCCTTTGTTCTGTGCCGCCATCCCTTCAATTATTAACACCAGAGTGGGATCCCGCCCTGTTTCCCCCTCAGTCCTTCACCAAGTGGGGTCCAGCCCAGCGCTTTCTTCCCCTTCAGTCCTTCTCCTAATGTGGCTGCCCCTCCCCCCGATATCTTCACGAGGGACCACCTGTCCACTCGCCTCTCAGAGAAGCTGGCGATACTCTGATAACCTCCCCCTCAAATCTTTCCCCACCAGGGCCTTTATGTATGTTCACGGCGACTGCCGTGCTCTGGGGGCCCTCACTTCAGCGGACCACCCGCATGGCACCGCTGGGGAGCTACAATTGAGGGTGGTGAGGCAAAAGGTAGTCTCCAGCTCCTGCCACACAAACAATGCGGGGACCCCCCCAGCCAGGAGTAATCCTCAGTCGCCACTCCTAGCACTGGAGGAAAGCTTCAAACTGCCCCCATAGTTAAATCCTTGAGGGGTACACCGGGCCTCCCATCCACAACCCCTTCCTCCGGCGAAAAATCCAGAAAGGGGGAACCTGGGCCGCACCGCCTCTTTTGTCTCTGCTCCTGCCCAGGCCCCCAATACTCCGGGGGGCGGCTCCCTCCAGGCTCTCCCGTCTCAGACCTCTCCCAGGTGGCCGGGGACCCGCTCGCCCCACTTAGGGCCTCCCATCGGGGGTCCCCAACTCACCGCGATGCCTCGGGGATGCGTCGTCCTCCGAGAGCTGGCAGCCAAGCCCGTCCCGCAGGCGGAGACTCGGCCAGTCCCTCCTCTCCCTCCTGCTTCTGCCGGTGCAGCGGGTGCCCGCCCGAAGCCGCAGTGCCCCCCGCTCGCTGGCGCTTCAACTGTTGGTCTCCGCGCTCCCCGCACCAGCGCGGCCCCCGGGCCAGAGCAACCCCAGCCAGGCGACACCCGGCCCGGAGAGCCCACCGCCTGCTGGACGCCTCTCCTCCGGCTCTGCTCCACAAGAGGCGGGCTTCTCGGCAACAACTCAGGCCGAACCCGCCCGGGGGCTCACGTCGCGCCACAGATCAGTCCTCCTCCCGGCGATCGTCCGGATGTCTCCTCCAAGCTTGCGGCGGAACCGATTCGTGGCGGGGAGGTGGACCGCACAAATTTCTCCTCGAGGAGCCGGAGCACGCGACGGGTACGTCTACCCTCTACCAGCCGCCATCTTGGAATCCCCCCAGAAATTGTTTTACTTGACTGGGGACTAAACTGGACTTCTTCTCGTTGATAGAGAATCCCAGACTGAACAGAAGGTCTACGGTCTTCTGGGTGTTCAAAAAGCATGTGTAGTAAGAGCCCCCTGTTATGAGCAAGTCGTCGAGGTAAGGGTTAACCGGGACGGATCGTCTGCGCAGGTGTGCTGCCACTACTGCCAGGACATTTGTAAACACCCTTGGCGCGGAGGCAATGCCGACGGGGAGCATCTTGAATTGGTAGTGCCTGTCCTCTATCATGAACCTTAGATATTTGCTGTGCGCTGGCAACATTGAAATATGAAAGTATGCATCTTTCATGTCCAATGTTGCCATGTGGTCCCCCTGTTTACAGTGGGATCACTTCCTGTAGCGTTATCATACGAAACCTTTGAGGTTTTATAAATGTGTTCACTGGGCGCAGGTCTAGAACAGGGCGCATGGTGAGGTCCTTTTTGGGTACAAGGAAGTACACTGAATAAATACCCTTGTTTACCTGAAGAATAGGGACGGCTTCTATGGCGTCCTTTCCCAGAAGCACTTCCGCCTCTTGAATCAGGATCTGCAAATGGTCCAGTGTGAGGCGTCGCGAACGTGGCAGTCTGAACTGTGGTGGTTGGGCGAATTCCACGCAGTACCCGTGGGCGACCATGCCACGAGTTAAGATGTTAAGCACCCCCCGACCGGGGTGACATGGGAGGGGACCTGGATCCGTTGGTCATTTCTGACCAGAAGCTGCGGCTCCTCTGGGGTTGGAGCCTCTGCCGCGTCAGTGACCCGTAGGTGGGTAGTTGGCAGGGCTTTCAGATGCTTGTCCAGAGTTCCAGTTTCCTGTATTGTAGTTATTTTGACCTGAACGAGATTGGCCTCGAAAGGACCGACGAGAACCGCCTCCCCTCTGGGGGGGAAGGCTTCTGAGTTATTTGTTGTAAGGACTTCAGAGTCTCATGCTCTTTCTTGGCCGTCTCCAGAGCATTGTCGACCGCTTTACCGAAGAGATGTCTTCTATGGGTTTGTTAATAAGAACGGCCTGTGTTTCAGGCTTGAACCCCGAGTTGCAGAGCCAAGCGTGCCGCTTGAGTAGTGTGCCCTGGGCCAGGGAGCTGCCTGCCATCTCAGCAGTGTCCAGAGTGTTTTTAATTATATTTTGATTTACCTGCCTGCCCTCAGCCACGATGGTGAGTAGTCTGGACCTAGCGGGTTCAGGAACCTCTTAGAGACCTTCTTGTAAAAGGTTCCATTGTGCATCTGCATAACTGGCAAGCAGCGTAGTGTTCTTCGCTATGCGTGTGGTGTATGCAGCTGCCGAGGTAACCCGTTTACCTAAGGCCTACAACCTTTTAGATTCCTTATCCAGAGGTGCCTCCCCCGTAGCAAGGGATATCCCTGCCCATTTCCGGGTGGTAGTCACTACCAAGGAGTCGGGGGTGACGTGGCCTTTAATATATTGAGGGTCAGTAGGAGATGGCCGAAATAGTTTCTCCACTCTTAGATTGACTACCCGAGTCTGGGCTGGCGTGACCAGGGAGGGGGCCAACCTTCTTTTAAAAGAGTTCAGGAGAGGAATGGCTTGGTTTGAGGGGGGGTTTCTCTGAGAATGTACTCCATAAAATCTTGTTTGGGTACCACCTCCTGGGTGGTGATCTTAAAGTGCTCTGCTGACTTCAAGTTGGCATTGAAAGCCATTTGATCATCCACAGGCGAGGCCTGACGGGTGGAGTGGTGGGAGGGGAATCCATGCATAGGACATCAGTGTCCTGATCTTGCGTAGAGAGCGCCCATGGCTCCGTCTCCACTTGCTGGGTCTCCTCCCAGTTGCTCATGGCATCCGTCTGGTCGTCAGGGTAGTCTTGGAGGAAGGAAGGGTCTTCTTCCTCATCACAGATGTCTTGGTAAGTGTCCATCTGGACCACATCTTCATGGTGGACAGAACCCGAAGGGTCTTGAGAGTCAAAATTTTCATGTGAACGTGAAGCCGACACCGAAAGAGGGTCTTCACAAGATCTCTTAGGGGAAGGATGCTCTGAACGAGAGACAATCCTTTCTAGACGGTCCATGCATCCTTCAAACTTTTCCCTGGCCCACTTAGATGAACCAGAAGGGGCAAAGGGTGGAATAATGTCGCCTTCTTCTCGTTGGTGTCGAAATTTGTCCCCAACGGTGTTGGACATGAGGCTCCCGACTGTCCTCGTAGGTCTCGCGAGTACTGGGGCGCCATGGCGTGTCTTTAGACACGTCTGCGGCATGCTCCATGCATTTCGACAGTGTCTTAGGCGTCAACCCAACCGCCAAAGCAATCCTCGCGAGACTGTCCTCAATCTCCGCCGATTCAGCGTGAGTCAACGGGTCAGCGGTAGATTTACCGCCTACCACGGCGCCAGAGGGCCTAGCGGTAGGTTTTGCGCCTGCGGAAAGGCTAGGAGGCCTAGGAGTAGGTTTCGGGCCTACTGGGGCCTTAGGGGGCGCCGGATGATCGCGCTTTGGTGTCCAAACCAGATTTAGGAGGTAGCACCCTTAGCTTTGGAGTGCCCAGTCAGAAGAAGCTGCTGCGGATGCGGGGAAGGCTGCTGATCTACCGGATCAGATGATTCCGTCGACATTTTCGGCTGTCCTGTTGGCGCTTTCACCTTTTTCGATGGAACCATCGAAATCAGTGATGGAGTTGTGTGCTTAGTGTGTGGTTTCTGTATGCCCTTGTCGCCGGGTGTTGTCCCCAAAGCGAGACTGGCCTAGAAGGGTCGGGGATGGGCGTGGCAGACCTAGAAGCGTCCGCCTCAAGGTCGATGACATCCGACATGGCCCTGTCCCTTTCGGTGGGTGTGGCGGTGGGGGGAAGGGTTCAGCCCGCGACATACCGTACGCGGCCCACTGCTTTACACAGCACTCCTTAAGGGTCTTAGGCCGAAGGAGCTTACAGGCCGCACACCGCTCCTAGTCGTGATCTAGGGGTAGACAAGAATTACACGTACTGTGCTCGTCTTTCTACAGATACCTGACCCTACACTTAGGGCAGAACCTAAATGGTGTCCTTTCCATAGCGAAGGGTATAGACAAAGATGACCAGGCAAAGAGGAGGAAAGAGGAGAGACATAACGAAAGGTATGGCCACTCGACCCCACCCTCCCTACTGTGTAGGCCGCCAGAGGGCCCGGCCACGTGAACGGCTCAGCCGTTGGATCTTGGGCGCCGAAATCCACTGCGGTAGTAATTTCCCGCAGTCTTCGTCGAAGTTGCTTGAATCACCGTTGAAGTGACTTATGGGGAAATAACCGACAAAGTCGGTATAAAGATAAACAATATATTTCTTATGAAGAGCTCCGCTATAGGGCGACCAGTTATCTGGGCAGAAAAAAACAATCTGAGGGACCTCGGCACATGAGGAATTTTGGGTACACTACACGTCACGATAGGGATAGTGTTACAAGACACGCCTATGCCGACGTCCCCTTTCCGTCCCCGAAAGACAAGATGCAATACTCTGCGGTTACCACTGGATGTCGGACCATATGCACAGCATGTGATTCTAAGCAGATTAACAAGCATCAGAAAGATTTCTACAGAACTATGGCCGACGATATTGCTCCCAGATTGGAAGAAGTCTTTGCTGAAGCAGCGCATAGGGGTCGCCTACCATGGTCGATATTAGCCGCAAATATAGTGGTGTTCCACAAGAAAGGCCGACTCCCAGACGAATGCAGCTCATACCGGTCAATATCGCACATAAATTCAGATGCAAAAATCCTAGCGAAACGCCTAGCGCAATAAATGGTGGCGGTCCTTACACATCTGATACACAAAGATCAGATCGGCTTTATCTGCAAGAGAAATTCAAGGGATAACGTACGCGGACTGCTCCCCATAATTGCTGACGACCCAGAACAAGGGGATGCGATCCTAGTGTTCGACGCTGAGAAGGCTTTCGATAAAGTTCAATGGGACTTTATGTTCCTGGCCTTGGCAGAAAACGGCTTCCCCCCAGCTTTTATTAATCTGATCCGATAACTATACAACAAGCCGATGGCCTTGATGACCACTAACGGCACAATGTCTGAACCATTTGGTGTTTACACTGGTACGCAAAAGGGCTGCCCGCTATCACCCTTACTCTACGCCCTAGCTATAGAACCGGTTCCAATCAAACTATGCACAGACCTGCACTGGGAAGGCTTGCAGCGGGGGAGGGAAGAACACATGGTCTCCCTTTACCAGATGATCTATTGCTCTATATTGGAAGAGTCCGACATCTATCCCGCAAGTCCAACATCTCCTACAGGAATACAGCCCGATGGCAGGATACCAAGTTAACTGGGGAAAATCCAAGATCCCCCCCGTTAGGACAGGATATCCCTTGGGACCCAGGAGGGTTGGCCCCTTTCCAATTGCAAGCACGCCATATCACGTACCTAGGAGTCAAAATCAGCGCCCAAATTGGGAACCTCCGGGATCTCAACTGCCCCCCCCCATCCCCACCATAGAACAAATCCACGCTGACTTGCAAAGATGGGAGAGACTACGCCTATCGCTAACGGGCAGGGTAAACGCAACAAAGATGAACTCCATGCCTAAACTTATCTACCTGGCAATGAAGATGTATAAAGAGGTGGACATTGCCATCTCCAGGTTTATATGGCGAGGTAAAAAGGCACGATTACAATCATCCATCCTTACTGCCGCTAAATCTGATGGGGGCTTAGCCCTCCCATTGTATAGGAGCTACTACCAGGCCGCACAAGTCTTCTGGGCAAAACGATGGCTAAACACGGGTGACAACACGAGTTGGAAGGGAATTGAACCAACCCTGATGGCCCCTCAGACTCCCATCGAAATCCTAGCCACCCCTCTGACGCAACTTCAACCCTGTGTCAAATCTCATCCTATACTGTTGCAGACATTAACCCAATGGCACAAACTGCGCTGCAAACAGGGAATTGATACCAAAGTGGCACCCACATGGATGAGCGTGAAGATGTTGATGTCAATTGGATATAAACAAACTCCACCCTCGACAGGACACACTGTGGTCGCAGGTTATGATTATGGATCTATGTGAAGTTCCCCAAATACTACCATTCCAAACTGGCGGCCAACTACTGGACCTTAAGGCCGGGCACTGGCTCCAATATAGGACACTATGTGTCGCGATTCTACAATACACCTCTGACACCTCCGCCAGACCTCCCCGGCTGCTTATGAACTGGAACAACAACAAGACATACACCCACGCCTCTGCACCTTTTATGCTACGAGCATCCTGAATAATGTCCATAGAAACAGCGCCCTGGCGATGGCCTGGTCCACTGACCTCGGTATCACTGTCGACGCTGGAGACATATATGACTACTTTACTGCCATACCGGGGACTTCAGCAAACATTAGAAACAGGGAAATCCAAATCAAGATAATTCAAATCAAGATAATTCAGTGAATATACTACACCCCGGCCAGAATGTTTAAAATGGACTTGACACCTTCACCCAGGTGCTGGCATGGGTGCACGGATATGGGTACTATGGGGCATCTTGGTCCTGTCCAGAACTGAAGACATATTGGCGACTGGTACACAGACAGGTGATCTCACATTTCCCAGCCGCTGATCTATCTCTATCCCCCCGACTCTATGCTGCTTGGGGCTGATTATAGGGATTGGCATACTGATACACTCATTTGCAAGGTCATAAGCATTATACTCTTCACTGCCCGCAAAATTCTAATTATACACTGGAAATCAACATCCCCACCCTCCAGTCGCAGTGGTCAGGTCTACTGGCCAGGATTTGCACCCTGGAATGAACTGCATTCAAACAACAGAACCCAGACAAAAATACACAAGTAGGCAAATTCTGGGAATTGCTGGACCCATTTATATAGGAGTACTCGGAGGACCACTGATACATGAGGGCCCCCCGTTGGAGGGCGGGGGGGACACCGCCCATTGGTCGGACCCCGACCTCACTTTGTTGCATACCTGCGCCCTATGGCCCCAGCGCCGCCACACCTTTTGAACTAGTCGGTAGCCCTGCTGATGTCTATGTGTAGCCCCTAATCACATCCTCGCAACTCAGTATGAGCTTGTTTAATGTGTAGGTGATGGGGAAGGACAAGCCCAGTTGGCCTAGGGGTAGCGGGACATGTTTAGTTTACACAAAATACCATAATGGAACTAGCAGTATTCTTGATGGGTAAATGTAATATGTAATGGACTGTGACAAGTGACATTCTGATACAACCTTGGGGAGGAAGCCAGCCTTACCCTGAGTGGAACTTTCAATGTACCTGCCTGTATATATCGTAACATTATTGTGCCCACATGTAATCAATCGGCACCTGCACACAAATGTATTTTACATGTTGTAACCAAGCTTTGAATATCCTTATGCCTTGCGCCTGAATACCCTCGGGTCTGGAGCACATTACAAATAATAAACTAAACTATGTATACCATTATTAGGTTGTACAGGGGAGACCCTGATGTATCTTCGATCCTGTATGC
This sequence comes from Ambystoma mexicanum, assembly GCF_040938575.1. Taxonomy (NCBI): domain Eukaryota; kingdom Metazoa; phylum Chordata; class Amphibia; order Caudata; family Ambystomatidae; genus Ambystoma; species Ambystoma mexicanum. Next base: position 436,015,863 of record NC_090929.1, read on the forward strand.
TGATCTTGTTCTCTTAGTTTGGTATATGTTGTATGCTTGAAGACGAAAAACAAACAGAATTTGAAAAAAAAAGAATTTTTAAATGTTGCAGCACTGCCCTGCCAAAACGCATCAGTAGTACGAGCCACATCCAGGCTATAGTGCTTTGCAAAGGTATGCAAAGATGACCATGTCACATCGAGACAAATCTCCCGGACAGGGACCCCCTCTGCAATGAGGTGGATGCGGAAACCCCCCTTGTGAAATGGGCCCTGATGACTGCCGGTAATTATTTCCCAGCGTCCTAGTAACATTCATCTATGCAGAGAATTATCCAACGTGATAAAGTGTGCTTCGTTATCGGAAGGCCCTTACGGGCTAAGTAAAAAGCCACATAAGAGCTGGTCAGGTCTCCTGAAATCAGCTGTCCTGGCGATATAGTAGCTCAACGCCCTCTTAGGGGATAGACAATGTAATCGTTGCTCCTGCTAGAAGGATGAGGAGGAGGATAGAAGACCGGAAGGTAATGGACTGTGACAAGTGACATTCTGATACAACCTTGGGGAGGAAGCCAGGCCTTACCCTGAGTGGAACTTTCTCCAGGAAAAAACGCAGAAGGGTGGCGTACAGCATAAGGCCTGTAGTTCACTCACCCGCTTAGAGGATGTAATAGCCACCAAGAAGACTGTTTTCAACGAGAGAAGCCGTAAAGAGTGCATAGGCTCAAAAGGAGCCGCCATCAGAAATATAAGAACCAGATTAAGATCCCAATCTGGGACAACAAAGAGTTGGCGGAAACTTATTTACAAGACCTTTTAGGAATTGTGCCATTGGCGGGATAGTAAAAACGAACCTTGATCCGGGGACCTCTTGAACACAGAAAAGGCGCTGAGCCCAGTGACAGAAGGAACTCATCACTGTAATGGTGGGGCAAGAGATGGGGTCAATCTCGCGTTCCCTGCACCACGGCTCAAATCTTCATCTGCAGGCGTACAAAGATATTGTAGATGGTCCGAGTGCAGCTAGCAGCACCTCAAGTACTTCCTCAGAGGGGTCCCAGTCATCATATCTCAGCCTCTCAAGACCACGCATGTAGGTTGAGGGATTCTGGGGTCGGATAGAGTATCCGGTTAGGAGATCCGGACGTGGAGGCAACCGGTTAGGTGGACAAATGCAAGAGGTCGGAGTACCACATTTTCCGTGCCCAATGAAGATCATGGTCGCTCCACAACTCTTCAACTTCCGGAGAACCCATGGAATGACGGGAATCAGAGTGCGTAAAGGAGAGGAAAGGTCCAATCCACCAGAAATGCGTCCCCCAGTGCACCGTTTGCGGGGAATTACCTCAAGCAGAATTGTTCGCATTTCCTGTTGGACTCTGTTGCGAACAGATCCACTGCTGGGGTACCCCAGAGAGGGAAGACCGCCTCTAGGACTTCCTGGCACACTTCCCACTCGTGTGAGACGGTTCTCGCCTGCTCAGCATATCCGCCAAGTTGTTCTCTGTGCCCGCCAGATGAACTGCCGAGACCGAGAGCCTGTTCTCCAGCAACCAGAACCAAAGCATCATCGCCTCCATGCAGGGACGGGGCGGGAGTGCACACCTACGTACTAGTTGAGTTAGTGCATCGCCACCGTGTTGTCCGTCAGAACGAGGACATGCTTTTCCTGCAGAGAAGGGACGTATGCTTTCAGGGCTAGCCTGATCGCTCGGAACTCAAGCCTCTTGATGTGCCACCTGGCTTCCGTCGTTGACCAGAGGGTTCCATGTGATAATATCCCTGCAAAAATGTTGCCATGCAAAAATGGCGATGTGTTTTTGCAGCAAATGTATCACTTGGAAAATGCCGTTTTTTTAAGGGAGTGGGATACACCTCCGCTCCCATTTACCCCATCTATAATATCGCCTATGCCGTTTCCAGGCGACTAGATTTATGGCAACATTATGTATGGGACAATATTACCTGATACCGACCAGAGGCCGTTCTTCTGCAAATCCTTGCAGTGAGCGCCACAACCCTTCAAGGACGAATCTGTGACCGCTCGGTCTGAGGCCAAGGAGGCCAGAAGGGTTCCCCCGCCAAAAGACTGTTGCGGCCCGCCCACCAGGACAGGTCGTTGACCACTGATGCAGACACTGAGGAGATCCGAGAGTGCTGAGGTACTGAGACCACTGTTCTCTCAGTTACCATTGCAGGGATCTCATGCGCAACCTGGCCTCTGGCACTAGAAAAGTGCAGGAAGACATGAGGCCTAAAAGGCGAAGGAAGGAAGCCGCTGGTAAAGTGGCATTGTTCCAGAACAAATCCACCATCTGTGTCAAACTGTCTACTCTCTCCTCGGGAGAGAAGTCCTTCCGCACCTGGGTATCTAGGACTGCTCCGATGAACTGGAGCCGTTGGACCGGTGTCATGTGGGACTTCCAAGTTTAAGGAGAAGCCCAGCCTGTGCAGCAGCAAGCAGGTGTCCTGTAGATGGGACAAGACCTGCACTACAGACTTCCCTCAGATCAGCCAGTCGTCTAGATATGGAAATACATGGACTACGGTTCTCCTGAGGTGAGCCGTAACTACCGCCATGAGCTTGGTGAAGACCCTTAGGGCGGAGGTAAGACCAAACAGAACCTCCTGTGCTTTCGATGGATTGGCATATGGAAATGGGCATTCTGTAGGTCTATGGACACCAGCCAGTCCTGAAAAGTCACCATCCTGAATTTGTCTTGCCTCAAGAACTAGTTCAAGGCCCCAAGGTCCAAAATAGGACGGGGACCTCCTCCTTTCTTGTGCACCAAGAAATACCAGTAATGCCAACCTGATCTTCTCTGTTCGGGGGTGCCTCTTCCACTGCACCCTTCAGCAACAGGGCTATCGGTTCTTCCCGAAGCTCCCGTTCCGGTTGGACTGGAGCTGGGGGCGTTCTGTCCAGTGGTTTTATTAGAAATGGCAGACAATCTCATTAAATGAGCTGTAAAGCCCAGGCATCAGAAGTAATTTGATGACACTGTAGTAAGTGCTCTGTCAACCGCCCTCCAACTGGTGCGCTGAGAGGGGAAATCAAAAGCGGCTTCGGAGGCTGAGTCGATCCCACCGCTGAAGCTGCCTGTTGGCATCCAGAAGCCCCTCCGCCCCTTCCGGAGCGTGAGAAACACTTCTGCCCTTGCCTGGCCGTTGGGAGATGTTCTCCTGCCATAAGGAGCATATCTCCTGAAGCCCCGTGCCCTAGATGCAAAACTAAAAGCATTTGGCAGCAAGTTTGGATTCCTTGAATTTTTCTATGGAATCGTCAGCTTTGTGGCCGAAAAGAAGATCGCCCATGAAGGGCATGTCCCGAAGTTTTACCTGGAGTTTAGGTGAAAAACCAGAGGTTTTCAAGTAGGCCTGCCTTCTCAGTGTTATGGCCGAAGCCATAGATCGGCCCACATAGTTGGCGATGTCCAGGCCGGTTCGCAGCGACTGTTTGGGCACCACCTTCCCATCCTCCACTAGCTGTAGGAAGCCCTCGCGCATTTCTCCTTTCAGGTCGTACTGAGCCGCATTTTCCACCGCTGTCCATAGACCGAAGGAGTATTTGGCAAAACTGCTTGCCACATTTGTAGGTTTGAGGGCCATACTACCTGAGGTGAATGCCTTCTTTGCCAAGGCATCTACTTTTTTTGCTTCTCTGTCTGGGGGCAGAGTGGACGTAAATGATGCAGGTCTAGAAGAGACCGAAGCAGCCTCCATAGCAAGCAAATGTGGGGAAGGGTGAGAGGAGAAGTATGAGGGGGTCTCCTCTACCCAGCCTGTACTTCCCGGAAATGGGGGAACTGACGAGAGGAATAGAACGTGGGTTTTGCCATAGAGCTGCCAAGGGATCGGCAATGGCCGGGTTCAGAGGCATATTACGTTCAGTGGCAAGACCTTCCTCTTGGATATCGGTAAGGTCATCATACTCTTACACAGGCGCCACTGATGAGTGCAATCCCAGGGTGTTAATAACACTTTCTACCAGAGCCCTGTATTTAGATGTATTGTTAAACTAGGGCTGGGACTGCTGAAACTAGGTCAGTGAAGTATCCAGACCAGTGTCGTCTTGGAGACCTTGAGCTAGCTGTAGAAGGTCATAAATTTAATGATCTTTTTTTAAGTTTTTTTTCCTTTGTTTTTTGGTGAGTGAATTTTTATATATGTTATGATTTTGTGTGGTATTTTGTTTATATCGTAAATATTCTGTAAATAAATAAAGAAGCTCATTATGGTCGCCAAAATAGTTGACCACTCCTGAACCCAAGAACATCGGGTCGACATCTCCCTGGTCATCAGCGTTGTGATCGCCGAAGATACCGGCCATGGTATCGAATGAATTTGGACCGGGGTTGTGGAGTAAATACTCTCGACAACCGTCGGCGTTGAGGGTTGGTCATTCGGCGCCGGCATAGTGGATGTCGGTGTTGATCGAGATGCAGTAGCGTTGACATCCTTGGACGAATAGGGGTAATCCCGCTTCCATCGAATTTCTTTCGACGTCGAAAGATTTATCAGCTCCAACATTGCAGTACTGGGGCACTAGACAGGTCGTGTACACCGAGCGCCGCTCTTGGCTCCGAAGCATGCTGCGTGGGGGTGGGAGCAGTGCCGACTGCAGCATGCTGCTTGAACATTGCAAGCATTGAGGATTTGACATCCTCCCACTTCTGGCGGGTGGTAGACCCAGCCGACGGCTTACCTTTTTCCATCGCCGACTCAGAATCCTGACTATGGCGGTCAACCCAGAGGGAATTTTGTAGCTAGATCACTAAGGGACTTTGGTGCATGCCGGTCACCCGTCAGTCCCGTGACCCGTGCTGAGGCACCAGAGACAACTCGTGTGGGTCGGTGAGGCACATCTTGGTGCCACAATCGGAACAATGTTTGAAACCCGACACCCGTGCAACCGACATCTCGAGTCGAGGATTTACCGAAAAAATACAACATTTTCTGACGAAAACTTTGAGAATTGAAGCTCTGTGTTCCCAAGCAGTGTGTTCGCGTGCAGTGTTTGGGGCGTAGTGATGTGGTATTTGTACGACACCTGACGTCACCTCCGGAGCCGAAGACCAAATGCTGAGCAAGGCAGATCGATGGTCGACAGCCGGGTTGAGATCCACTAACCCCCTGTCGAAAATGTTCCAAAGCAGCGAAGCTGGAAGCAATATCAGATGAGGAATCTGCGGGAGAAAAGCAATCCATTGAAAGTTACTTTATCCAGCAAAAGGATATAAATATTGAAGGAAATGACTATATCCTACATTAAGTGGAACTTTGTTACTGAATCAAACTTTCTTGAAATTGAACTTTATTCCAAAGAATCCTGAATTGATCCAGGGAAGGGAATCCATCATGGTCGCTTGTGCCGTTAAGAAGTGTCCTACACACGGCTGCACGTCTCATCAAGGGTCTATGCAGAAACAACCACATCACCCAGGCCGTCATCGACCTTCACTGGCTCCCACTGCACGCACAAATCACCTTCAAGTCTTGCTGCATCATCTATAAGGCAGCCGTCCTCCAGTCACCCAGCTACCTTGTGGAGAAACTCTGCATCTCCGGCGGACGGCACACCACCAGAAGCAGGGACACGTGCAGACTTGAAATCCACTGCTGCAAAAAGGAAAGGACCAGAAAACAAGCCTTCTCTGCCTACACCACAAGACTATTGAACCTCCTCCCATCGGCATCAAACTCACCCCCCCATGCTTCTACAATTCAGAAAAGAACTCAAGACCCACCTCTTCAAGGAGTCTCTCCTCCTAAATACCTAGGCCTTCACGTCACCCCTTGCGCCACCTAACTCACTAGATGCTGGCCGCCCCTCTGCTCCCCGCCACCGGGCATAGCTGTCCCCCACTGTATCCTACCCCCCTTGTATATCTGTTGTGTTACCTCTAAAAAGTGCTCCATTAGGCATCTGCAATGTTGTACACCTCTGTAAAGCGTTTCGTTATGGATCTGGACTGGTGTATTCCTCTATAAAGCACTCTGTTGCGTCTCGAAGCCAGGTCTGCGCTCAAGAAATACCATAATAATAATACAAATAATAAAGGATTAATGGTTGTAACCTTTGAGTTTGGATGTATACGTTATTTTGATATTACCAAACAATTCCTATATGATTTTGTTGTGTAGGTTAGTGTGAGGGTCTGATACTTTTGAACACTAGATAATTTTTCTTCAGCCTTAAGTTTGTTAGGTAGTGGTATCCTTGTTAGGTTAGGGAAAGATAGGCGTTTGTCTAGTCCCCGTCAACTCGTTCAGTTGAGCGCCCCAGACTTTCAGTGATGAGTCCATTACTATGGTTGTCTCTGGCCATGGTTGCCAAAACTGGTTCTCCTGCCATCACATTCTCTCTGCAAGTCCACCACAGGAGATCCTGAGTGACTCTGTTTGAGACTTGAATCAAGTCTGTCATACTGCCGGAGAACTGAGACCACTGAGATCTGAGTGCCCATTGTAGCGATCTCATCCTCAACCAGGCCTGTGCCACACCAGGAAGATGCAGGATGCCACGAGGCCGAGCAACCGTAGGAAGTCTAGGGCTGGCAGGTATTGGGTGTTATGGAATCCGGCGACCATCTGCTGTATGTGTAGAGCCCTGTCTTCGGGAGGAAAAAGCCTTGCCCGAAGGAGAATCCAGGATTGCTCCAATAAATTGAGGCTTTTGAGAAGATGTCAGTTGAGACTTCTTTAAATTGAGGGAGAAACCCAGTCTGTGAAGGAGGTGGCAGGCACGATTGAGATGATCCAGGGCTTGATCCAGGGACAGTGCCTTGATTAACCAATCGTCCAGGTAGGGAAAGATATAAATCCCCCTTTTCCCGAGACTGGCTTCCACTACTGCCAACAGCTTGGTGAAAACCCTTGGGCGTAGGCAAGCACGAAAGGCAGAATTCGAAACTGTAGCCAGCATTGCTTATGATGAACCTCAGGTACCTTTCTGTGCTTTGGGTGGATCGTCACATGAACCTCAGCCACCTGTAGGTTGAGTGACACCAACCAATCCTGAATTTCTAGGGCCTGGAGAATCTGCGAGAGTGTTACCATCTTGAACTTGTCCTTCCTGAGGAACTTGTTCAAGTGTCTCAGGTCCAAGATGGGTCACAGACCATCATCCTTTTTTTGGGACCAAAAAGTACCATCCCCTGTTCCTCACCTGAACTGGTACCAGTTCTATGGCACCCTTTTCCAGAAGAGAGGAAACCTCTTGCAGGAGTAGTGGGTCTGGAACAGGCGGTGGTCTGGAAGGAGACAGGGTGGTGGAGTTTGATGGACGCTTTCAAAGGGAAGGTAGCACCCCTGAGAAATCACCTGCCATGCCCATGAAAATGGCACATGTCCTCAAAGAGGATTAGAGGCAGCGGTCACACCGCAGAGGACAGACGTGAAGTGGTCTGTGTTGTTTTACTGCACCTAGCTCTTAAAGGTCTAGGGAAACTTCTCTGACCTTGACCAGTGGTGACCTGTTTTCATTTTTTGCCTTAATTGTAATAACGAAAGGGCTTGCCCTTCCGCTGCAAAGAAGTTTGAGCAGGCTGCCTTAGAGCAGCCGTAGGGACTTCGCTGCAGCCTTGGAGGCCTCCAAATTCTCCAGGTTTCCATCTGCCTTTGGTCTGAATAAATGTGACACATCAAATGGCATAGAGGAATTTTGCATGCACATCCTGTGCAAATACCGATTTACATAACCAGGTGAATCTCCTCATAACAGAACTCGCCGCCATAGTTCTTTCGACACAGTCAACTGTGTCAAGTCCCGATGTAGGGTTTGGCACATAACCTCTTCTCCATTCTCCACAATATTAAAAACACCTCTGTCATATCCCCCTCAACTCAAGACAACAGACAATAAGATGTGTGCACAAGAGGCAGACTGCTTTGAGTGCCATGCCCCCCCAAGGCAAAGGCTTTTTTGGCCAGAGCATCATACATGTTATCGTCCCTATCTAGGGGGGAAAAGCGGGGTAGGAGCCAACAGTAGCTGCTCGTACCACCAGGCTGTCATGTGATGGATTGTGTCTGGTGAGGAAGTACGGATTGGGGGAGGCTGGCTCATATTTCTATGTAAAATCCTTATGAACTACTGGTCAGGAGTTTTCTACAGCTCTAAAAGAGGACCTTTTATGGCACTGTAGAAAAGGGAGGACAGGTTCAACATTTGTGCCCTTCCTGGCCATCATCCTCCTATATGCCACACTAGGCTGAGCTTGAGGATCAGCTTGAGGAAACTCCACTTCAGCGGAAGTATCCAAACAACTTGCATCCTGTAAAAGGAAAGACAGGTCAGCCAGTTTATTTGAAAATCCTCAGGCTGTCGAGAGACAGCCATGGAATCTTACCCGAAATAACCGGGTCATCATCTTCATCGAAGATGCCCTTACAGGAAAACAAAGTCCCTTCTTGACTTCAGCAAACACCTCGAAGCCGAGAGGTCCATTGACAAAAATGTTCTTCGAGGTCAACTGGGCATATAAGAACATGGCAGATGCCGATAGCTCTAAAATTCTTGTCAAGGATTTGATTGCAACCATGCTCTTAGGCGCACAAGAAGGTTGGTGATCTAAGACCCTGTCTGCTTTCTCAGCCATGGTGGGCTGTGAGGCCTTTTCCCCTAGAGGAATTGGAAGCGGGCAGACCCGCTTTCTCAAAGACCTGCATTATTTTAATTCAAAACTCTTTCCCCCTTTCCTCTGTAGCAGATTTCAAGGCAAAGCATACCTGTCTATCCGGTGACGAGTCTGTGGAAGAGCGCTTCCTTCTCTTCCCCTTCTTGGCTGAGGGAGAAGAAGAATGAATAAAATAAATAAAAATAAATGACGGGAGTCACTGCTCAAATGGGAGCTTTTACAGTGCTTCTTTGACAGTTTCTTCTCCCACTCTGGTGAATTCTCGACCACAGAGCTTTTGCAGTCGTCCAGCTTTCGTTTCTACGGTGTTCAACTAGACGACTGAGTTCGAACGACCTATGGTCAATTCGAAGGCTCTTTCCTTTAGGGCTGTTGCTGTCATGTTTATTTATTTACATTTATAAAGCGCACAAAAGTCCTTAGGCATCGAGGCGCTGTTATGAGACAGCATGCTTAGTTACAGAAAATGATGCACGGCAGCCCTGTGGCATAGCGTTGCTGTTACAAGACGCATATTTGGTTACATGGTATATTTATACATTTTTTACATAAGAAGGCTTATGTTCAGACATAAGCCACAATCTGCCACTCCATGGTCATCTCTGAGGCACCACAGAAAAATGCTGTGTGGATCGGTTAACAACATTTTAGTGCTGCAATCACAGCACTTCTTAAAACCCAAAGATTTCAGAGTGGACATGGTCGAATAAAGACAGAAATTCAAAGGAATCAAAATGTTTGAAAGTGCATGAGAGAGGCAATCAACATGTTCCTGAGTAGCTTGCCAGGCATGTGGAAGAAGGAGCCGAGGCCACGTGGCGCCTTCCGCGCCATTTATACCAGTGTCAATGTCCGGTCCCCAAGCCGACGACTCAAGGATTCTCAATGCAGTGTGACACCGCGCCCCCTGCTGGGAGAAAAAGTTTCAGAGAGTTCTGCAGAGCAGGAAATTATATCTAAGATGAGGAACCAGTCGAAGGACACAATCCATTAGAAAAAAAACTTTTGAAAAGCTTGTTAAACCTGTGGATAAGTGTTCCGTTCCTCCATAATCACGACACCACATAATAGACAATGGTGTCGGATGAGTATGACAGGTTGGGCAGTGTGCCTGAACCATCCTGCAACTCAAGGAAATGTTTGGGAAAGGAGGAGTCCTAACATTTGAAGATAACGCATTTTGCTGAAGACCATGTGGCTCTCAAATATTGCTCTGCCATACATAGTATCATCCTTAATTCAAAAGACAAAAACAACTGCAGTGGATAATCTGATAAAGCAAGTCAAATATCTTCTCTCAAAGGAAGCTCTAGAAATTTGGTTTTGGATTTTTGTCTAGAAACTATCTTCCAGCAATATAAGAGCCTTAAGTGGGTGAACTAGCAGATCTTTTCGTGGAGAATCATAAATCAGTTTAAAAAATCTACGCGTTAGTAGAATTTTTGACAGATGGGGTTAATTGCTCAAAGGTCTCATTTGTATAGCAGAAAAAACAGAATGCCGAATACTGCTCCCAGATTACCTAAAAATGACCCTTTGCACATTGTCTGGCAGACTAGATTTCCTTCGTCTCTTCACCTAAAATGTGATTGTCGGGTTTACCTTTTTTACAAGGTCCCAGAGAGCCGTGGCGTGGTCTTGGCAATGGACCATCATCCATCAAAGTAGAGGAAGCTTAGGAGACTAGATTGTTTATCTGGATGACCTGCGGCATGTGCCATCGCAGTCCAACATGGAAGGTCGCAGCTGCACTGTTTGTGAACTTTCTAGCATAACAGGCTGCAAATCACCTGCCACATTGAATAAATGTAAGGAAAGGAATGCATGGTCCTTCCACAGAATTTCATTCAAATGTTAGATTCTACTTGTGTCTGAGTAAGGCAGTGGTTCCACAACATGTCAATAACAAAGGGGACGTTCTAACGCCGGGTTACAAATTAGAAGCTATATGTGACCAACAGTAAATGCTTTTCAAAGAATCGTTATCTTCACTATTCAGTACTTAAATAGTAGTAGTACTTATGTAGATTCTTTAGCATTACAAGAACATGTTTCAATTATTGGGGCATTCTTCACCTCATGGCAACTGCAGGCACAAGACCTTTCAGTTCTTCTAGCGTGATGTTGCTTTCTTAATGGCTATTACATAGTCTGAGTCAGTGAGTTAAGGACACTTCTTTTGAGCTCATGTTGCCTACAAAAGGTTGTCTCTAGGGGACAATCCAGATTTTATTTCTGAAGCGGTTGTCTAAGCGGACCATTTACCTCCCATTGTTCTGTTCCAAGGCCCCCTACTTTGCACAGAAGTCCATGCCTGCATGCAACATCAAAACTACTTTCCTTTTGCTTCTTCTACAATGGCTAATGGTAGGGTATGAAATTGAAAAGGTCTTGATAAGGATGACAACTAACAATCCTTACTCTTGCAGATCACAAGCATGCCACTCTGCATGGGAAAAGCAGGCTACAGCCACCCTTCTTCAATATAGACCTTGTTTTCTACAATTAGCAAAGTAGTTACTTTTAGATGTTTTTTCCTACACATTCATCCATCGGGGCCTTTTCTTCCAAGACAAAATATACCCAGAAAAAAGGTTAATAAAATGCTAAAAGCTTAAAAAACAAAAGATGAAAGGAATCAAGAAAAAGGAAAAATGACAGAGCCTAGAGAGGTGAGCTGATAAGAGCAGTTCGGGCTGTCTGTTGGGAAATGTTCCAGATACAGACACTCATTTATTACGTAGGCTAGAGTCATCAGAGGTTCCGTACTTTCAACATCTTCTATTCCTATCCTCAGAAGATACGGTGGTAGAAATTTCTAATGCTATACAGAAGGTAATGGTAATGTTTATTTGTACAGCGACTATACACAGGCAAGCGTTTCAAAGCGGTAAAGGAGGGTGGGAACATGGGGAAAATAGTCATGCAGAGCCCTTGAAATTCTGAAACGATAATAGTCTGCACAGGCAGAGTAAGTACATATAATACAGTAACAGTTGCGACAACAACAAATAAGTCTGACAACGATTCTGCAGATTTCCAAGTGTAGTTAGGGAGTGAAGAAAGAGGAGAACAGACAGACTATCTTCGGGCAGGTGCATTCGGATTGCGCAGGTGCACAAACGGTTACAGGGATGGGGGAGGTGGAAGGGGACAAGTCCTGGAGGTCAGGGGGTCCAAGTGCACCCAGTCGGTGGAGACTGGGCTAAGTGCAGAGAGAGCCACTCTCTGGGGTCATTTCTCAAGTGCAGTGTGGATGAGGCGAGTGCAGGGCCAGGAGGCGATTGCGAAGGACTGGCGGGGGTGCCAGGGACCTGTGAGACTCGGGAGGTACACCAGACGGCCAGTCAACAAGCTGTACGGAAAAGAGGAGGAAGAGAGGGAAAGAGGAGAGATAGGATAGCAGGGTAGAGGGAGAGAGAAGGAAGAGCAGAAGAGGAAAGTCTTGATGAGTTTCTGGAATTTAAGGAGATCAGGCTCAAGACGGAAGGCGGCAGGGAGGGTGTTCTAGAGGGAGGCCCCTGCTGAGGATAAATATCTCCCTCCAAATCTCTGCTTGGAGAACCAGCTTGCTCGCAGAAGGTTGGAGGTAAAGGATCCGAGGGCTCAGGAGGGACATTTAGGTAGGCATGGTTGTAGAAAGGTAGGCCCCAGGCTTGAACTTGAACTTGATCCTTGCAGCCACAGGGAGCCAGTGAAGGGATTCCAGCACCAGAGAGATGCAGTGCCTGGGCTTGAGGCCAAGGATAAGTCTTGCGGTTCTGTTCTGGATGTTCTGGATGAGTTGAAGAGGGCGCAGAGCAGAAACAGGGAGGTTGAGGATGAGGCTGTTGCAGTAGTCCAGCCTAGAGAGAACCAGGGCTCTGGAGACAGTGAGCCGCTATGGGAAAATTAGAACCTCTGACGAGGGTTAGCCGATAGACTTTTTAGAGATGTCTGAAATGTGAAAGGAGAAGGAGAGAGTGGATTCAAAGATGACCCAGAGGTTTGTAGCCTTGCAGGTGGGTGCGGGTGCAGGGCCATGGTAGGCCGCCCAGCGTGATAGTGGGAAAGCGGGAGCAGAAGCCCAGTGCGAGCAATCTCAGTCTTAAAAGTGTTGAGGCAGAGGTTGTTTGCAGTACACCATTACTGAATAGCAGACAGTCCGATATGAGCAAGGAGGAGGAGGCGGCTGAGGGTAGCCTGAAAGATAGTTGCGTGTCATCCGCGTAACACTGGAAGTTAGAGATGAAAGTGGCAATCACACGCGCCAAGGCAGCTATATAGACGTTGAAGAACCAAGGGGATAGGTTAGATCCCTGGGGAACGCCACAGGGATCTAACCTGATAGTCGAGAGAAAGACTGAGTTCCACCTCGGATGGGCGGTCAGAGAGAAAGGAGGTTAACCACGCGAAGGCCTTATCTGAGATTCCAGGGTGTCACAGACGTGCGATCAGGATGTTGTGGTTAACTGTGTCAAAGGCAGAGGAGAGGTAAAGGAGAATGAGGACAGAGGGAGTGGTAGTGTCAAGGTATGAGAGCAGGTCTTCACGGGTGTTCAGGAGAGCAGCTTCCGTGCCTCTGGAAGCTTAAAAGCCAGACTGATGGTCGTGGAAGGAATCAATAGATTCAGGGTGGAGGGTCAGCTGAGAGATAGCCAACTTCTCCAGGAGTATGCCCATGAAAAGAATGATAGAGACAGGGCGGTAGTTTGCCGGAATGGACTGGTCGGCAGAGGGTGAACAAGGGAGTGCTTAAGAGCAGTTGGGAAAACCCCAGTGGAAAACGAGAGATTGCAGAGATCAGCCAAGGCTGGGGCAAGGGAGTCAATGTTGTCCTTATTGGTTTTGGAGGGGCAGGGGTCCACCTGTTTGGATGAAGCCTTCACAGACCGGACTTGTCTGGCAACCTCATTGGGTGTGATGGGTGAGAGAAGAGAGGGGAAGTGGAGGTGTGGGGGGCCAAGAGAGGAGGCTCTGGTGGTGGTGTATGCTGTGGTGTGGAAGAGAGGGAGGAAAGGATGTCTTGGGTTTTTGTGATTAAGTGTGCAGCCAGGGTCGAGCAAAGGTCCTGGGTGGGTGTGACAGAAGAGGCTGCTGTGGGATTGGCCAGTTCCTTACAGACTTTGAAAAGTTTGGCCGTGTAGCTTGATGCCGCGGAGCAGCAGGCTTCAATAAAGACTCTTTTCTTGGAGCGTATGCAGAGTCAGTCAATATTGCGTTTGAAGGAGGCGGCAGGCCAGTTTGTCAGAGGGTCTGCTCAAAGAGTTCCATTTCCGCCCAACTGCCTTACACTTGCGTTTAAGGGAAGCCAGATCAGAGTTGCACCAAGAGTTGCACTTCTTGGAAGGCTTCAGTCAGACCCTCGTGACAGGGGCAAGTATATCAAGAGTGTTGGAGATGGAGAGATTGAGGTTAGCGAGAGCTGTGTCAGGGTGGGAGTCAGCTGCAGGAATGGGAGGAGAGTAGGTGGCGGCAAAAGCAGCCACGGTCACTTTTTTCATGGGTCTGGTGACTTTGAAGCTGAGTGGTCGTGCCGGGTGTGCCACTGCAAGAGAAGGAGAGCTTCAGGTGTGTTGAGAGAAGAAAGTGGTCAGTCCAAGAGAGAGAGGTAGTGCGAGGGATAGAGAGAGGGATGTCAGTATAGATGAGAGCATCCAAGGTATGGCTCGCGATGTGCGTGGAGCAAGAGGGTAGGATAGCGAGGGAGAGAGAGTTGCATAGGTTGCAGAAAGGTCCGGAGGAGTCAGGAGAGTCCAGATCGATGTTGAGATCACGGAAAGTAGAGAGGAGGCTAGGTCAGCCCATTCTGAGAGGAAGAGAATGGAGTGTCATGGTGGCTGATAGAAGGTAGCCATAAGGAGAGAGGATTTAGGAGAGAGAGAACCTGCAGACTTAGAACCTAAATGAAGTCCTTAATTTTGGCAAAATATTTTTCTTGGTTTATGGCCATCCTCATCTTCCATGCCCCCGACAGACATCTAGCTTCTGCTGAATTTTGTTTAGTATAGAGGTCACTGAAAAGGTACAAAATGACCAGATTTAGGTCCTCGATCAGATCCCAACATAATAGAAAGGAAAACATTTGTTCTTGGGTCACTGTAGAAAGGGACATAAGAAGGAGAAGCTGTAGCAGTTAGTTGAATAACACAGTTCTGTGTCTACATAGATACACATTCAGAGGATTAGGGGTTATATCAGCCTTGCAGGCAAGCTTTATTTGAGACTGGGGGTGGTTAGTTGGTGGTTTGAATCTCTAGATGATTCCTCACCTGAAACGCAGTAGATGAGAAAAGTAGCCTCGGTAACCTAGCATCTACAGGTGACCGAGTGCAAACATAGGACTCCAAAAGTACACTGCTCTACACTAATAAGAGGTGCTTTAAGAGATGGAGTCTGTGTCCCTCAAACAGTTCACCTGGCAGGTTGCACAGTACTGTGGGCCAAGCAGATGTCCCAGCACAGAAGAGTGCCCAGTCTGGATGGTGCGGGCCGGCACAATCCCACAGCTACCTTGAGCTTGGTGAGGACCTTCAGCAACTTGAGGGACTGAGAAACTGTTGTTTCTAATGGCTCAAGAAATGGAGGCACTGTGTTGGCTTTCCCTTAGAGAAAAAGGAGACTTTCTTTCCAGAACTTGGCTTTAGCAGCACTTGTCGCAGCAACAACTTCCAGATATCCCTGTGTAGGTTCCAGTGCTTGTCATCTTCAGTTCCAGGGACAATCTCCGGAATGGCTTCAGATCCCCTCCTGATATACAGAAAACTGGGTTTGGGATAAGCCCCACCCATCCCATCCCATCAATGGGACCTGCAACATTCAAACTCAAGAGTGGCTATCCAATCATCAATAGCCAGCTCAGTGAAAGGCATAACCTCATTCTGGTTTGGATGTGGATTAGTGTGCCCAAGATTCCCTATCCAGTCTGTCCCAAACAGTCATAGGCACAAAAAAGCTTATTTCGGGCTATGGCCAGAGCCAGCGAGGAACATGACCATATATAGCCAGCTCCTACTCCTACCTAGGAGGAAAAGGGCCAACAAAGAAAGTAAGCCCAGAACAGGGCCCGACCAAGAAGGTTAGCCATTTAGGCCAATGTAATAGTAAAATGGCTAACGCATTGTAAAAAGAGAATTAAAAAGTACAAAAGGAAGGTACCACTGACACCAGTCTCTCTAGGCAACACTGGGTATGGGGAAAATGCCCATTCATTAAAAAGAAGGTGGGAATAAGGTTCCCCTACAGTACAGTCCATACAGGAGGTAGTAGTGCTATACCAGAGCCGTTAATAGGGGACAACGTCTTCCTGCACTTGTAGCCTTGGGTTGGTCGCACCCTGTCCTGAGGGATCAAAATGATTGTTTTTCAGCCCTGAATCACTACTAAAGGAATAAAAAGGAACAGAGGGAATGCATACATTATGTTGCACTCCCAAGGAATCACCAGGGCATCCATACCACAGGGCATCCTAACAGGTAAATCCCAAGAGCAGAGGCTTACAAACGTCTTGTTTGAACAGGTTGCAAACTGTTCCATCTGGTGGAAGTCTCCACATGGAGAGTTCCCACTCATGTGACACTCCTGTGAGCGGACACTGTGCATTCACTCACCCGAGTGTTCAGACGGTATTACCCAAATTGTTCGTTTAGAATTGTTCGAATGAACAACTGACCGAATTTAAAGGGTCACAATTGACCTTTTCACAATTGACCGAATATATATATATATATATATATGATACATTACTCACCGTAATCATATTTCTGATGCTTGTATCTGCTTAGATTCACATGCTGTGCATAGGCCGACATCTAGTGGAAGCTGCGGAGTATTACAGTTTGTTTTTTCGAAACTCGAAAATGGGCGT
The DNA here is from genome assembly GCF_040938575.1 of Ambystoma mexicanum. NCBI lineage: Eukaryota > Metazoa > Chordata > Amphibia > Caudata > Ambystomatidae > Ambystoma > Ambystoma mexicanum. Next base: position 436,032,326 of record NC_090929.1, read on the forward strand.
CGACACAGGGCGTGCCATTAATACTATCCCTAGTGTGACGTCCACTGTACCCAAGATCCCTCACGCGTCTAGGATCCTCAGATTGTATTTTTTCTGTAGCATGAGGAGTAGCGTGAGTACAGGTAATCCAAGCAGATGGATAGAAAGGTAAGACTACAAGCAACCATGCGCCTTCTCTCAGAGGGAGGAAGGGTGGGTCGCATGTGAATCTAAGCAGATACAAGCATCAGAAATACGATTACGGTGAGTAATGTATCCCTTCTGAGGCTTGTGGAATCTGCTTAGATCACATGGTGTGCATAGATTAGCGAGCAGTACCTGAATGAGGTGGAATGTGAGAAGGGTCATGAGCAAATAAGTGTCTTGGAACCGCTTGTCCCACTTGTGTATCTGCCTTGGAATGGGTGTCAATGCAGTAATGCTGAGTAAAAGTGTGAATAGAGCTCCAAGTAGCTGCTTTGCAAATGGTGTCTAGGGGTACATTTGCAATGAAAGCCAGAGTGGCCCCAATGCCTCTTGTAGAGTGGGCTCTTGGCGTGAAAGGCAGAGTCTTTTCAGAGAGTGAGTAACACAGCTGGATACAGTTAATAATCCACTTCGAGATGGCACCTTTAGAGACACGATCCCCCTCTCTGCCTGTAGCTACGGAGACAAACAACTGATCTGTTTTCCTTAGCGGTCTGGTTTTATTTACATAGTAGAGGACCGCCCTACGCACATCTAGGGTGTGTAGTTTCACCTCAGCCGAGCTTTGAGGGTCCTGGAAGAAAGCTGGAAGCTCGATGGACTGGTTTATGTGGAATTTAGATATAAACTTAGGTGAGAACCTAGGGCGTGTGCGTAAAACCAGTTTGTCTTTATGGACAGTAAAGAAGGGATCCTGCACTGACAGAGCCTGAATTTCACTGACCCTTCTTATAGAAGTAATAGATACTAAGAAGGCCGTTTTATAAGTCAGGTGTTTGAGACTGCTTTTATGCATGGGCTCGAAAGGGGGGCCCATGAGCTTAGATAGCACCACATTAAGGTCCCACCCTGGTGGTGGGTTTGAAATAGGGGGGTGAAGTCTCTTTACCCCTTCCATGAAGGCTTTAACTACTGGTACTTTCCACCACAAGACCTCGTTATGGGAAGTGGTGTATGCCGACAGGGCTGCCAGGTGTACCTTCAGTGAGTTAAAAACCAGTCCTGCATCCAGCAGGTGGAGCATGTATGCAAACAATAGTGGAACGAGTGCAATCAACTGGGTTGATTTGTTTACTCTGGCACCAGATAACGAATCTCTTCCATTTGTCAAAGTAGCAGTGCCTTGTGTTTGGTTTCCTAGATTCCTTTAGGATGTCCATACACCTCTGTGGTAAATTGAGATGTCCAAACTCTATGACCTCAGGAGCCATGCTGCTAGGTTCATTGAGTTGGGTTGCTGATGCACTGTTTGACCTTGGTGCTGGGACGGTAGGTTGTACCAGGCCGGAAGTTTGATGGGCTCGCACACCGCCATCCTGCGTAAGGGTGGGAACCACGGTTGTGTTGCCCACATGGGAGCAACTAGGACGAGCGTCATCGACTCTCTGTTCATCTTGTTGACCACCTTCCTGATGAGAGGAGTTGGTGGAAAAGCGTACGCAAACATCCCTGACCAGTTCATCCACAGGGCGTTCCCCTGGGAGTCTGGTTGGGGGAACCTGGATGCAAATCCTGGGCATTGTCTGTTTTCGCTTGTGGCAAATAAGTTTATAGTGAGAAAACCCCACTGAGAGAAGATATTTTCTACGACCTCTCTGTGAAGAACCCATTCGTGTTCCTCTGGGAGGGAGTCTCTGCTCAGAGCATCCGCTAGGGAATTGAGCTCCCCTGGAACATGTTGTGATGACAGGAAGATGTTCCGTCTGAGTGCCCATATCCAGATTTTCTGGGCAAGCTTGGACAGATTTGGCGAACGAGTCCCTCCTTGCTTGTTCAGGTAGAACATGGCTGCCGTGCTGTCCGTCCGGATTTGCACTGACAGGTTTAGTAGGTAGGGCTCGAACGCTTGAAGCGCTCTGAATACTGCCAGAAGCACTAGCAGGTTGATGTGGTTCTTGGCCACTAAGGGAGACCAGAGACCCTGAGCTATGTGGTGGAGATGGTGAGCTCCCCACCCAGTCAGGCATGCATCAGTAGTGACTATTGCCTGTACTTCAGGATCGTAAAAGGGATTCCCCTGTGCAAGATTCTCTCTTGTCCACCAGTGAAGGCTTTGTACCAGTGTTGGCGAAACGACCACTAGATCGTCTCACTGACCACTTGCCTGAGACCACTGTTTCGCCAACCATTCCTGCATGGGACGCATGCGCAGGCGCGCGTGGGGGACCAGGTTAATACATGACGCCATCATTCCCAGCAAACGCATTGCTTTGCGTACCGTTATTTGGTGACCGGACTGATATTGCGGAATTTGCAGTAGTTTATTCCGAATTTTTTCCTCTGAAGGAAATGTCAACCCCTCTTTGAGTATCTAGGATTGCTCCTAGGAACTGTTTGGAGGTGCTTGGCACCAGGCTTGACTTTTTCTCATTGATTGAGAAGCCTAATTCGTGGAGGAGGTCGATAGTCCTTTGAATGTTTGTCCTGCAAATTACTGGGGTTTCCCCCATTATGAGCCAGTCGTCCAGATAAGGGTACCCCGGGATTGCCTCCCTGCGTAGGTGTGCAGCCGCCACCGCCAGTACCTTGGTGAATACCCTTGGTGCCGAAGCTATCCCGAAGGGCAGTACCTTGAACTGGTAGTGCCGACTGTCCACCTTGAAGCGCAAGTACCTTCTGTGCGCTGGGAACATGGAAATATGAAAATAGGCATCTTTCATATCCAAGGTTGCCATGTAATCCCCCTTTTTTAGGAGGGGGATTACCTCTTGTAGCGTAGTCATTCGAAACTTTTGGGGCTTGACATACTTGTTGGCAGGCCGTAAGTCCAATACTGGGCGCATTGTCAAATCTTTTTTTGGCACAAGGAAGTAAGTTGAATAAATACCCTTGTTTACCTGGTGTCCCGGGACGAGTTCTATCGCGTCCCGCGTCCTTTGCTAGCAGATTGGCGATCTCCTCGAGGAGAATCTTCTGATGTTCTAAAGAGTGTACTCTTTGTCGTGGAGGATGGCTCCGGGGACGCTGCAGTAATTCTATACAGTACCCTGCGGATACTGTTGACAGCACCCATCTGTCTGATGTGATCCCTTCCCAAGCCTGGGTGAAGTTGGAAATGCGTCCCCCTACTGGGGTTGCGTGAGAAGGGACCCTGAACTGAGCGTCACTGCTTTGGTGGAGGCGTGCCGCCTCCTCTACTGGGGCTGCCTGTGCCTTTACCACGTCCTCTCCTATTACCCCTGCCGTAACCCTGGGTAGACTGTTGACTGTTGTTCCACTGTGTACCCTGCCCCTGGGAATAGTTTGCTCCTCTCTGGGAATTTTGGCCACGTGGGCGACGAAAATTTCCATTCCCTCTCTGGTTAGGGGGTTTATTGGTTAGTTGGCCAAGGGACTTGAGTGTCTCATATTCGTCCTTGGCATTCTTCAGCGCGTCCTCAACCGCCTTACCAAACAACAGATCGGCTTCCACCGGTTTGTCCAACAAGGATGCCTGGGTTTCTGCCTTAAAACCAGACTGCCGTAAGCACGCATGTCTCTTGATAACAGTACCTTCTGCTATCAATCTGCCTGTGTTGTCTGTGGCGTCAAAAGTTGGATTTAAAATGCAACCAGACACGGCTCTACCCTCTGCTGAAATTCGTGCTAACTGGCCCTTTAAGGGTTCTGGTACAGAGGCTATGAGCGCCGCGACTTATTCCCACTGATGGCAGTTGTAGCTGGCCAACAGGGTGGTGGAGTTTGCAATCCTTGCCTGATAGGCGGACTTTGAGGCAACTTTCCTGCCGAAACCATATAGTTTTTTGCTCTCCTTGTCTGGAGGAGCTTCGGATGACAAGGGTGTTCCAGCCCTCTTACGAGTGGTAGTGACAACCAGGGTGTCTGGCTTCAGTTGTCCTCTTATATAGAGAGGGTCAGATTGGGCTGCCCTGAAAAGTTTTTCAACTCTGGGATTGACTGCTCTGGTGAGGTTCGGGTTCACCAGGGACGGGTCTATTCTTCGCTGAATAGACTTAAGGATAGGGATGGTCTGGGCAACAGGCCTCCTTTCTCCCACTAATTCCTCGGCGAAGTCCCTCTCCTCCTGTACACCGTGGGTGTCAATATGGAAATGTTCTGCTGCTCGTGCGAGAACCTCGTTCAGAAGGGGTTGGTTATCGACAGGGGAGTCGGTAACCGGGGCTTCCTTCTCTACCGGGGAATCTACTCTGTAGGTTTCAGGGTCAGGGTCTTCCTCTTCTTGGTCCTCATCATCCCCATAGTAGCCCGTCCCGGTTTGCTCTTCTACCATGCCAAATTCTTGGTCCTCACCAAAGGAAGTCTCTCCTTGATGCTGTGAGTATGGCCGTGAGTATGGTTGTACATTGAAGGGGTCCGAAGACCTCATAGGTGTTTCAAACCGGGGCTTCTTACACGGGGGGATAGGATCATTAGAGCCTGAGGGTGTAGACCCTTGTGGATTATATGAAAGGAAATGGTCTGGATTTTTATCATAAAAGTCTGCCAAAGAAGACATCCTTGACATGACCCTATCTATGTCATCACTCGACCATTGTTTGGAACTGGGAACGACTCTCAGAAAGTCTAGGAGACTTATCCTGAGTAGACTTGCTGGTTTTAGAACTAGTAGCAGACTTGGGCTTGTCTGTCTGTTTAAGAGGAGTGGAGTGGTTTACAGGTGTCGAAGAGTGCAGTGGCTGCTTCTTCTGCTGTTTTCCCCCCTCCCCGTGAGTGGAAGAGTGTTTTCCCTGTCCCTTTGTGGTTCTGGAGGTTTTCGATGCCTGGCGTCGAGGATCGGGGGTAGAGTCCCTGTCCTTCGAACGTGGGGCCGCGCTGATCTTGTCTGCGGGCTCCCACTCCTGGAGAGCAGCCTGGGAGTGGAAGTCGCCTTCGTCCTCCGACGATCGAACTTCCGTTAGCCTAGGGAGCGAGGCACTCTTGGCAAGAGTGGATGATTGCCTGGAGTCATGCAGCGATCTCGATCTAGAACGCCCAGAGGACACCGATTCGGACTGTTCTCTATGTGCCTCTTTCCGAGAACTCGACGTCGTCGAGTCTCGGTTGGACTTAGTGTGTTTTGTGTGAGTGGTGCGTGAAGCGCTTTGGTCGCCGGGGGTCTTCCCCATAGCCGCCCTGTCGGACGACCTTCCGAGGTCGGGGTCTTTAGACGCCGTAATGCCCTCGCCGTCCGAAAGCACGGCGTTGCTGCCATCCGCCGCCATGGCCGCCTGCCTGGCGTGGTAGGCCCAACGCTTCGTCGAACGGTCCTTAAGCGTCTTAGGTTTAAACCTACTACACGCTCTGCAGTTCGCCTCTGGGTGGTCCCTCGGCAAGCAGAGATTGCACGTGGCGTGCCCGTCGACCCAAGGGTATTTGCAATTGCACTTGGGGCAGAATTGAAAAGGGGTACCCTCCATACGCACCTAGAGGCAGCGGGCTGGTAAGTGTAGGAAATGTATAAGATTTACTTATATACCAAGAGTGTAGAGTATGTCCAACCCCCCACTCTCCCTACTTGCAGGGCCGAGGCCAGAGGCCTTCCGAGGCCCAAATCCGTTGTGCAGCAGCCGGCGGTCGAATTCTTCTCCAATCCGACGTCGAGTGTCGAAGTTCGACGTTGGGGTGGGGAAAGGATGTAAATTTATCGATATTTTAGCAAAAGTATGGCTAAGGCCAGGGGACTCTGCAAAATGCTTCCGACCAGTATGGCGGAAAAAAAACAATCTGAGGATCCTAGACGCGCGAGGGATCTTGGGTACAGTGGACGTCACACAAGGGATAGTATTACTGGCACGCCCTGTGTCGACGCCCATTTTCGAGTTTCGAAAAAACAAACTGTAATACTCCACAGCTTCCACTAGATGTCGGCCTATGCACAGCATGTGATCTAAGCAGATTCCACAAGCCTCAGAAATATATATATATATATATTTGGGTTTTGGGGGGTTTGGCGTTGGGTGGGGGGCTGTGGGGGGTTTCCCCCCACATATATGGTACAATTGACCTTCACAATTCGGTCAATTGTGAAAAGGTCAATTGTCATACGAGCAGTTGTAAAACGAACAATTTGTATACAACCGTTCAGACTGCTGGCAAGGTCAGAATCTGTCCCATTCACCATGTTATCAATCGGCCGGAATCAAAGGAGCATGCCCCACCTGCACAGCTTTTGTGACCCCCAAACTGCCCATATTGTTGATGTAGTGCATCGCAGTGGTGTAATCCATGTGGACATGGACAGCCAAACCTGTTAGCAAGAAGGATTGCAACGCCAGATAAACTGCCAGTGTTGCAGCAAGTGATGTGGAAGGACTTCTCCTGGGCTTCCCACAAGCTGCTCACTGAATGATCGCGCGCATGATTGAGCACCCCATCCAGATAAGGATGTGTCATGAGGAGGGTGACCGTCGGCCATGGCTTCCGAATGGGGCCCACCAAAGGAGATTGGTTGCGGAGGCCAACCAAAGCAGGTCTCTGTTAACTTGAGGGACTGGAGAGGCCAGGATGCCCCTCATGTCAGCATTTAAATGAGACTAGGACGACTGTAGCAAACATATCCGCAGTCTTGCTCCCGGATTTAGTTTTGGTCAGTCGTGGAGCACAGGAATCTGTTAGAGACAGCTTTCAGTAGAAGACCCAAAACAAAGAAAGATGACAACTCTTCTGGTGCAGAACTCGTTAGGACACCTCACCGGATTGGAGGAGTGTTGCAACGGGAGTCACAATGGTCCAGTTCCGTTCTCAGGTATCAGGATCTTCGGTGGTTAAGTCTCATTTCTATAAAAAAAAAAAAAGTCTCTTGCCTCTGAGGAACTGATGGGTTAAAAATAACAAAGTTCCTTTCTGTATGTACGGTGGGTGATGGCTTCTCACCCCCAGATCCCCCTCTTCCGGGCTTGGATCTCTCTCGAATAGCAGCCTCCCTCTATCGGGTTTGCTACAGCTTTTATTCACAAGGTTTTATCTATTTTGTTACGTTGGTTGATGATTTTCACCTCTGGGTGCCCCTCTTCCGGGCTCAGAACCATCCCGAATGTTAGCCTCCCTCCGTCGGGTTCACTATGGCTTTTATCCCAAAAGATTTTGCATTCACAAGTCTTAATGTCTTCTTAAACAATCCACTGTGGACATCCCTTTGTTGGGTTCACCCAACAAAATGTTCATTGGGACATCATGCTTCACCACTTTTTGTCAGCATCCCTCTGTCGGGTTCCCTCTTACCAACCACACAGTTCCTTTGCTTTCTCACTATGCAGGATTCAGCTCCCTTAGCTTTCCAATTACTTGCCGGTCAAAGACTTTCAACTGTACAGGGGGTTATGCTAGACCCCTGTATGACCACTTTGACCTGTTCCTTGCGGCTCCCCTAGGGCCTTCTGGTATCGTAGTTTCAACAATTGGGGAATCAACCAGAGTATCGATTGAGCACCCACGTGGTGCCGGACCCCTCTGCAGCTGGCTTTCAACTTAATTTGCCATTCGCAACTTACGTTCAACACAGTTGAGTTTATCGGTGCTCCACTCGCAGGCTGTGATGAACCGTGTGGCTTTCCTTTTCTCTGGAGTGAAAGACGGCATCATGGTAGCAAGCGTCTCTCACTGTCCTGATTATCAGTGTCGGAGGGCTCTGCGTACCGTTGACATCTGCTGCAACACATGCTGGCTACTGTCCGCATTTATGGTTCCTTTCTGGGAGCTTTCAAGGGTCTGGGTCAGAAAGGGCAAGGTCGCTTCTCTCCTTGTCGCCCCTTCAGTTCTCACCTCTTTTCTCCTCCTCTTGAGCTGGCACCATGGGATAGGTGTATCGTCGGGAAGTTTGCCATGCTCCTCGTGTGCTCTCTGCTCCACCTTATATCCCTGTGGGGAAAGGAAAGGGCCGTCAGGTGTGTGTGTGGTTCTGGTCAATTGCCTGACTCTGCACGACCCTTGTGTTGGGACACGTCAGGTAAACGGCTCTGTGGTTAGTCCGTTTTTCGCAGTATGGGCAAGTGTTAGTGTTGAAAAAGGGGAAGGGGGTTAGAGTTTCTAAATTCCCTGCTGGGCAGGATGGGGAAAAAGTGTCGTAAGAAAGTATATCCTTCATCCTAGGGTTTTTGGTGAGCTTGGAAGGGTGGGTTTTGTAGGGTTTGTGAAATGAGTAGGAGGGATTGTGGGACCTATAGTTTTTTGTCACAGTCGACTGAGAGTTCAGAAAATGATAATCAGAGGGGCGGGGAGAAGAATGACAGAGTACTCTGATAGGTAACTGAAAATAGGGACTTTGTGCAATTTGGTTACCGAGGGTAACGTTCAGGTTCCTAATTGCTTTCATTGACAAGGAGTGGTCGTTGAATTTTGATAAGGGAGAATGACTGTGTGGAAAGGGGTTTAATTTGGAACAGTCTATAAAGGCCTCAAGGACTTTGTCCTCCTCCCTGGGTTAATAGCGCATCTCACCTGGGGCATTTCCCTGAGCATAACCCCAGGTTCCCCTACCCAGGTGATCCTCCCTCACTCGTCCGCCCCCAGGGTTGGGATCTGAAAGCGCCAGCCCTTCCTTGGCCACCTGAATAAGGGATTCTCGAGGTCTGCTAGGGAGAATGCCCTCAGGTTTCTCAAAGTTCCAACAATGATCTGAAAAACTGTTGCAGGAGCCCTCATTTGACCAAGGAATCAGGCTGGGATCAAGCCCAAGTCTACCAATGATAAGGCTCTGCAATATTCAAACAGCCAGTGGCTATCCAATAATGGATAGCCACTGGTCATCACATCAGCCCAGCAAGAGACTTTCTGGCAGGGGATTTGTTGTGCTATGGGTTGGGACTAAGACGTTCCAGCCCCCTTCTCTGGTTCACACATACAACACCCCCCCTAGCCTGCAAAGACACAGCTTTACCTGGGGAAAGGGATTTCCATGTAAGCATTCCCTAACCTGAGAAGGCAGAAAGAAGGCAAAGAACAATATGGCCAAAGAACAAGCAAAGAACCTTGTGGCACGGCCCATTTTATGGTGGTGGCTACCTTTAGTAGCCATTCGCATCAAATGCAAAAGTGCATGATGTGAGAAACCCGAGGGTATTCTTAATCCTACTGCCTTGGGGTCCTCTGCACAGGTGGACAGGGAAAGGCCATTGCTATTGGATCCTGACCCTGTGGGCGGGGTAGCGAGGAAGGATCACCTAGGTGGAGGGTCCTTGAGGATTGGGAGTGGGGTGCCCTAGGGCAAACCATGGTATCCCCCTTTCCTTATTGACAACCAACCTAATGATCCCCCAACCTTCATGAGCTATTATAAGCCAGTTCCCCTCAACTTTCCACACGTAACACATGACAGTACTGGGATGAAGAAGAGACCACTAAGAGCAGTAAAGATTACACCTTTTGAGCACTTTGGTACTGGGGCAAGGAAAATGCCTACTAAGAGTTATGAGGGTCAGGCATGTCCCGTTGATTGTGGTCAGGCAGGGCTAAGGAACAAGTTACTTACCTGTAACTGTTGTTCTCCAGCATGGGTCTGGCATGGATTCACATGCTCATGAATATTCCCCGTCGTCAGGCCGGGAATCCTCGGTAAAGAAAAAAAATCAGTATCAGTTTCGTTTCTGATCTGTCTTTCTTAGTAGTAACCAATCACTGATCTCTGGGTCATACTGCCCCCAGCCAATGACTGCCCTCTACCTAAGCCCCTCCCCTGACAGCCATCCTCAGATTTGGTAGCACGTAAAGTGGCAGTATGACCAAGTGAAGAGCCGCAGAGGGGAAGGAGGGAGGGTTCGCATGTGAATCCATGCCAGACCCATGCTGGAGAACAACAGTTACAGGTAAGTAACTTGTTCCTTCTCCAGCATGGGGTCTGGCATGGATTCACATGCTCATGAATATAAGAATACATAGCAGTATACACATGCACAACCACGGGAGGTGGCAACAGGCTCAACATTAAGCAATACAGCAACTCAACATTAAGCATCTATTACCTCCTCACCAGGCTCACCTTAAGCGAACAGGTTGCGCAGCACTGCTTGGCCGACCCTGGACTCCTCCCTGGAGTTCCGATCGACGCAGTACAATCTAGTGAAGGTGTGCGTCGACCTCCACGTAACAGCCCTGCAGATGTCCCGCAGGGGCACACCAGACAGGAACGCCGTGGTAGCAGCGATCGCTCTGGTCGAATGGGCTCTCGGACGGCCGGGCAGCGGTCGGTTTGCCAACCGGTGACAGTGCATGATGCAGCTGGAGAGCCATCTGGAAATGGAAGCCTTCGAGAGAGCCTTCCCTTGATTCACAGGTCCAAAGTTCACAAACAGCTGTGATGTCTTCCGAAAACTCTTCGTGCGGTCCACGTAGAACTTCAGCGCTCTAGCCACATCCAGCGAGTGCAGAGTCCTCTCGGCCGGAGACAAAGGCGACGGGAAGAAAACTGGCAACACCAAGGGCTCGTTGAGGTGGAAGTCCGACAGCACCTTGGCCATAAAGGAGAGGTGCGGCCTCAGCATCACCCTCGTGTCGTGAAAAGTCAAGTATGGAGGCTTGCAAGATAGGGCCTGGATCTCTCCCACTCGTCGTGCGGAGGTGATGGCCACAAGAAATGCTGTCTTCCACGACAGGAACTTCAACGGCGCCGAGTGCATAGGCTCGAATGGGGCCCCCATGAGCCTGGTCAGCACCACGTTGAGCTCCCACGCCGGGACAGGGGCCTTCACCGGCGGGAACGATTGGGATAGTCCCTTCATTAATTCCTTCACCAGGCGATGAGACCACAAGGATGCCCGTCCTGTAATTCTGGTGTATCGGGAAATGGCAGCCAGATGTATTTTGATGGAGGCGTGAGCCAGTCCAGCTTTGGCCAGCGACAGTAGGTACGGCAATACTTGAGGGGCCATAATCCGCAGAGGGTTAATCCTCTGTGCACGGCACCAGACAGAGAACCTCTTCCACTTATGTCCATAACATTTGAGAGTTGAGAACGCCCTGGCTTTCGCAAGAACGTCTCTGCAGTCAGCCGGGATATCGTATCCTCCAAACTCTAGTGCTGCAGGAGCCAAGCCTGCAAGTTCAGCGACACCGGGTCGTGATGGAGAATGGCGCCTCCTTCTCTGGAGAGAAGATCCGCGTCCGTCGCCAGCTTGATAGGTGGGGACGCTGACAAGTCCAGAAGGTCCGGGAACCAGATCTGTCTCAGCCACGCCGGTGCGACGAGGATCATCCTGCACCTGGACCTCTTGAGCTGGTTGATGAGACGAAGCAGCAACGGCAACAGAGGGAACGCTTACAGGAACAGGCCGTCCCAAGGGAACAAGAAAGCATCACCCATGCTCCTCGGCTGGGCGAACCTGCTGGCGAACCTCCGGCACTTGGAGTTCGTCGCCGTTGCGAACAGGTTGATCTGGGGTTTGCCCCATCGTTGAAAGAGCCGATCCACCTGGTCCTGGCATAGTTCCCACTCGTGGCATGAGCGCAGCTCCCTGCTGAGTGAGTCGGCGATGGTGTTTTTTATTCCTGCCAGGTGGAAGGGAACCAGAAACATCCCCTGGGCGACTTCCCAGTGCCACAGATCCTCAGGTCCTGGGCCACCTTGGACAGGGCTGGGGATCTGGTGCCTCCCTGCTTCCGGATGTAGAACATTGTGGTGGTGTTGTCGGTGAAGATCCTCACCACTTTGTCCTGGAGGGACGGAAGGAATGATTTGAGCGCCCAGAACACGGCTCGTAGCTCCAGGATGTTGATGTGAAGAGACCTCTCCTCCGGGAGCCAGAGGCCTCTTGCGTGGAGATCTCCGGTGTGGGCCCCCCATCCCTCCAGGGAGGCGTCCGTCGTTACCGTCTCCTGATATGCTGGGGCCTGAAAGTCCATGCCTGCCGAGAGGTGCGCACGGGCACCCCACCATAGAATCGCCCGACGGAACTCCTTGTCGAGCGGGATCCTGTCTTCGAAGCAGCCCGCCGCTTCAATCCAGTGGGCGTCGAGGAACTCTTGTAGCGGACGCATCCGAAGTCTGCAAAGGGGCACAACGTAGATGCATGAGGACATCATCCCGAGGAGGGACTTGATGGACCTCACTCTGGCCACCTCCATGGCTAATAGTCGCTGCACCTTGTCCAAAAATGGCCTTCGTCCTTTCTTCCGACAGAGATGCCAATCGCTTCACTCTATCGAGCGTCGCTCCCAGAAACAGTGCCACCTGCGACGGGACCAGATGGGATTTGGGGTAGTTGATGGCGAATCCCAGCTCTGTGAGCAGGCGGACAGTCCTCGCTGTGTGTTTGACAGCGAGTTCTCTTGACCTTGCACGGATTAGCCAGTCGTCCAGGTAGGGGTAGACGTGGATTCCTTGCAGGCGCAGCCGCGCCGCCACTGGTGCGAGGTACTTGGTGAACACCCTGGGTGCCGACTTTAATCCGAACGGCAGGGCTCTGAATTGGTAGTGACGCCCCTGGATTACGAATCTGAGGAACTTTGTGACCTTTTAGAATGGGGATGTGGAAGTAAGCATCCTCCAGGTCCAGTGACGATAGGAAGTCGCCCTCCTCCAGCTGTCCCAGCACGTGCTGGAGGGTGACCATCCTGAATTTCTGTGCCTTGATGTACTTGTTCAACTGACGCAGGTCCAGGATGGGGTGCCAACCGCCTGTCTTCTTTCGGACGAGGAAGTATCTTGAGTATACTCCGGAGCCCCGGAGCCTCTTGGGGACAAGCTCGATGGCGCCTTTCCTGAGCATCGCCCGTACTTCCAACAGCAGTTGTGGGACGTTATTTTCCTTCCTGGCCACCGGTGGAACGTGAGGGCACTTCTTCAGGAATTTGATAGAGTGTCCTCTTGCCAGGGTATCCAGCACCCAACGGTCGGTGGAGATGGACTTCCACACGCCGACGAAATACGTCAGCCGCCCTCCCACCGGGGTGTTTCGGTGGGGGCCCGAGACCACGGCCGGTTCAGTCCTGCTTGGAGGTGGTGGCCTTGCCGCACTGGCCACCTTGCCGACGGCGGCGAGGTGCTCCCTGCTTGCCGCGACCCCTGTAGGCCTCCTGAGACGAAGAGCGTGCCGCCTGGCGGTAGGACGACGAGCCACGGCTGGATCCCTTGGAGGCACCCTGTCTGCCTCCGGAGCTCCGAAAGGGCCGTCGTTGCTGAAGGGCTCCTAGGGCGCGGGCCGTCTCCGTTTTTCTGGCTTGGAGGGATTCGTCCACCGCCTTCCCGAACAAGTTGCTGCCGTCGAACGGCATGTCCAACACCCTGGTCTGGACGTCCTGACGGAAGTCGGTCGCCCGGAGCCAGCCCCGTCGTCGTAGGCAAACACTGTTGCCCAGCTGGCGGAACCCGGTATCGGCAATATCGGTTGCCACCGTTATGGCGTGGTCCGACGCCACCTCGCCCTCTTGCAGTATTTCCAGGGCCTCGGACCGCTTGTCCGGCAGGAAGTCCAATATGGGGGCCAGCTTAAACCAGAGCTCCCTGTTGTAACGGGCCACGATCACCAGGCCGTTGGCCGCTTTGATCGTCGTCGCCGCCGACGAAATGACCCGCCGCCCCATGGCGTCCAACTTCTTTCCCTCGCCGTCCGGCGGGGAATTCGACGTCGAGGTTCCTGACCCCGCCGCTTTCTTCTTCGCCGCCGAGACGACCGAGTTTGGCGTTGGCTGGGCCCTGAGGCACAGGGGAGCGGTTTCGGGGACCCGGTACTTCTTCTCGTACCGGTCCCGTTTGGCTGGTGCCGTGGAGGAATTTTTGAGAACCGACAGGCCCTCCTCCCAGATGTCATCGATTAGGTGCACCACGATGACCGTCCTCCTCTTGGCCTCCCGGCGCTGATAGAGGAAACCTTCCTTTTTCTGCTCCTCCGGGCAGAGCTGGAACAATTCGGACGCCCTGGCGATCATGGCGTGGAATGAGCCAATCTCGTCGGGCGGCGAGGCCCGTGCGACGGGAGACCCGTTCCGTAGTCGTCGCCGTCGCCCTCAGAACCCGTCGTCGAGCCCAACGCACCGTCATCTCCCGACTCGTGGGAGGAAGAGGAGGGAACTGTAGGCCTTACGGGGATGAGCGGAGGAGAGGGTTGGGTCCTCCGTCGTTTGTTCTGAGGACTTCCCGATGGGCCAGGTTGCGGGTCCTCCGGCCTGGGCCGTGGGAATCTCGTCCTTATCTCAGAGCATAAGGACTGGATGGCAGACAAAATGGCCGCCGAGCCATCCTGAGGCCTAGGATCCGGCTGCGCCGGAAGGGAAGGCCGCTCTTCCTCACCATCGTCGTCTTCCTCGGTTATCTCCCGAGGATCTTCCTGACGGGATCGAACCTTCTCGAATTGGACTTCGAGGTTCCTCACGGCCTCAGTCAGTTCCTCCTCCGAGGCTGACTCCGAGCTCGAGGAGGCCACCGTGCCCCCCCTCGCTTCTTCCATCATGGCGGCCACGACGATGGGCTGAAAAGAGGATTCCCTCCTTGGCGGCAGGGAAACTCTAGTCCCGGAGGCAGTCTCCGCTGGCGGTGTCTCTGCCGGCTTGGCCAGAGTCGCCGCGATAGCCTCGATAGAGGCCTTCGCCTGCTGGGTAGGGGCCTTCACCACCTTAGGTGCGTCCCGGGCCTTCTCCTTCGGGGGAGGGGCGACGCCTCGCTCCCCCTCTTCCGAGATCGGACGAGGCTTCTCCCAAAGCTTACCCGGGGTCTCAAGACTTTCTCTTCCCCGAACCGGAGCGTTGGCTCGTGGTTGACGGTGCCGGGGAAGGTGTGCCCTGCCTGGCGACCGAAGAGCCCGACCTTTCGGCGCTCCCGGAGCCAGCGGACTCGCAGCGCTTGGCCTGGTGTTGGACCCCCATCGCCGGGGCGCCCGCACAGGACTTAGAAGCCCGCTCGGACCCTTTCTTCTTCTTCTCACCCGTCGAGCCCTTCTACAACCAGCTTGCGAGACGGGATCGACGGTCCCTCATGGTCCGCTCCGACAAATTCTTGCAGAACTGGCAGTCCTTCTCTACATGAGTCCTATCCCCATGAAGACAGTAGAGGCATCGCAAATGTTCGTCCTCCTTAAACACATTCTGCAGCCCGCATCCAGGGCAGCTGCGAAACAGCTTGGGTCCGGGCGACAAACTCGCATCCTGGGCCATCTCGAAGTAGGCCGCGAATCTTCTGGAATCCTCCAAGAAGTTGATTCGACGAAATCTTCACCCTTGAGGGGCATAGGAAAATCTCGCAACGGGTAGCCGTTAACGGGAATAGAAACCGTGGAGCTTGAGGCTCAATTAACCGAAAAAATGTGAAAATTCACCTGAAAAAGCGCAAAACACGCAGTAAAAGCTCGAGAGCTAAGCACGAGGACTCCCAACACTTGAACGTGCGGTAAAAATCTGAAGATGGCTGCCAGAGCCGGGGCTTAGGTAGAGGGCAGTCATTGGCTGTGGTCAGTATGACGCATAGATCAGTGATTGGTTACTACTACGAAAGACAGATCAGAAACGAAACTGATACTGATTTTTTCTTACCGAGGATTCCCAGCCTGACGACGGGGAATATTCATGAGCATGTGAATCCATGCCAGACCCCATGCTGGAGAAATGCCTGAATCACTGGCACTGTTACTATTATTATTATTTATTAATTACATTTATTACTCGCCCAGACCCGAGGGTATCACGGCGAAAAGTTTCAGATACATTCTCACATATTTATACAGTGTTGCAGTTACAGACAGAAAATCAAAACATTTATACTGACGTTACACATAGCATCTTAAGTCATATTTCATATACTAAGTTACACTGGGTCAAAGTAGCAACTCACAGTTCGTTTAAGGGTAGGCTTGTAGCGTTCTAAAACTAGAATCAGGTAGGACTAGTTAGGGTTAAAATTTATTGAATAGCCAGGTTTTCAGCGCTTTTTAAAATTTTTGTAGAGAGTCCTCGTTTTTTATGCTTAGGGGTATTGTTTTTTATGCTTAGGGGTAGTGCGTTCCAGTGCGAAAGGGCTAGGACTTTCAAACTACATCCTCCTGCTCTACAATATTTATATTGAGGAACTTCCAGGAGGGCCAGTTTACTAGATCTAAGTTGCCTACAGGAGATTTTTATCTTGACAGTGTTATTGAGGTAGCTGGGTGTTTTGTTAGTGATGCATTTATGGACAATACTAAGTGTTATGAATATGATTCTTGCTTCAATTGGCAGCCAATGATTTTCTCTTCTGATGCTAGATATATGTTCGGATTTCTTAATACCTAGTGCCGCTTTGAGGGCTTTGTTATGTAGCAATTGAATTTTGTTTAGGTTGGTTTTGGATGTTCCTAGGAAGAGAATGTTACAGTAATCCCATTTCGTTAGGTTCAGGGCTCTGGCCAGTGTGATATAATTTGTCGGGGTGAGAAATTGGCGACTGAGTGCGATGAGTTTTGCTCTGTAGGCTGTGGACGAGGACAGGGCAGCTATTTGTTTGTGCATAGTGAGGTTAGCATCAATATAGACACCAAGAGTTTTAACCTGTTTGAGCACTGGGATCAGTGTGCCGTCAATGTTGATATGGGAGTAGTCAGAGTGAAGGGTGCTTATTCTTTTTTGGAAGCCCACGATGAGTACCTCAGTCTTCTCATCGTTGAGGCAGAGGCTGTTTAGAGCCATCCAATTTTGGATTATTGAGTAAACTTTGTTGATGGTGTAGGTGTCTTGGGTGTTGTCACCTGTAATGGGGATGAGGATTTGTGTGTCATCTGCAAAGTTGGTGTAGATGACACCCATATCGTCAAGAGCAGAGAATAGGAGTTTAGTGTATGCATTGTAGACGGTGGGGGAGAGGCAGGATCCCTGGGGTACTCCAATGGGTACTACTATGGGGTCCGCTGCATGATTTCCGATGGCCACTCTGGATGTGCGGTCCGTTAAGAAAGATTTGATCCACTGGGTAGCGTTGTTGGAAAAGTTAAAATCTTTTTTTAGAGTGTCATATAGTTTATCATGGTCGAATGCTGCTGATAGGTCCAGTAGCAGCAGGGTGGCTAATTTCCCTGAATCTCTGATAGAGTCCAGTTGGATTTTCAAATCCAGCAAGGCTGTCTCCTTACTATGGTTGGGCCTGAAGCCAGATTGTCTAGCTCCCAGTAGGTTATTGTGTTCGAGGTGAGTTTGTAATTGGTTATAGGCTATTTTATCAATGATTTTAAGTAGAAAGGGGACAGTTGTTATAGGCCGGTAGTTTGTGGGCACTAATGGGTCCAGTGTAGGCTTTTTCAATAGAGGGGTAAGCCATGCCGCTTTGATGCTGGCTGGGATCTGGTTGGTGTGGAAATTGGTATTCACAAAGTTAGTAATTATAGGTGTGAGGGTAGGGGCACATAATTTAATTAAGTCGCCGGGAAGTTATCTCCTTTACAGTTAGAGGCTTTGTTTAGAAATAGTACTGAGTACTGCGTCATGGGAGACTGGTGTGAAGTTGGAGAGGGGTGGTATCTTCAGTGTTCATAGTGATTTGGTTAGAGGTGGTATGCTTGTCAGATAAGAGATTTCTTTTGGAAATTATTTTCTTTTGTAATAGCTTGATTTTAGAAGCCAGGGCATCTTGGATGGTGGTGCACCATTCTTTGCTTGGTTGGACTGGGTTAATTATGGGGATTGGGTTCTCCAACTCTGAGTATGGTGAATAGTTCTTTGGTGTTGAGGGCATCTGCTTTATGGGAAATGATAGCTGATTTGTAAGTTTTGTTTGCGGCGTTAAAAGCTTCCAGAGCTTCTGAGGTATGGGTTTTGTTTAGCCGGTGTTCAAGGGATTGTTTAATCCTTCTGAGGGAAACTAGTTCGTCACTAAACCAGAAAGAAGATTTTTTTATCTTTGCATTTTGTTTTATTGACACAAGGAGCTAGGGTGTCAATTGTGCTGGTGAGACAGTTGTGATACATGTCAGCCAGGGCACAGGGATTTTCAGTATTGATTTTTTTGTTATTGAGGGAGGTGACTAGTAATGGGGTGAGGTTTTCTACTGTGAGTTTTCGGATGTTTCTTGTTGCGTAGGATTCCTCAATGACAGTTTTGGGTGGGTTTGGTTCATTGGCCAAGATGGTGACATTTATACTGTGGTGATCTGACCAGAGTACTGGGTTGATGGAGTCTATGGATACTGGGGTGTTGAGAGATAATATCCAATCTAGGGTTCTTCCTTTTGTATGGGTAGGGGCATTCACTAGTTGTGTGAATTCCATGTCTTTGAGCGCATTGTGTAGTGCTTCAGCTTTGTGGTCTTGGGTATTGTTAAAACCTAGATTCAGGTCCCCTAGGACTGGGCATTTAGTGTTTGGTTTTATAAGTGGCGTTAGTAATAATGGTATATCTAACTGTGGCTGAGATTTGGCACTGGGCGCTCTGTAGATAGTTATGTTTAACGTAGTCTTATGATTCATAGCTAATTTAGCTAGTAGGACTTCATAACCGTCTGGGTTCTCAATAGGGCAGGTTCTTATTTTGAGAAGAGTTTGTTCTGTCCGTCCTAAGGATGGTGTAGTCTGGAGGAATGGCAATGGAGAGGGAGGGTCCGGACGCTTGGTGGAGCCAGGTTTCTGACACTATGAGTAGGTCAAGCTGATGCTCAGTGATAAAGTCATGAATTTCTGTGGCATGTGCAGATTTAGACTGTGCATTGATGAGGGCTGCTTTGAGGTGTATAGGAGGGGGTGGCTCTTGGACTCGAGGAGATAGGAATGTCTTGATAGTCCCTATGATGATGGGTTGTTTTTTGGTGGTGGTAGTACTCCTTGTGGGTGGTTTAGTTTGGGTTTCTAGCGGTGGTGAATTTGCTATAATGGTAGAGGTGGTGGGGCGACTAGTGCTGGGCTGGTTTAAGAGTCTGGATCTGAGTCTGAGTTCTTAAGAATCCTGTTAGAGGTGTTTGTTTAGTTTGCTTTGATTTGGGGTGTCCTTATTTTGAGAACAAACGGTGGTGAAGGTCTGTGATCTAAGTCTAGTGAGTCTAAGTGAGCTAAGGACCGGGGTCGTCATTTTGGGTGGTTTATTAGTGACGGGTGAGTAATGTGGGGTGGTTCTTTGTGGCTTTTGAATACCTATGTGGTCTATTTGATCGTTGATCAGATGGTGCTGTTGGTTAAACGGTTTGGTAGGGGGCAGGAAGGGCGTGGGGTAGGGGATAGGGTGGTGCTGGGGGCATGCTACAGAGCCTGTTATCATGGATAATAAAGTGGGAGCCTGTACAGGGTGTATCATGTGGTACAGCACAAAAGGGCATCATCATGAGTAACAACAGGGTATACTAAACATTTTGCATCAATCTAAATGCACCTGAACACCTATGTGCTAGAGGGTGGCAACCTATGTTCACCTATGTGCTAGAGAGAGTGGCAACAGCAGGACTTGCTAAACATTTCACTACAGTCTAAAAGCAATTCTGCACCTTTATGCTAGAGGAGGTGGCAACAACAGGGAATAATGGGCAATTAGCAGCGGTCTAAGTGCAATTGCGCAACTAGGTACTAGGTACTAGTAATTCAGCAATCCCATCCCATGGAATAATATGTGACTCCATGGTGTAATGAAGGCATGGTATCAAAGTAAGTCAGACACGTAAACCCAGTTCAAGGGTGTTTCTTTGAACTTTAACAAGGGTGTGGAAATTGGGCGGAGCTGACGCAGAGCTGTGCTGCACGCCCTGGCGGTGAAAGTCTTCCAAAGACCAGCTTGCGCTCAGAGATAATATCACAGATGAGAAAACCTTGAAAGGAAGGAGTCTATAACAATATATTTTAAATGTAGGTTTGGGAGGTAGGAAATATATTCTATTTAACCAGATTAAATGTAATCTTTCAGAAAAGTGTGTATTTTTTGGAGATGCAAGCAACAGAAGGAGAAATTACTTACCGGTAAAGTTCTTTCTATGGATTCTTCTCCTGCAGATTCCTCATCAGATAGATATCCCTTCCAGCTCTTCGACAGGGGGTGTAGTGCACCTCGACTCAGCAGTCGATCCCTCTTGACTCGATACAGCAGTCTATGACTCCGGACGGGACGTAGGTCGTCGTACATATACTGCAACACTATGCCCCCGCACCTCCATTCCCCACACCCCAGCTCAGCCGCTGAGAGGATGAATCCAACAATTCGGCTGAAACAGCCACAACTCAGAAAAAAGTGAAACCTAACAAGGTAAGAAAGTTCTAAGGCAGCCCTTTGAAAAAAGAGCTTGCCTCCTTATCCCATTAAAGAAGTAATTCAAGAAACTGTAGGCACTTTCATATCGGGGTTGGATGGAAGGGTGATGAGCAATCTGCGGGAGAAGAATCCATAGAAAGAAAATTCCCGGTAAGTAATTTCTCCATCAATAGATTACATTTCTGACACAGATTCCTCATCAGATAGACTGACCAAGCAGTATGTGTTAAGGAGGCAGGATGAAAGTCCCTATTCCAGGACACTTTGTAAAAACGCCCTCCCAAAGAGAGTGTCCTATCCACAGGCTACATCCAGGGAGCAGTGTTTGGTGAAGGTATGCAGTGAGGACCAAGGTGTCGCTTGGCAGATGCCTCTCACTGGCACCACCCTTTGTAGAGCCGGAGAGGACGTGACACCCAATACGAAGTGGGCTCTGCTGCCCGGAGGTAATCCCTTTCCTGCATTGAGATAGCATTCTGACATGCAGAGTTTAATCCACCTAGAAATGGAATGCTTGGAGACAGCCAAAACCCTTTATTGCCAACAAGAAGACTACGAACAGTTCGTCTGTTTTCCTAAATTCCGTCTTTCTTGAAACATCAAAACTAAGAGCCCTCTTCGGTCTAGTCTATGGAATACCTCCTCCTCCTTGGAGGAATAAGGGGTGGCTAGAAAAGCAGCAAGTCGATAGCCCGGTATAGATGGAAATCCAAAACAACCTGGGGTAAAAATCTTTTTGTTCTGTAAGAGAAACTTTTGCCATGAAAAAAACAGATATGGTGGCTTGCACGACAGGCAGATCACTGACCCTTCTGGCTGTCGCAGCTAACCAGATTGCTTGCAGCTCCAGCCTGTTGATGGGCCATTGGGCTTCCATTGTGGACCAAAGGCTGCTCACCTGCAAATCCTTGCAGCGAGCGCTGCAACCCTTGAGGGATGCATCTGTGACCACCCTGACTTGGGGCCAGGGAGGCCAGAAATGTTCCCCGCAATCATGGTCTTGCTGCTGGGCCACCAAAAGAGATCGTTGGCCACCGGCCTGGTCACCTTTAGAATGTCCGTTAAGGTGCTGAAGTACTGGGACCACTGACCCTGTAGCAGCCACTGCAGAGACCGCATTCAGAGTCTGGCAAGAGGCAGAGAAAGGAAACCGCTGGCAAAGTGGTGTGGTTCTGGAACAGTTTAACTATGTCTGACACTGGAGACTCTCTCCTCAGGGGGAAAAGCCTTCCCCACCCGAGTGTCCAGGACTGCTCTGATGAATTGGAGCCTTTAGGTTGGTGTTGTTTGGGACTTTTGTAAGTTGAAGAAGCCCAGCCTTTGGAGTAGCAAGTAAGTGTTCTTGAGACAGGACGAAACCTGCTCCATCGACTTCCCTCGGATCAATCATTGTCCAGGTATGGGAACACATTGATGCCGGATCTCCTGAGGTGGGCCACGGCTACCGGTATTAGCTTGGTGAAAACCCTTGGAGTTGAAGTCAACCCAAAGGGGAGCACCTTGAACTGGTAGTGCTTGTCCCCTCTGAGGAATCGCAGGAATTTCCTGTGCTTTTGGTGAATCAGGAGGTGGAAATCTGCATCATGGAGATCTAACGACACCAGCCAATCGAGTGTGGAGAATTTCTCTCAACGTCACCATCTTGAACTTGAGGTCCAAGATGGGACGAAGTCCTCCCCCTTTCTTGGGTAGCAGGAAATACTTATAATACCAGCCCGATCCTCTCTGCTCAGGAGGTACCGCTTCCACAGCACCATTAACTGGTGCTCACAGTTAATTAGCAGGGCTCAGTTATTCCTGGAGCTCCTATTCCGGTTGCTGAAGAGGTGGGGGTGGTCTGTCAGCAGGCCTCTTTGGGAAAGGCAGACAGTAACCCCATTGGATGAGCTGAAAGGCCCATGCATCGGAGGTAATCTCTTGCCATTGTGGCCAGTGCTTGCCTATCCGTCCTCCAACCAGTGAAACATGAGGGAAGACCTCAACGCGGTTTGGAGGGCTGTGCTGCTCAGGTCCAGATGCTGCAGTGTGCTGGCAAATTATTCTGGTCATTAGGCGAGAAACCTGTATTGTGGAGGTATGCCTGCATCCTCAAAATAGTAGCTGACCCCAATGATCTTGCGACACAGTCAGCGACGTCCAGGGCCATCTGAAAGGACTGTCGGGCCATCTCTTGTCCATCATCCACAATCCTTATGAAGCCTTCACACATATCCCCTTCGGGAATGTATTGTATTGAGAAGCTTCTTCTATAGCTTTCCACAGGCCAATCTATATTTCGCAAATGCGCAGGACGCATTGATTGACTTTAGGGCCATACTGCCCGATGAAAACGCTTTCTTGGCCAGGGCGTCAGTTTTCTTACCTTCCCCATCAGTATGGAGAATGAAAGTTGAAGTGGACGGCCTAGTATTGACTGTGGCCGCCTGGATCACCAGCCCTTCGCCTCCAGAGCCTGAATATGTGCGATGAAGGCCAAACGGCTCCTGGTCATCGTCGCCGAAAATTGGTGACATTGTGCCGAAAAACTCAGTTCGGGACTGGGCCACATATGAGCGGTCAGGCACCCGCGCCTGACCGCACCGATAACGGCTTTGACGTCTTGGAAACAGTCGGTGCTGACAGTTTCCGTGCACCACTGGATCATGCTGCTTCGAGGTGTCAAAAGTACCCACAGCCACATGTGTTCTAGAAAGGCCCCCCCCAATCTGTCCTAGATGTAGGCGCCAAAGCAACTTGCCACATTCTTCAGAAGAACCGGAATCGTGATGTGTCGATGACGCCACTTCTTTTCATGGGAAGAGGAAGACGAATGGCTGTGCGCATGTGAGCTTGCTTTTTTTAAAAAGATTTTTTTTTTTTTATTAGTACCTATCCTCTTTTTCCAGAGTTGGCCCCTCTGTGTTATGATATGATATGATATATGATATGGTATTTGTAACACGCCTATACACAAGTGTTTCAAGGCGCGACGAGGCAGGGAGGGAGGGAAACAAGGGGAAGACAGACAAACGATCCTACTAGGCCAGGTGTCATTCAGATCGCGCAAGTGCAGAGGTAAGGGGAAAAGGAGAAAGTGCAGGGGGAGGAGGTGGGGGGGAAGTGCAGTACAAGGTAAGTAGCGTAATAAAATAATAAATAATAAATAAAAAGGGCCAGCTGGTGGCAAGTGCGAGGTAAGTGCAGAGCAAGTGCTGAGAAGTGCTGGGAAGGGGGGCTGTAGGGATACAGTGACAGTCCCACAGTGCAGGGGGAGCTAGGGAGGCAGTGCAAGTGGAGAGTGGCTGGGCCCTGGACCGAGGTCGCTGAGAGTGGCCCAGATGCAGGTTTAGTGCAGAATTCAGTGGGGAGTTAAGCAGGTTTAGCAGGGGAGAGGGAGAGAGAAGGCAGAAGCGAAGAGGAAGGTTTTGAGGTACTTCCGGAACCGGAGATGGTTCTCCTCAAGTTTCAGGGAGGCAGGAAGGCTGTTCCAGAGGGAGGCCCCTGCTGCGGAGAGAGATCTACCCCCAGCTCGTTGCTTCGAGAAGCGGCTGACATGAGGGAGTTGGAGACGGATGAGCGAAGGGCTCGTGAAGGAAGATATTTAGGAAGAGAGAGTTGAAGGTATTTAGGCCCCAGGCCCCAGGCCCCAGAAGGCCTTGTGGACAATGCAGAGGGTTTTGAACTTAATCCTCGCAGCCACTGGGAGCCAGTGAAGAGATTTCAGTCCTGGAGAGATACGGTCCCTGGGCTTGAGGCCAAGGACAAGTCTCGCAGTTCTGTTCTGGATAAGTTGCAGAGGGCGGAGAGTGGAGGCAGGCAGATTAAGATAGAGGCTGTTACAGTAGTCCAGCCTTGAGAGAACCAGGGCTCGGGAGACAGTGAGCTTCTGGGGGAAGGAGAGGAAGGGAAGAATACCTCTGAGGAGGTGCAGCTGGTAGTGTGACTTCTTAGAGACGTCAGATATATGAGGAGAGAAGGAGAGTGTGGAGTCGAAGATGAGTCGAAGATGACCCCGAGGTTTTTAGCCTTGCAGGTTGAGCCGGCTAGTGTTTTAGATGGGGCCTGACCGACAGAGTTTTGCAGCCCTCTCCAGTAGTGACATTGTATTCATCTTCATGCAAGAACTGCAGTCCCCGGTGAGGTGACCGACACTGAGGCAGCACACGAAGACACTGTGTGGGTCCGTAATGGACAACTTAGAGCTACAGTCCTTGCACCATTTGAAGCCAGACACCTTGCAAGCTGGCATTCTGTCGAAACCACAAATAAGACGAAAAATGTGTTGGTTGAAAAATAATTCTCTGAGAGAGAGTTATTCTGGTTAGCAGCATGCTGAAAAAAGGAATTGAGTTAGGGGGGCATAGTGACGCAGGATATGTACAACGAGTGACAAACCATCCGGAGCCAACGACCGACGCATCAAGTCAAGAGGCATCAACGGCAGAGACGAGGTGCACTACATCCCCTGTTGAAATGTTTTCCTAGCAGCTGACGATGGAAGGGATATCTGATGAGGAATCTGCGGGAGAAATATCCATATAAAGAACATTACCGGTAAGTAATTTCCCCTTACGTCGCTTGTATCCATTTAGATTCCCGTGCGCCCATGCATCCTCGATGAGGAATCTGCAGGAGAAAAGCAATTCATTGAAAGACAACTACTGGAAGGTAATGTTTGTCTTCCGAGGCTTGTGGATCTGCTTGGAATCACATGCTTCGCATAGACTAGCAAGCAGTGCCTCAGGAAGGAGGTGGGTGAATTGAAGGAACAGTTACAAAACAATCTTTTAAAACTGCCTTCCCCTACCTGTGAATCATTTCTTGCCCGGGTGTCAACACAATAGTGTTGTGTAAAGGTGTGCACAGAACTCCATGTTGCTCTTTACAAATCACTTCCAATGGCAAATTAGCAATGTAGACTAGCATAGCTCCTGTACAACGTGTAGAATGTGCTCTGGGAGTAAAGGGAAGTCTTTTGCTTGGGAGGCTGTCACAATGCACCTTACCATACATCTGGCTATTGGTGCTTTAGAGACAGAGTCACCTTCTCTTCCGGCTGCCAGGGATACTGAGAAATAATCTGGTTGCTTTCTCTTGTTTCGATAGTACATAACTGCTCTGCGTACATCTAGTGTATGAAGACCTTGGGTCCCTGAATTTTTAGGATTTCGAAAAAAAAGTGGTAGCTCAATGGACTGGCTGACATGAAATTTGGATATGTATTTTGGTGAATAACGTGGATGTATTCTTAAGACAACCTTGTTCTTATGTACTGTGATGAAAGTCTCTGCCACTGTTAAAGCTTAAACTCCGTAATTCTATGACTAGGTGTAATTGCTTCAAGGAAAGCACTTTAAAAGGGAGGTGCTTAAAGGAAGCTTTATACATTGGTTAAAAAAGCTGGACCCATGAGTCTACTTAACACAATGTTAAGTTTCCAACCTGTTGGAGGATTAGCTACCGGTGGGTGTAAACATTTAACTCCTTCCATGAAGGCTTTGATAGTTGGGATTCTCCACCAGAAGAATATTTTGAGACGTCAGATGAACCTTCAAAGGCTTAAAAACTAGACCAGAGTCAGGTAAATGAAGGAAGTATAATAGAATATGACAGCGAGCAATTAATAGTATTAATGATTGATTTTTTACAGCATATGACAAACTTCTTCCACTTATTAAAGCAGCAGTGCCTAGTGTTCGGTTTGCATGCTTCCATGCATCTTAGTGGTAAATTGGTGTGACAAAATTCTATGACTTCAGGATTCTAGCTAGTTGTATGAGGGTGTGGCTGTAGGACCAGACACTGTGACAACAGGTTATGATCGGGTGTTATCTTTATGGGTGGCCACACAGACCGCTTTAGAAGATGAGTACCATGTTTGACAAGCCCACATTGGTGCAATGAGTATCACCATTAAATATTCCTGGTGCACCTTCTGGACCATGAGGCATAAACGACTAGTCGGGTTGGAGGGGGGTTGGCGGGGGTGGATGGGGCGCAGGCATGATCAAATCTCCCTGAGCAATTCATTAATAGTGCATTCCTGTGTGCACCTGGAGGCATAAATTGGGCATTTTCTGCTGTTTGTGACCAGTTATATTTCTGGGTGACCCCACTGAACGAAACTGCATCAGAGTATGTTTATGTTCAACTCCCATTCGTGCTCTAAAGATTGTGTTAGGTTAAATCTCTGCCATATAGTTGTGTTCTCCTGGAACGTGTTGAGCCTAGAGGTGTACTGACCTCCAAAAACATTACCTCCAAATCTTCTGAGCGAGTTTGGTCAACTTTGGGAAGTGTATCCCACCTTGTTAGTTGATGTAAAACATGGCTGTGGTACTGTGTTGCAATTAGGACAGCCATCCCCCCCTTTAGATGTGTCTGGAAATCATGTATTGTCATGTGGACAGCTAGAAGAACACATTACTTACCTCTTGGTAATGTTCTTTCTGGTGAATGTTCCTCCCACATATTCCTAATCTATGATGTCCCTAGCCCAGCGCAGCTCTTCTTCATAAACCTTTCTGCCACCAGGGGGAACATTGCGTCTCTGCCCAACACCTCTATGCACCATGCGCCAGACAGGACGTCGGGCCAGTATATATTGAGGCAGCAGGCCCCGTGACCTCAATACCACCCGTTTTTCCCCAGCACTCTGGCGCTGAGGGACCAAAGAACAAAGCTGTACTAGCTACTGTAAGAGTGCAGGAGTAAGACTGACACAGAGGGGTCATAGCTTTGGCTATAAACCTATATTAGAAGATAAAAAGGAAAAGAAAACCCTATCTTGCCCTAACTCTAAGAGGGGTGTACCTGCCTCAATGGAATTAACTAGTGTCAGAATGTCCAGGCAGAGTCAGGGAAGTAAAGTCTTTGGGAGCTTCCACAACGTGACTATGTTCGGTGAGAGGCGGGCAGTCCTCTTTTCCTGTTCGTAATTATAAAACAGCATTTACGCCGCCGAGCGGGCAGCGGAGTCAGTGAAGCAGAGTCTTTGGGTCTTCGGGCTCTGCCGGCTCGTCTGCTAAGATCTCCCCCATTTAACTCCCCCATTTAACTGTTGGGACTCCAATCCTCTGTCTCCATTCTACCCCCCAACCTCGCCCTTCCAACTCTCCCAGTCACTGCTCGAAGCCGGCATTGGACCCGTGGCTGGCAACGTTGCCTCAGGGAGCAGGAGCGGGACATCGGGAACGAAGAGGAAAAGGAAACTCAACGGAGCTTGGAGTCGTGCTGCGCTAAGGCAAACAGGAGAGAGGCCACAATCATACAAGTAAGACGCCGGGGACAATTACTCAAGGGGGTGCGCCCAGCTCATGAGCAGGAGATTGCGGGGATAACCCTTTGATCCCGCTCGCTGGTGCGAGAGCTGTGGGTGGAATCAATCCGGCCCACGAGATTGGAGGGCGGCAAAAACAGGGGGGAGTGGGTCCCTTAAAAAACAGTGGCGGACTGTGGGTTCTACAGCGAGGCAAGGGTGGAGGTGGAGGTGTGAAGTTCCCCTCAATAAGAACAAGGTGTAACCATTGCCCGAAGAGAAAAATGTTTGCGGGGTTCACAGGTTGTTTACACCATACATAAGGATCTAATATAGTGGCCAAAGAGGTAGGGCTGAAATCAGCAGCTCTACCTGTTGGGGGCAGGCAGACCACACCTCAGCCCATTCAATATAACCCCCCACTTTCAATAAAATGAATCTGAGAAGCACAGCGGCCCTTGAACCAATAAATCGAACAGATAGGAATGGTTCCTACGTAGCTCCTATGGTGAGCTCAACGGCATTGGAGACCCCACATACGAGAGATCAAAGAGCCACGTAAAATACACTGTTGGTGGCAACAGTAGCACTGGTGCATGGAACCCCGGCTCAAGAGACCAAAGTTAAGAAAATTCAAACTGGCCAAGTGGATATTGTAAACCAGTGGAGGCGAGGGTTGAAATATATACGGTTACAACAAAAAACATCCAAAGGGAAATTAAAGAATACTTTGGCAAAAAGAGACATAAGAGCTCGAATGATGTGGCAGACTTAAGAGAGGAGCTGGGGCTATCCAATATCAAGAGCAGAGGAAGAAAGCCAGGGGACTACCAGCTCAAGCCATGTCGAAGCTAAGAAGTGGGGAGGACGAAGGGGTCCAGAAACTGAGGAAGAGGCCCAAGGCGAACTCTCGGAAGAAAATAGGGAAATGGAGGTGGGGAATCCAGCATTTGAAAGAGAAGGAGAACCAGAAAGTACACCAGGCAGAGGATTCAACCCTAAAGGCATTAAGCTTTGTGCTAAATTCACTGGTGTGAGTGTTTGAACTGCTGAAAGGGGAGGTTCAAAGTCAAGCCGGAATTATCCTCGAATTAACGGACCAAGTGGCTAAATGCGACTCCTCACTGGTGGGGCTAAACAACATAATGATCTCCTCCATCACCCCCACGATAAACGATATACGAATTGAAGTAGCCAAGCAGGGTCTCGATATCTCCTCTATCCAGAGGCTCTCTTGCAAACAGAAAGGAAGGTGCCACGTCACGATCCCAAATACGAGACCTACTGCAAACTATGCATCCCCAGCCTGGACCACAAGAGCTAGAGGCGGTGGAACCGACAAAGTTCAAAAATATGTGATTACACCCCGTTGTCGGAATCCACTCTGGAGAAATTCATGAGATTGGCACAAGTGGCGGAGGATCAAGTGGAGGAGTCTTGGGGAAAAAAGGAGTGTAAATAGTGAAGTCCAGGATGACACCGGGGAAACCGGGGCAGCCGGCGACCCGGAATGGACAGCCGCGTGTAATCAAAACTTCAAGAGGCGGAGAAGAACAAAAAGAAAGGGAGGTGTGAAGAATAGGCAGAAGAGTGCCCAGAAAAACCCAAAAAGAGCAAGGGGAAAAAAAACATGTTTTAAAAAAAAAAGAAATCAAAAAACCCAAAAAGTCAAAAACGCAGGGCTACTTAACTTTGTGAATAACATCAGCACACCGAATACTGAAGGGCAACCTGACACAGTAAAAGGGGACTTGCATAACAAAGGATCTGCTAAGCCAGTAAGTGAGTTTTGGCCACAGGCAAAAATTCCACCGACATCAAGCCAAGCTCAACCACCTGCGAAGCTACGATAACAGAACAGCGGAAAGCACCCCTGAGATCTTGCGCGTGAGTATAGGGATGCAGACAGACCAACATCCAAACTCAGGCCAAAACTCCCATAGGCAAAAAGAGGGAGACATTAAAGTCTCAAAAGTGAAGATTGCCCCACTTTTTATACAAAATAAGGCGCCCAAGAGAAGATCCGTAGCTAAGAGCGCAGACAGGGATGCAAGAGGAGCAAAACTGAAACTAGAACCGATTTTCCTGGCAGCCCCCAAGAAAGCAGCGAGCCTAGCTACCACCAGTGAGCCAATTACCTCCAATGTGGTGGCAATTGAAAAGGGAGAAGGTAAGTTTCAGACAATTCAGGGGATATGGAATGGTTCAAGAAAATCGAAAGAGATTATGAAAAAAGAAAGTGGGACCGCTCACCAATGGGACAGTAAAACAACACAAAGGGAGCAAGGAGAGGAAGACGGAACTGTCTTTGAAGTGCCAAGATTGTGGTTAAAATCTACACGAAAGAACAATCACTACAAATCCGTTAGCAGAAATATGATTTTAGCGGAGTTCAAGAAAATCAACAGCTTGTACTTATTCACTTCTGGGGACATAGAATATGTCAAATTTCCAGATTGTAAAAAATGGCCACACGGTCGAACTACGGTTGAGCTCGGTTAAGGCATATGAAGCAATCATAAAAGCTGCTGGGGCTCTAGAAGAAAAAGGCCTAAAAGTGGTCAAAGATGGCTCTGAATTTTATCTGAATGAGGCAAATTTGCAGCAAAAATCTGTAAATGCAAGTACCCAGAACCAAGAATGAAGTTCAAGGGGACGGAGAAAGGAGGGCCCCACAGTCATAGCAGAATCCTCCAAGGAAGAAAATGTGTTGCCTGCCCTCCTGGAAATTCTGGCCCAGGTTTTGATGAGCATAGGTCTGGGCTCAGAACAACTTTAGTCAGACTGCTCTCCATGTGGTGAGTTGGATCACTCAGTGTTCCAGCACTTTTAGAGCGAAAAAGGTAAAGACTACCTCTGGGGCAAGATGGATATTTTGATCTTTCAAGAAACCTGGATGGTGAATGCGATAGAGAGCTTTACCATCCACTGTCTACCGGCAAGTCAAAAGCCATTGGGATGGCCAGCTGGCGGGCTCTTGATAGCATCTAAAAATAGTTCAGTGAAAAATGCCAAGGTGATTTTTAAGAATGAAATTGGCATCTTGGCTAGCTTAATTCAGCTTAAATTTGATATCCAGAACCTGTGGGTAGTGGTGATAGATGTGTACTGGAACCCAGCCTCTTCCCACTTGAAACATTCTTGGACATCCTAAGGGGCCTATTGTCAATAGTGAAGTCAGACATGGGTAAGGCTAACATCATAGTAGCAGGGGATCTCAATTCTGTGTGTGTAGAGTGTTTAAATGGGAAGGAAGGATCAAGGGGAAAAAAAGTCTCAAGAAGAGGGCAGAAATGGATATCATTCATGAGCTCATGGGACCTTGAAATGTTAAATGGGAGCTCGGAATGGGGAAAAAGGAGCCACCACGACACGGAGGCGTGCAGACTCTTCTTCCATATTAGATTATATCTTTGTCAGTCTGAGCCTTTTTCCCAGAAGATCTACACTAGAAGTAAACCAGGAGGGGGGCAGCGATCACGCTAGGTTGGAGCTGACCTTCCCAGACATTCAAGGTCATCAGCAGTGGCTACATAAACAAAAACTGGAGGGTGCGAGGGGCAGAGTTAGGCTAGTCAAATATGGGCAGGGGTGGCAGGGGGAAATTAAATTAAGAACTAAAGAGGATACCAAATTCCTCCCTGATAGATCATTGCCAACCAGATAAATACATTAGCTTCATCTGGTCAACTGTGCCCCCAAAAATGCCATCCATTGAAGCCAAGCAACATCATCTGCATGAGTTTGATGAGGAATCAAAGTCTAAAAAAAGAGAAATGAGAAGTGAACTACGAGGCCTCAAAAGACAGAATGTGGCTCCCAATAGGTATAAAAAGGAAGCAAACGGTAATCGGAGCAAATTTAGACATTGGTCCAAAAATAAAAATCACAGATTGGCAAGATTACAAAATGATGGGGAACAGATGCTGAAGCTCTTGGCTCTTGGCTGAGACTAACACTAGAGGGTTTTTGTCAGTAATGGGTCAACTAGATCAAATAGTTCCCTGTGCAATCTGGTTACAGAAAATAAATGGGTTGAACATCTCTGAAAAATGTTCAAGAAACCTAGTAAGGAAGG
This sequence comes from Ambystoma mexicanum, assembly GCF_040938575.1. NCBI lineage: Eukaryota > Metazoa > Chordata > Amphibia > Caudata > Ambystomatidae > Ambystoma > Ambystoma mexicanum. The sequence goes on from NC_090929.1 coordinate 436,063,877, forward strand.
GGAGATTTGAGCAGTTGGACACTGAATGGTCTCTGGTCCTGGAGGAGGAAATTGTGGAGATAATTAGGAGCTCCTCGTTGTCCAAGGCTGCCGGCCCTAGCGGGTTGACGTATCAGGTTCTTAAAAACGAACCTGAAGTTCTGTGCTGGGTTTCTGAGGAACCTATTTGGGGAGATTCTGTCTAAAAAACACCTCCCCCCCCCCCGCCTTGGAAAACAGCGCTGATTATACCACTCTTCAAGGGAGGGTGATAGGACTGACCCCACGAGTTATCATCCGATTGCCCCATTAGATATTGAAAGCAAGATCTTTATGAGACTGGTAGTTAAGGAGCTCACTCACTGGGTGGATAACGTGGGAGCCCTTCCCCGTTTTCAAAAAGGGTTTAGAAGGGGGCTCTCTAGGGCATTAAATGGGTTAATCTTCAGCCTGGTGAGTGAGCTTTCTGCCGGGAAGGGGGAACTACCTTTGTATGGGGCCTGGATAGACCTCTCGAAGGCCTTCGATCAGATTAGTAGAGGCAAGCTGTGGTGGAAACTCAGACAAAAGGGAGTCCCAGACCCTCTGTTCGCTATGCTAATAGAGCTGCATAGGGACACAACAGTAAGGGTAAGATTGGATGATAAGGAACATCTATCAAACGCAGTGAAAGTAGAGAGAGGAGTAAGGCAGGGGTGTTTGGGAGCGCCTTTATTCTTCAACCTCTTCCTGTCACACATGGGGCAAGAATTCGAACCGTCCAAACTGGCCAGCCCAATCCTTCATGAAAGTAAGATCTTTTGGCTGGCCTATGCGGACGACATTGTTCTATTGGACAGAACTTCAATAGGTCTCCAAGGATGGCTGACCAAACTGGGCGATTACGGAGAGAAAAACGGGTTAGTAATAAACTCGTTAAAATCAAAGACACTAGTGTTCAAAACACCTGAGAAAGAAAATTAGCTTTGAAAACTGGTCACTGAATGGGCAGATAATACCACGAGTGGATGAGCTAATATAGCTCGGCTACAAGATCTACGCCAGCCCGAGAAACCAGGAGTATGACATTCTTGCCAAGGCATATGATCTGATCCCCCACATGAAAAAGATCAAAGCCAAGTATTGTAAATTCACCATTCTGCCAATGATCAAATATTATGTGACCAAAATAATACTGGTTATTCCGTATGGCCTAGAAGCCAAATCTTCACTCTGGAACCTAAACTGGGCTAAAGTAGGGGGTAGAATTTGGAGAGTTTCCCTAAACCTGCCCCCGAGTACACCAGGCTGGTGTACTGAGGTTCAAATTGGGCCTTATCTCACTAAAGTGTGGAGCGGAGTGGAAATTAGTCTCACTCTATAGAGAGATAATGACTCCCAAGTTCGGATCGCTGTATGAAGACATTAGAGCCCACCTGAAAAGCTCAAAGTTAAGTATCTTGAGCGGGCCGAGTTAAGGGTAAAAAATATCATGGATAGAACAGCTGTTGATCTTGAGACCCTGATTACCAACACCCTCAAGGTAAAACACGATCTAGAGCGTCTGGACTGGATCAAGAAGCTGTAAGCCATGCAAAGCATTTTTGACGGCAGAAAAAATGTAGGGTACCTTCCCCGCTATTTAGTAAAGTACCCTGACCCCAGAATAAGATCTAACTTCTTGCGGGTGAGACTGAATCTTCTCCCCACTGGTGAGGTTTTGGCTATAAGAAAACAGGATGAATGCACAATAAAATGATGCAAAATTTACACTAACCCAAGATCTCAGTCACTCCGACACATTCTAATGGAGTGCAAAGGGACCTGGGACTTGAGGTCAGCTAAGCTAAGAAGATTCACCTTCAGGGAGGAGGTGTAACGCTCACCTGATTCCCGTAGAGGCGCCGGTCTTGACTGGGCGTATACCGTATCTTCAAAGGTGATGTGTAACACACGGCTGGCTCTTTGGGCTGGACCTCTGTGCACTGTATGTCTAACTCGAAGGGTAAGATGTCTGCAGATAGAAAATATGGGATTAAGGAACTGGGTTATTGAATGTCTCTCTCTTCTTCCCTTTCTCTTCTCCTGTAGAACCCCAAAGGTTAACGCTCTCACCTTAGGTAAGTGAACGCCGTGCTCTCCATCTGCCTCGGGGCAGGGTGCTGTAACCAGTTTCTTCACTGGATAAGGGGAGCAGGCCTCTTGACTTCAGAGGACTGCTGTCCGTCGTTTACTGCACGAACGGTAAGTTTCGAGTAATCCTAATGTCTTTAAAGTCTTTAGTAATGATGTCTCTTGTTTTGCAGGGTTCCGGCGATGGCGGATGACGGGCTGAAGTGAGTTGAAGATGGAGCCCGTGTGATGAATAGAAGCGCCTGGAAGCACGTAAGTAAGCGCTTGTTGCCTGCTTCACGATGCGCTCTGTCTTTTTATTTTGCAGGTACAAGTTCGGAGCGGCTGCAGGGTGCCGGAATACCCACTGGGTTAGATGTGGAAAGGAGTAATGGCACGTGAGTATTAAAGTTCCCCAATGTCTTTAAACGCACCTTGTTTTGTCTTTCAGATGCGGGATGCAGCGCCGAAGGCCTCCGGAGCGTGCAAAGAGTTGGTAAGCTTTTGTCTTTCAGATGCCGGAATGCAGCGCGAGGCGTTGGTGACAGCCGATGGACCAGGTAAGTGAAGAGCTGTCACTGAAGACCGTAATGCTAACCTGTTCTTTCTTGTCTTTATAGGTGTTGCTGAAGACTGGATTCAGGATGGTAAGCCTTTTTCCTTAGGCCCAGGATCAGATGCAGAAGACACGATGAGCGTTCTGCTGCAGAGGATGCAGAATAACGCAAAGCAAGATTCATCCATCGGGTGTGGTTTAAATAGCCTCCTGTAGTGCTTAGGTGTCTCCTTCCACAGCCACGCCTAGGTAAGAAAAGAGTTCCTGCTTTCCAGAAGAGTTCCAGTGTTCTGAATCTAGGGAGTGGCTCCTGCCCCACCCAACAGGAAAAGTAGTTCCAAACAGAAGAGGATCAGAGGCTCAACTGGCAGGCAAGTAAGCAGCATGGTCTGCTGCAGGTAAGTCCACCCAAGCATTATGAGCCCGGCGCTTCCAGCGCTGGGACTGGGCATATTTATGAGCCTGGTGCCACTGGCGCCAGGACTGGGTCCAAAAGGTCCCAATTGGGACTGGATGGCACTCGGAACCTGGGTTATGGATCTGCTTCCAAGGGAGTTGGGAAAACCCTGACCTTTTGGAAGCAGAGATCATGACAGTAGGGTCTCGCATCAGAACATCCTTGGGAAAGAAAGATTGCAGGCCAATAAGTACAGCTAACTGCAACGGTGGTAGAAATATCGGAAAAACTTAACTTGCTAAATTAGATCTGAAGGGAAGTGTTCACTAGCATGGCAAGAGGGGGGGGGGAGGGTGTATGGCCAAATCATTACAGGGGAAAATAGAGTATGAGAATATCCCTGACAAGAGGTGGGTAAAGGGGAAAGATAAGCCCACACCTTCATAGTTTGGAAGAGTTAACCTTGGACATAGGAAATGGGAGTAATTGCTCCACAGCAATTTTGAGAAGTGGGGAGAATGGATTCATTTTATTGAAGTTATTATGTGTAAAAAGCTATGAATTCTTTTTTATCCTGGTTTATTTTCTTCATTTCTGTGAATGATTGTGTTGTCTGGTTAAGAATTGTAAAGGTTCTAATGACATGTTTTTTTTAACCAAATACAATAATAAAAAAAAAAATGTAAAAATTAAAAGAATGTCCAAACTAAAAAGTTCCAATGTCCAGTGGCAAACATCCGAAATCTGTCCCTTACGCTCTAAGTTAACTAAATCAAAGTGATGTCGTCTTGGTCCAGAGGGGTGACTCCCTTCCCCTGGACAAAAGGGAGTTCTTAGCTTTATAATGGTTTCAACTACTCTTCAGCTGTTGGGGAAATGGCTCCCTTTCCCCAGCCCATATCAGGCTTCTGGTTCAGATCCACAATTAATTGGTGGGGGGTAAAGGGGAGGGGATTTCTCCATTCCCACAGCCCTCCTCAGCCCTCCTTGTTCAGTTCTCTGGGGTCCCAGACCCTAGTTGGCAGTCCTGGTTCCCTCTTACCAGGTACTGCAATGAAGAATAGCCTGGATGTTTCCCAACCTGTATTGGGTCCCCGACCCTGCTAGGCCGACATGGTCCCGGTCACCAAGCACTGCGACGAAGAAGAATGCCCTGGAGGCGTCTCAGGCTGTAGTGGGTCCATGACCCAGACCTTGTTCCCTCTCACCAGGTACTGCGGCAAAGAAGATCCTGGAGGCTTCACGGGCTGTGGTGGGTAATACAGGCTTGGTTCACTAACCTGCCAAGCACTAAGAATTGTTCAACAAGTCCCAGTTCTCTATTTGGGTACAAGTACCAGATTCGCAAATCCAACCTTAGTTTTGTTTTCCCAAGGCTTGGTTCACTTTCTTGCCAAGCTGTAGTACAGCCCTGTGTACTTCTTTGTTTTCCTTCACTTATATTTGGGTCCCCGGCCCTTCTTTTCAAATTGTGCCACAACTTGCTTGAGCCTCCACCATCATCCTGACTCCCTGCGTACCTCTTTCTGTAGGCTGCAACGTCGTCGGCTCTGTGGTCGTCACTGGGCTCTTTCGCTGGACTGCGCCGCTTTCCCAGAGCTACCCCTCATCTGCCACAGCTCTGCGTCCCTTCTCCGTTCCGGGCTAGTGTGGCCTCTGGCTCCCACACTTCCCTTGTCTCTGGAGCAGTCAGAGGTTTAGTCTGCTGATGGGTTGTGCGGTCCTTGAATCCTGGACCAGCTTTGGACTCTCCCCTCTTCGGCGTCCTGGTCAACACCAGTCTGCATGTCGGGTTGCTCCTGGCTCTCGCGGCTTCTCCAGGGATGGCTTTCAGGCTCTGTCAAGTCCTTTGTTGGTTTTTATCCTGTTTCTGCCAATCAAAATCCCTCAACCACTAGGACAGATAAAAGTGGTTTCAATGGTGATTTGGTATTGCTCAGCACCTCCTCTTTGTCTCAGTACTAAAGGAGTGTGGATGTGGAAACTCACTAGGAATCGTCCTCCTCTAGGTACTTTCTACATGAACTGCTTTCACAAAGCTTTCTGAACCCCACAGTTACCAAACTGAAGTCTTACACACAAGACAACATGCACATCTTACAAGGATTTTCTGAAATCTAATGGCAGCCATCCTTTTGATTGGTTACTTTTAGCTGCAGTAGCATCTATTGAACACATTTGCTTTAGGGTCCATTGAATACTTATACAATTGGAAATCAGCCACTTATTTTCATGGCAAAAAATGTTACTAGATCTCACAAATTCGGTATTGAAAAATAATTTCTTTATGTTTGATGGGAAGATATACCAACAATTGTCAGGTGTGGCAATGGGATTAAAATGTTCTCCTTCAGTAGCAAATTTATGTATGGGCTACCTAGAAGAACAATATATCTACAAACATACAAATTTCATCACAAAATCATGGCAATACATCTTAATGATATGGTCAGGTACGGAGTGGGATCTGATTGAGTATGAGAATGCATTACTTACCGTAAAAGCATTTCTGATGATTGTATCTGCTTAGATTCACATGCTGTGCATAGGTCCGACATCCAGTGGTCACTGCGGAGTATTGCATTTTGTTTTTCGTAGTCGAAAAGGGGACGTCGACAAGGCGTGTCTGAAACACTATCCCTATAGTGACGTGCGTTGTACCCACAATCCCTCACGCGTCGAGGTCCCTCTGTTTGTATTTTTCTGCCCTGAGGGAGCCTTCTAGACGTGAGTGAGTACAGAAAAGAGAGAGATATATAAAGGAAGTCTATGTCCCTTCCATCCGAGCGGGGAGGAAGGGCGGGCGCATGTGAATCTAAGCAGATACAATCATCAGAAATGCTTTTACGGTAAGTAATGCATTCTCTTCTGATGTTTGTTAATCTGCTTAGAATCACATGCTGTGCATAGACTAGCGAGCAGTGCCCGGAGTTGGCGGTGGGTTATGAGAAGGAACAGTAGAGAAAAGGTGTCGTAATACTGCCTGTCCCACCTGGGAGTCAGATCTAGAGTGTGTATCTAGACAGTAGTGTTTTGTAAAGGTGTGCACAGAACTCCAGGTAGCCGCTTTGCAGATGGACTCAAGGGGAACATTTGCAATGAATGCTATGGATGCCCCCGTGCCTCGAGTAGAGTGTGCTCTTGGCCTAAAGGGCAGTTCTCTCTTAGCAAGAGTATAGCAGAGAGTGATGCATTGAACAATCCATCTAGAAATAGTGGATTTTGAAACTGCATCTCCTTCTCTTCCTGCTGCCACCGAGACGAAGAACTGATTAGTCTTCCTCAGTGGTTTGGTTCTTTCCATGTAGAACATGACCGCTCTGCGTACATCTAGTGTGTGCAGAGTCCTTTCTCCCAAATTGGAAGGATTTTGAAAGAACGTTGGTAGTTCTATAGATTGGTTTACGTGGAATTTAGAAATAAATTTCGGAGCAAACCTAGGGTGAGTGCGTAGAACCACTTTATCTTTGTGAACTGTAACGAAGGGGTCTAGAATAGAAAGAGCCTGAAGTTCACTTACTCTCCTGATGGAGGTGATAGCTATTAAAAAAGCAGTCTTAAGCGTGAGGTGTTTAAGAGATGCTTTGTGCATGGGTTCGAATGGAGAGCCCATGAGTCTGGTAAGTACCACATTAAGGTCCCATCCGGGAGCTGGGTCAGCTATCGGGGGGTGTATTCTCTTTACTCCCTCCATGAAGGCCTTTATAACAGGGATCCTCCACCACGACACTTTGAGTTGGGAAGTGGTGTATGCAGAAAGTGCAGCTAGGTGGACTTTAATGGAGTTAAACACTAGACCTGAATCCAATAGGTGGGTCAGGTATAGGACCACATGTGTGGGAGAGCAGTCAATAGGGTTGATGCTTTTACTCCTGCACCAGATGACAAATCTTTTCCACTTGCTAGAATAGCAGTGGCGAGTGTTCGGTTTTCGGGCTTCCCTGAGGATGTCCATGCATCTTTGCGGGAGTTGTAGATGTCCGAACTCTATGATCTCAGGAGCCAAGCTGCTAAGTTCATGTTCTGGGGGCATGGATGCAGAGTCCTGCCTTTGTCCTGAGACAGCATGTTGTACGGGCAGGGGAGTTTTACTGGGGGGGATAGAGACATCTCCATCAAGTGAGCGAACCATGGTTGTCGTGCCCACATTGGGGCCACTAGTATCATGGTCACTTGTTCCTGGTGCATCTTGTGCACCACTTTGTTGAGAAGGGGAGTCGGGGGAAAAGCGTAAACAAATTTCCCTGACCATTGCATCGACAGACCGTTCCCCTTGGATTGGTTCTGGGGGTACCTGGAGGCGTAACTTAGGCATTGTGAGTTTTCCAGGGTTGCGAACAGGTCTATTTCTGGGAATCCCCATTGTGTGAAGACGTCGAAGACGATGTCTTCGTGCAGGCGCCATTCGTACTCTTTGGGCAGGGGGAAATCTCTGCTGAGACTGTCTGCTAGCAGATTGAGTTCCCCGGGTACATGTAGTGATAGTAGGAACATGTCCTGTTTGAGAGCCCACTTCCATATATTCTGGGCCAGCTTGGACAGGCCTGGAGAGTGGGTGCCCCCTTGCTTGTTGATGTAGTACATGGCTGTGGTGCTGTCTGTAAGGACCATTACTGTTTTGCCTTGTAGGTGTTCCTGGAAGGCTCTTAGCGCCTTGAACACAGCTAGTAGCTCCAGTAGATTTATGTGTTTGGATGCTACGTTCGGAGTCCACACTCCGTGAGCAGTCTGATGGGATAGGTGCGCCCCCCATCCTGTGAGGGATGCGTCTGTGGTTAGAGTGGCTTCCGCCGCGGGTGTGGCAAAGGGTTTCCCTTTTTCCATGTTTTCCTTTGTCCACCACCGTAGCGAGAGAACTAAGGCCTGCGAGACCACAACTAGATCCTCCCATAGTCCGCTGGCCTGACACCACTGGCTGTTGAGCCACTCTTGCATTGGGCGCATGCGCAGGCGCGCGTGAGGTACCAAATAAATACACGACGCCATCATTCCTAGCAAGCGCATTGCTTTGCGTACCGTCACCTCTCGACCGGTTACATATTGAGGGATTTGAAACAGCATGTTTTGGACCCTCTCTTTGGAGGGGAAGACGAGGCCGTCCTTTGTTTGAATTAGAGCCCCTAGGAATTGTTTGATTTGACTGGGGTCTAAACTGGACTTCTTTTCGTTGATGGAGAAGCCCAACTGGAACAAAAGGTCTACTGTCTTTTGGGTATTGGAGAAGCATGTTTCGTAAGAATCCCCTGTTATGAGCCAGTCGTCGAGGTAAGGGTAAACTGGGATGGACAACCTGCGCAGGTGGGCCGCTGCCACTGCCAGCACCTTCGTGAATACCCTTGGTGCTGATGCTATGCCGAAGGGTAGCACTTTGAACTGGTAGTGTTTGCCCTCTATCATGAACCTGAGGTATTTTCTGTGCGCTGGCAACATTAAAATATGAAAGTATGCATCTTTCATGTCCAATGTTGTCATGTAATCTCCCTGAGAAAGCAGTGGGATTACTTCCTGTAAGGTTACCATACGAAACTTTTGGGGTTTGATAAAGTTGTTCGCTGGGCGCAGATCTAATACAGGGCGCATGGTTAGATCCTTTTTGGGTACAAGGAAGTACACTGAATAAATACCTTCCGTTACCTGAGATAGAGGCACGACCTCTATGGCTCCTTTTTCCAGTAGTTGTTGTACTTCTTGGAGAAGGATGGCAAGATGTTCCGGTGTCATGCGACGTCCCCTCGGGGGTCTGTAGGATGGGGAACTGTTGAATTCGATACAGTATCCGTGGGGCTACGGTGGACAGTACCCAACGGTCTGACGTTATCTCCTCCCATGCAGGAAGAAAGGATGTTATCCGGCCCCCGACCGGTGTTGCATGGGAGGGGACGCGAATCTTCGCGTCACTTGGAGTTGTTGGGGGCTTGGGAGCCTCTGGGGGTGGATCCCCGACCCCTCCCTTTGCCCCGGCGTTGTCCTCTTTGGCTGTACTGTCCACTATTGGTTTGGTAATTGGTGGCAGGGTATTGCTGATGTTGATTTTGTTGTTGGTGTTGGCGTTGGCCACGAAAAAAGCGTTTGTTGCCATAGCCGCGCCTGGTAGTGGGCTTAGAGATCTGGTCGAGAGTCTTGATAGTGTCGAACTCTTTTTTAGCCATCTCTAGGGCTTCATCTACCGCTTTTCCGAAGAGGTTAGCGTCCTCGACAGGTTTATTTATCAAAGTCGCCTGTGTCTCTGGTTTAAAGCCGGAGTTGCGCAGCCATACATGGCGCTTTAGGAGTATTCCTTGTACCAAGGAACGTCCTGCTGTTTCTGCCGCGTCCAGAGAGTTTTTAACAATGCTCTGGTTCACTTGGGTTCCTTCGCCAATAGTTGACAGTAGGCGCGTACGTAAAGGCTCCGGTGCTTCCTCAGCGTCTTTTCGCAGTTTGGCCCACTGCGCGTCTGCGTAGCTTGCAAGCAAGGAATTGTTGTTGGCAATTCTTGCTGAGAAGGCAGCCGAGGAAGTAACCCTTTTTGCAAGGGCATATAGCCTCTTGCCCTCCTTGTCAGGGGGTGCCTCACTCGTGGAAAGTGGTACCCCTGCCCTCTTTCTAGTATTAGAAACCACTAGGGAATCAGGAATGGAATGTCCCCTAATGTAGAGGGGGTCTGAGGGTGAAGGAGTGAAAAGTTTTTCAATCCGTGGATTGACCCCTCTGATCATAGCGGGAGTGGACAGCGAAGGTATGATCCTTCTCTTCACTGAAGCGAGGAGTGGAATGGTCTGGCTGACCGGGGGTTTTTCCTTAATCAATCTTTCCACAAAGTCCAATTCTGGAGAGAGTTCCCCGGTGTCGAGTTCGAAATGCGCTGCTGCTCTGCGCAACAGTGCATTGAACGTTGGCTGATCGTCAATTGGAGACGTGTTCCTAACTGGAGAATTGTCCGGAGGAGTTAGGTTTATGACATCAGTGTCGGAATACACTGATGGTGATTGCCAGGGGTGTGAAGGTCCCTCTTCTGGGTTAACCCCGAAGCCTTCTTCTATAATGTCTGTTCTGTCTTCCAGACATTCCTCCTGGTTCTGTTCTTCATTGTCCATGAAATCATCTTCTTCCTCGAAGTCTTGCTCCTCCCCAGTGAGGTCATATACATCTTGGAAGTCTGAGGCTGTGTCCTGCTGGGGATCGACTAGCCTCGGATTTTTGGCCCTGGGGTCCTCCTGAGGCCCTTCTCTGGTCCTCTTGAGTGTTTGAGAGGCCTGGGTGCTCATGAACTTTTCCATCCTCTCCATACAGAGGTGGAGTCTTTCCATAGTTTCATGGGGTACCCCAGAGCGGTCTGGCGGGGGAAACATAGGGTTATCTAACTCGAAATGGCTCGACCTCTCCCAAAGCGTTGAGGAAAGTGTCCCATCGCCCTCCGAAAAACCTTCTGGTGTGTCGGGAGACTCCCTGCCTGAAGGGGGTAGTCCCTGCTTCCCTTCGGGCTTTTTCGGCGTATCCTTTAATTTATGCGTAACGCTCGACGAAATCTTCGGCGTACGCTTTTGGGCGTCGGCTACAGCGATCCTTGCTAAGCTATCGGCGACTCGCTTGTCGGCGACTCGTTTGTCGGCGGAAGCTTGAGTTTTCGACGCTATGGGTATCGAACGCTCTATGGCGGTCTGCGCTTTCTGTTGATGCGCACCGGCCGATGGTTTGGTGGCAGCGCCCTTGTTTGCCGAAAGCCCAGTCGCAGGTCGAGGCTGCGGTTGCGAGAGGGGCTTCGAACCCGAACGGTCCGAGGAGGCCGCCGGTGGAACCTGCGTCTCCTTGGGCGCCGAAGGTCTTTTCGACTTTGTCGACGAAGAGCCGTGGGTTGTGTGTTTATGTGGATCTTTGTGTGCGTCTGTGTCGCCGGGGTGTTCATCCCCATAAGCAGGGCGTGAGCCAAACCCGTCGGGGCCGGGGATAGACGACGAAGCGCGTAAGCGCTCCTTAGAGGGGGTTTCGACTTCCGTAGCGGAGGTCGTGGTATCGCGTTCCTCGTCACTGTCGGTGGTAGCAGCGGCGGGTGAACCTTCGGCCTTCGACATCGCGTAGGCCACCCACCTTTTAACCCTTCGGTCTTTTAGAGTTTTAGGCTTAAGAAGCCGACACGCCGCGCACCTTTCCTCCTTGTGATCGAGGGGCAAGCAGCGGTTACACCGTGAGTGCTTGTCCTTCCAAGTGAATTTGCCTTTACAAAGTGGGCAAAACCTAAACGGTGTCCTCTCCATAGCCGAGGCAATAAATCGCGATACACACCCCAAGGGAAAGGAAGGGGAAAGGGAAAGGCATTCTCAGAAAAGACCCAGAGATGTCCCACGACCCCACTCTCCCTACTGTATATGGCCTGCGAGGCCAGGCCACGTGTTCGGCAGCGCCGAAGGATTTCTTCCGCTCGACCCTCCGTCGAAGATTCTTTTCGGCGGAGAACAGCTTACAACTGCGTCGAGGGAGGGATTATAAATATTAGAGAAAATACGACCAGGGGTCGAGGAGTTGCAATGTCTCTCGAGGAGCTCCGCGTGAAGGCGACCAGAAGCTGGGCGGAAAAAAACAATCTGAGGGACCTCGACGCGTGAGGGATTGTGGGTACAACGCACGTCACTATAGGGATAGTGTTTCAGACACGCCTTGTCGACGTCCCCTTTTCGACTACGAAAAACAAAATGCAATACTCTGCAGTGACCACTGGATGTCGGACCTATGCACAGCATGTGATTCTAAGCAGATTAACAAACATCAGAAATTATGTTTCTAAACAACAACACTCAGCCCTACAGATAAGAGGTGTATCTGCCACTTTGACTCCCTAAAAATAGGCAAGTACTCCCAAAAATAAAAATAGGGAGTAAAAGTACATGTAGAACCATTGTGCCCTCGAGTTCACCAACAGAGCTCTGTGGATATGTGTGGGTCAGTAGTGCACATAGTACCACAGAAAGAAACTACTATTACTGCCTAATCAGAAGAAATAAACCTGTTTCTTTTAATGTGCATGAATAAATAAGTGCAAACAATTATTATAAAATGTTACTTTTGTTTTTCCAATTAAAAACATAATAAAAGTAATGTTACTCCAAAGGTTCAAATATAGGGAGTAAAATACACCCACTTTCAAATCTTATCTGGGCCGTTCACAACACTAAAGGTATCAAATTTACGGCAATATACCATCAAACGGCAATCTCTTTCCTAGATCTTGAAATCTCAGTACGCAATAACATAATTGAAACACAAACCTATGGAAACCCCACAGAAGCTAATACTACATTATGTGCTGACAGTTGTCATTTAAAAAGCCTAACTACAAATCTCCCATATGGAGAATTCATTCAGGCTAAATAATTGCAGTTCAAATGAATCTTTTCATCAACAATATGACATATTTAGCAATAGATTTCAATAAAGAGGCTACAACCATACAATCATCTCTCAAGCCATTGAAAATTGCAGCACTGCCGCACTGCCATGCCAAAACGCGCATCAGCCCCACGGGTAACGTCCTGACTATAGTGCCTGGTGAACGTGTGCAATGAAGACCATGTGGCCGCCCAACAAATATTCCTACAGGGAACTCCCCTCTGTAAGGCTGTAGAAGCAGAAACACCTCTGGTGTAGTGCACCCAGATGCCGGGAGGAAGCTCCCTGCTTGCAGATCGGTAACACTCCACGATGCAAAGGATAATCCACCGGGATAGAGTCTGCTTAGTTACTGCCAGATCTTTACGGGCTAAAGTATGGGCCATGAACAGTTGGAGACTTGGGAAACTCAGATGTTCTAGCAACGTAAAAGCTTTAAGCTCTTTTCGGGTCCAAACGATAGAACCGCTCCCCCTCCTTAGAAGGGTGCGGTGGAGGGTAAAAGACTGGCAAGTCTATGGCTTGCGAGAGGTGAAACACATACCACCTGCGGTAAAAAACCAGGCCCTACCTTAAGTAATACCTTACCACGAAGAGAAATTGCAAGAACAGGGGTTTGCAACACAGAGCCTGTAGCTCCCTAACCCTCCTGGCTTATGTAATCGCAACCAAGAAAGCGGTCTTCAGGGAAAGCAGCTGCAAAGAACAGGAATGCATGGGCTCAAAGGGAGAAGCCATCAAAAAGGTAAAAACTAGGTTTACATCCCAGTCTGGGAGTTGGTGGAAACATACTCACAAGGCCCTTCAGGAATTGGGCCATAACTGGTATTGGAAAGAAGGAACCTTGATCTGGGGATCTTTTAAACACAAAGTCGCCAAATTTTCTTTGCCTGTGGTAACCTGAAAGCATGGTGAGGCCAGTGGCAAAAGGAACTCCATCATTGTAGTGGTGGGGCAAGAGATGGGGTCAATCTTGCGTTCCTTGCCCCACGCCTCAAATCTTCTCCACGTGCACAGAAAGATCTGGTAGACGGTCTGCCTGGAGCCAGTAACACCTCAAGTACCACCTCAGAGAAGTCCCAGTCATCATATCTCATCCTCTCAAGAGCCACGCATGTAGGTTAAGGGATTCTGGGCTTGGGTGGAGTACCCGACCTTCCAACTGGGTCAGGAGAGGTGGGCAGATGGTCATATCCAAGAGGCCAGAGTACCAAGTTCTCCTCGCACAGTCCAGGGCCATCAAGATCATGGTCGCTCGAAAATTCTTCAACCGCCTGAGAACCCAAGGAATGATGGGAATTGGAGGGAATGCGTAGTGTTGACGAAAGGTCCAATCCACCAGAAACGAGTCCCAGAGCACACCTTTCGATGGGAATTCACACAAGCAAAACTGCTTGCACTACCTGTTGGACTCTGTGGCAAACATATCCACTGCTGGGGTACCCCAAAGAGCGAAGACCTCATCTAGGACTTCCTGGCACACTTCCCACTCATGTTAGACAAGAGCTCTGCCTGGTTAGAGCAAAAAAAGCCCTCACGGTGTAACGCTCACTTCACTCCCACGGGGGCGCTGGCCTGGTTCGCGCTGCTGTGACCTCGTCTAAGGTGATGCGCAGGGTTCGGAAGACGGACTGGACCGTGCCCCATATCTGGCTTGTCTGACTCGCAGAAGTATCCTTCTGTAGGTGAGAATATGGGGTTAACTGTCTGCGGGGTAATGCAATCGGCCTCCCACTTACCCCTCTCACCCTCCTCAAAACCCTTCTGTTCTTCCCCATAGCGTCTCACCTTAGGGTCTGGAAGGACGAGCTCTCCATCCTGCTTCTGATGCAGGGGCGCGTTGGTATCCAGTTACGTCACTGGATTTTCGGATGGGTGAGAACCAAACTTGCTTGGCTTCCAGGTAAGTTTTCTATAAGTGGTTCCCCTTGTGTCCATGCATTAATGTTCTAATGCTAGTGTCTTTTTCCCCATAGAGGCCGGGGAACGGAACTCCGGGGAACAGGCACTGACCCGAGGTGAGCGGTGAAATCCTTGTGGAAATCAGGTAAGTCTTTAATGAGTGTTTTGGTAATGTCTTTTCATTCACTCATTAACGCTGATGTCTTTTTCCCCTTAGGGGCCGGGGGTCCGAAAATGCCTGGATGCAGCGCGGACCCGAAATGAAAAGGGAATGACCCAACAGGTAAGTCTTGACATGGAGTTTTAGCTTCCCTTTTCCCTTCTTTATCTCACCTTTGTTCTTGTCTTTTTCTCCCTAGGCGCGGGGGCGCGACTGCGAATCCGGATGGTCGCTGCTGAACATGGAGGCGCCCTGTAAAGGTGAGTAGAATGCAGCGCTGCAGCGATCGATGCGATGTGCTTTTAAAAATAAATGTCTTCCTTTTCAGGATTGTCGGCGAAATGTCTCTGGGATGCAGATTTAGCAGGTCAGGCCTTTTCCTTCTTCTGTTCTCTTGTTCCCTTCCTTTGCAGGTGATTCAGGATGCCGGCAGGTGTGGCAGAAGTCAAGATGCAGGAGCAGACACGGTGAGCGTCCAGCTGCTAGATGCAGAACAACGCGAAGCACGTGTGGATGATCGGGTGTGGTTTAAATAGCCTTGGAAGAAGTTCCTAGAATGTGTCCTTCCTCCAATCAGGTATGTATTCTTCCCCGACCACGCCCGGGTGGTAAATGAGTCCCACAGGTAAAGTAGTTCCTTTCAGGCCTCAAGGAGGCCGGGGTTCTGCAGCATGGTCTGCATCAGGTAAGTGCACCCAAACACTTTCATAATGAGCCTGGCGCCTATGGCGCCAGGACTGACGTTTTCTATGAGCCTGGCGCCATAGGCGCCAGGACGCTGTCCAAAGGGCCCCTATAAGGGGTTGCTGGGACCTTCCCCGGGGACTTGATGTCCGCTTTCGGGGACGCAGGGCCTGAGCCGGCTCCCCGGGAGCGGGCATCGTGACACACGGCCAACCTGATGGCTCATAACTGCAGCCTGTTGATGTGCCACCTGGCTTCCATTGCCGACCAAAGGCCGTTCACCTGCAAGTCCTCGGAGTGAGCGCCCCAACCGTTCAGAGACTCATCCGTGACCACTCGGACCTGAGGCCACGAAGGCCAGAACGGTTCCTCCGCCATGAGATTGCTGCTGTTGGCCCACCAAACAAGGTTGTCAACCACTGACCTGGATCACATGAGGGAATCCGTGAGGGTTCCGAGGTACTAGGACCTATGACTTCGTAGGAGCCATTGTAGAGATCTCATGAGCAGCCTGGCCTCTGGCACTAGAAAAATAAGAGGGGGCCATGAGGCCTAAGAGGCGGTGGAGGAAGGAAGCTGCTGGTAAAGCGAAATGGTTCTGGAACAAATTCGCCATCTGCGCAATGCTGTTGACTCTCTCCTCTGGCGGAAGGCCTTACCTATCCGGGTGTCTAGGACTGCTCCGATGAACTGGAGCCTCTGGACAGCATCATGTGGGACTTCAAGTTCAGGGAGAAGCCCAGCTTGTGCAGTAGCATGCAGGTGTCCTCTAGGTGAGACAAAACCTGCCACGCTGACTTCGCTCGGATCAGTCAGTCGTCCAAGTATGGGAAAACATGGACTCCGGACCGCCTGAGGTTAGCCGCGACTACTGCCATGAGGTTTGTAAAGACCCTTGGAGCAGAGGTCAACCCAAAGAGAAGCACCTTGAACCGATAGGGTTTGTCCCCCCTCAGGAACCTCCTGTGCTTGCGATGTATATGCACATGTAAATAAGCGTTCTGCAGATCTATTGATACCAACTATTTGTGTTATTTGAGAGCGTGGAGAATTTCTCTCAACATCACCGTCCTGAATTCGTCTTTCCTCAGAAACTTGTTCAAGGCCCTGAGGTCCAGAATGGGACGGAGACCGCCTTCCTTCTTCGGTACCAGGAAGTATATGGAATACCCGCTCGATCCTCTGTTCAGACGGTACCTCTTCCACGGCACCCTTCAACAACAGGGCTTGCAGTTCTTTCTGGAGCTCCGGTCGCGGTTGGCTTGGATGTAGTGGGGGTCTGTCTGGTGGTTTCCCTAAGAAGGGCAGACAAAAACCCCGCCGCACAAGCTCCAGGTCCCAGGCGTTGAAGGTAATCTCCTGCCATTGATCCACCAACCGGTAAGTCGTGGGATGGGAAATCAAAGCAGTTTAGAGGGCGTTGCCACCCCCACCACTGCTGCTGCTGTTTGTTGGCTTCTGGAAGCCCCTCTACCCCTTCCGGATGCGCAAGACATGCTTCCGCCCCTGCCTGGCTTGCGGGAGCTGCACCTTCCTGCCGAAAGGCACATAGCACTTGTAGCCTCTGCTCTAGAGCCAAAGCTGAAGGTGGGATTGGCTGGCTGCGTACCTAGGCCCAGCGATTTTGCGGCTAACTTGGACTCCTTAAATATTTCCAGGGGGTGTCAGCTTTCTGGCCAAATAGAAACTCTCCTTCAAAAGGCATGTACAGCAGCCTGTTCTGGACGTTAGGAGAAAAGGTTTGTCTCCTTAGGGCTACTGCCGATCCCATCGAGCGGCCAGCGCAGTCGGCCATGTCCAGGCCCGTTTGCAGCGACTGCTTGGCCACCTCCTTCCCCATCTTTTACTTTATTACATTTATATAGCGCACCGATAAACCCGTAGGTATGAGGGCGCAGACAGTACAAACAACATGAATATCAACAAATTATACAAATAATTAGTGAAACAATTTGTACAAAAATGGTAACAACCAACCTACAGAGGGATACGAAGCAGGTCTCTTAAATAAATAAATAAAATTACATTTAGAATACCCGCTAGGGAGATATTTACACAACCTTAAAAAATCAGGTAAAGTACTAGACCCGCATCCCACTAGAACACTGTCATTATTGGGTTGCGAGCACCAGTCCGGTAGGTCCAGCCTGCGAAGAATCTTAAGGTCAGATAATCTGGCCACACCTGGGCCAGTTCTCTGTCTTAACCAGGCTAGGACCTTGTTACGGAAGGCTTCTCTGGGCTCATTACCTTCAACCTCACGAATATTAGTAATGCTGAAGTTCCTCTGGTCCATAATGCAGCCATGTATACTCGGGTCATCCATTTTTGTCATTTGAGACTTTCTCAGGCGGAAGTTGTGCGATAGACCCAGTATAGGAATCTCAGAGGAGTGTTGTTTAGACCGCTTTTGGACCAATATCGGATCATGTCCCAGGGGGAAGACAAAAGTTCCTATACGGGGCCCGTGATGACAGTATTAGATGTTTCATCCCATTCCTTATTAGCCTATGTGGGAACAGATTGCTCAATGAGTCTACCAACAGGCCCAAGTCAAAGGGACAGGTGCATAAGATTAGCTTTTTAGCCATATTGGCCATCAGACCTGGCCATTGATCAAGAGCCGATAACTCAGATTGAGGGGAATTAGGCCTAGTCCCTCCTCGCGGGGCATCTACAGTACTTATAAGGTGGGCAGTACTCCTGCCTGTATATTTCTCACTCTCTTCCAAGAGAGGGATAGCAACAGGCGTAAGGGCTGGCTCCAAAATATCGCTATAGTCAATTCTTAGGGTACTATCCAAAGATACATGTAGGATCCAAGATCAGTGGTAGATTGTGGAAATCTTGAGTTAAGCATTTACTGGCAAGAGCAGAATTTTCGGCTTTATGCATTTCTGGACGAAGGGGACTTCCTTGCAGTCTCTGTCTCCTTCGAGAAATGAGTGCCAGGACCACTGAGACATGGTCTCTGGTCGACGAGGGAGACAGGGACACCAAGCCCACAGGGCTTATTTCAGTTAATCTTCCCCTAACCTTGTTACATGGCCCAGGGGTAGAATAATTGTGCTCCTGGATCTTGGCTAGTGGCCTCCGTGCACCACCCTTATTGCTGGTGGCCATGGAATCGACGGAGTGGTGGGTAGACACTGGGGGCATGGTGATCCGCAGCTAAGTGGGATTCACCAGCCTTGAGAATCCATCCCACATTTCTCCTTCGGGAATGTATTGGG
Organism: Ambystoma mexicanum; assembly: GCF_040938575.1. Classification (NCBI taxonomy): domain Eukaryota; kingdom Metazoa; phylum Chordata; class Amphibia; order Caudata; family Ambystomatidae; genus Ambystoma; species Ambystoma mexicanum. The sequence goes on from NC_090929.1 coordinate 436,082,242, forward strand.
CCGCAGCTTGATGCTCCCCGGAAGGTCCCAGCATCGACAGTTTGTGCGCCTTTTTTCGGCATCAAGACCAAAGGCTTCTCCGACGTTGATGCTATCGACAAAGGGGCTTGCAAGGGGTCGAGAGTTTTGAATGCCGCTGCTACCGCCGAGGCTCGCTGCTAGTGGGGCATACCCGCACTTGCCCGTTTCTCGAACATAGCCAGCATTTGGCTTTTAAAAACTCTTCCCACTCCTGCAGAGTGGTCGGCCCAGCCGAGGTCTTACCTTTCGCCGACAAAGAGTCAGGCTTTTGGCGGTGGTGCTGCTTTTTCTTATGCAACAATGTGGAAGAGTGGATCCTCAAGGGCGACCGCTTCTTGGCCTTCCGCCAATGTTTTTTCTTTTCAGGGGTAGGTCCGTCTGTCTCGGCCTCGGAGTACCAGACGGTCGATTGCGCAAAGGACTTTGGAGACAGTGGGGCTAAAGTGAGTTTAGCGGTCCGCTCGTGCACCGGCTTCGGATTCATCTTGGAGCACGACGCACACCCATCCGTGTCGTGATCCGCACCCAGACACCACAGACATACATCGTGCAAGATGGTCACCAACATTTTGGAATAGCAGTCTGCGCGCCATGTAAACCCCAAAATCCAGGGAACGGACATCTCACAGTTGTAGAAATAGACAAGAATCAGACACATTTTCGTCAAAAAAGAGTCAAAGTATTGTGTTCCTCAGAGCAGCGTGTCGAGCGCATGGAAAAAAGGAACTGAGGTACGGGGTGTAGCAACATGGTATACAAACAACGTCACGTCCAGGACTGACTATCGAGCACAGAGCAAGACGGATCAATGATCGACGGCCGAGTTGAGGTCCACAATGAGGATATCTATCAGATGAAGAATCTGCAGGAGAAAGGCAATCCATTGAAAAGATTGTCTCAAAGGCATTGGAGGACCAAAGCTACGTGGATTTCATGTTATTTTACATTCTTGCAAAAAATCAAAATGTCATCCAGATAAACAATCACATGATAGAGTAAGATCAGAAAAAACATGGTCTACAAAACACTGGAAAAATCGCTGGCACATTTGAAAGACCAAAGAGCATGACCCTGTATTCGTAGTGCCCAAAGGGTGTGCGGAATGCAGTTTTCCACTCATCACCACTACGAATACGGATCAGGTGGTAAGCGCCCCTTAGGTAAAATTTGGTGAAAATGGAAGCACCTCTGACTGCTTCCAGGATGTCAGGAATGAGGAGCATAGAATATCTGTCTGGGATTGTGATTTTGTTGAGCCCTCTATAATATATGCATGTTCAAAGTTGAGTCATGTTTTTCTTTGGAATAAAAAACAAAGGCACTCCGGCTGGAGACTTGGATTCCACAATAAGTCTGTTCTGCAAGTTGGTGTGTAGGTATTGTCTGAGGGCTTCCTTTTCCGGTTCACATAGTATATTCATCCTGCCGAAATGGACACGTTTATCTGGTATGATATTGATGGAACAATCATATCTTCAATGGGGAGGTAAGTTCCGTAAATTCAGACTCAGAAAATACATCGGCAAATGATCTGTATTGGTCAGGTAGGGAACAATCAATCAGTGGGGAAGTAGAATTTCGTGGGGAAGTTGGTAGGGAGATTGTATACCCAGAGAATTGTTAACAAGACAATGATCCACACAGTATTATGAGCCAAGAAAAAGAGAGCCAGCTGCACAGTTGAATAGAAAGGGTTATGAAGACACAACCAGGGCACGCCCAAAATGATGGGATAGTGTGCCGTCCTGATTATGTCAAAGCTCATTTTCTCCGAATCGGAGCATATGAATAAAATAAGAGTCTTAGTTTGTTCCTTTATGGGTTCAGAGGAGAGGGGGGGGGGTACCATCAAACCCTTCCACTGGAATTTGCAAAGCTTTTGTGAGTAAAGGGATTCCATTCGAATGTGTCCATTGTAAATCTCAGAAATGACCCACTGCCCCACAATCAACCAGTGCTGGGATGTTATGATAAAAGATGTCTCCAACTTGTAAGGTAACGTTTAGGAAGTTACCTAAGGTTACTTTTAGGTAACTTTAAGCAGTTCTGTAATATAGTTGTCGTCATCAGGGGAACCATCCTGTTCTTCCCGTATCGTCATTCCCTCTACAATCGGGAAAAGGCATGTCCCGAACGCCTAGGAGGTGCAATGAGACAATCGCAAACCATATGGTCCTTAGAGGCACAGTACAGCCCCAACCCCACTTCACGCCTTGAAACACTTGTGTGTAGGCGCGTTACAAATGCCATATCATATCATAACCCTAAGGTTAGTCTTCTATTCTGTTCTTCAGTCGATAAGGGCCCCCTTGCTGCGTCCACTTGCATTGGCTCTTCTTTAGAGTGGCCTTTAGGAGTTGTTCTCAGAGTTTCACTTGGGCTCCTGAGGGTCCTATTATTTCTTCTTTCTGTATGTCTCTCTTGTAATCGATAATCTAGCTGCATCACCAATGTTATAATATCGGCAAGATTAGCCGATCAGGGAATTCTTTTTAAAAAACAATTGTTTTCATCAACGTTACAATAAACAAACAAAACACATGGCTGCATTTGCAGTGGTTCAAAACGCTCACATATCTGGGAATCGTATGCAACAATGTGACGGTGGCATGCGGGTAGTGTCCTTCTCATGTGGCTTATGGTGAATCCCTTTTCCAAGCCCCCTCATCGCTCCCCCTCTCCCACCCAGCGGCCCCATATTTTTGGGAATTTCCGTGGGCAGCCCCAGGCCCTGTATATGTGTCGTTAGAGAGACATGCATCTGTCCATTTCGGCAGTCCATTGGCTGGTTCGCGGGCATTCCGCCGATCCCCACATCATAGCTATTAGTTTCTTTGACAGTCTTAATGCATTGGATGGGAAAAAGTTTCATATCTCGTGAACCCAGCTTCCCCCCAGATTCCAAGTATAGCTGTTTTGGGGTCACAGGGGACCGCCGTCCCATTTGTTGCCGAAAGTTTCCATATACATTTCTCTCAGAACCTTTGTATATGTGCATAGTGCATATGGTGTGAAAGAAGGTGCCTCCAGCACTTCCACACCGGAGACAGTTACCCTGGTCAGCCACCCCCCATTTTGCCAGTGATGTTTGTGAGTAATACAGCCAGTGGAATACTTTGTATTGAATCAGGCGCAGCCTGGCTGCCATCCCAATTTCCCTCGGAAACATGAGAGCTTCGACCCACTCGTCCGGGTCCAGCTTCCCCACATCACCCTCCCATTTGCCCCGGAGTCCGGATAGCTCGGGAGAACCGAAGGCGGTCAGCTGGTATAACGTTGAGGTGACCTTATTTATACGCTCCGGAAGGACATTCGTTTCTAGTGGCGAGTATGTGGGTACCTCTTCCAGAGTGAGAAATTGAGATCTTATCACGTGGGATAACAGTATGTATTTAATAGTCCCTCCCTGGGATCCCAAATGAGCCCTGCAATTCCTCAAAGGGGAGGAGCTCCCCCACCACCCTGTATCACATAGGCGAGATCCGTTACGCCCAGGTCTTCCCACTGTTTGCAATGTCCCATTTTATTAAGCTCCGGGAGAAGTAGGTTATTCCACAGAGGCTGGTCCAGGGTAGGCCTCCTCCCCCACCCCATGTCTTGGTGTGCCTCCCTCCACAACTGTCTGGTACGTTTGGTCATCCGGGGAGAGCCACATCCATTGTCTCGTCCCCGTATAGTACCTGTTTGGGTGGTTTCCCTCCCATCCATCCCTTCTCTATCATCACATGCGGGAGTCTCGGGTTCCTGTGTAGTCCCTCATCAACTGTGCCCGTTTGTGCCGCCCAATAATGCCGTCGGAGGCAGGGGATCCCCAGGCCACCCTCCCAGACTGAGCGTTGGAGTGTCTGAAGTGCTATAGGGACGTTTTGTAGGACATACAAGAACTTAGGAAGAGCCAGCATCTTGAAGAGCGCTGCCTTGCCCATCAGTGACAGCGGGAGCGTTTGCTAATGGGCCACATTGTATGAGAATCGGTCTGCTAGCGGAGTGAGATTGAGTCGGATATAATCCTCGAGAGAGACTCAGATGTATGCCCAGGCATTTGAATCCTGAGACCGAGACTGGGAAGGCCTCTTCCCAGTCTCGGTCTCAAGATGCAATATATAGTCCCGGATATATAGTCCGGGGGGATAGCTTCTGTTCCCCCAACAAGCAGGAAAAGCACCGATTTTTGCTGGTTGACTTTGAGCCAGCTATAGGCCTGGTATTCCTCCAGTATATTAATTACTGATTAACAGAATATCGCTGGTTGACCCAAATAAACCAAAAGATTGTCTGCGTAGAAAGAGACCCGGTCTTCCCCCCACCTCCCCAGAGCCACTGGAAGCCCACCCAGCCTGCATCATTATGGAGTCTGATCTCCAATGGCTCCATAGCCAAGATAAATAGCAGGGGCAATGGCGGGCATCCCTGCCATCTTGCCACGCTCTAGGGTGAACCCCTCTGATAGAACCCCATTAACCTTGACAGAAGCATCAGGGGCTATATATAACAGGCAAACCCACCCGAGGAAGCATTCCCCAAATCGCATACGGCCCATGATTTCCCCACAGTGCCTCCCACCTTACAGAATCAAAAGCTTTTTCGAAGTCAATGGCCTGGAGTGCTGCCAGTGTTTGTAGCCATGCTCTTTGGTCTATAGCCATCTGTGCTCTACGGATGTTGATTCGCGTGGACTTGGTGGGCATGAACCCACACTGGTCCGGGTGTACTAAGATATCTATGATGCCTAGAAGGCGGTTGGCCAGGATTCGTGCCAGCACTTTGGCCTCGAAATTGGCCGATACGAGGCACATCGCTCGGGGGGCTTTCCTGCCTTTGGCAGGACCCCTATGCATGCCTTCCTCAAATCCAGGGGGAGGATCCCATCAGCTTTACACTGCTTGAAAAGGCGATGCATACTGTGACTTTCTCCAAGCCACTTCCAGATCTCAGCTGAGAAGCCATAAGCCCCAGTGTTTTGCCAGATTGTAGCTGCTGGAGTGCAGTCGCCACCTCAGATTCAGTCACGTCCATCTCTAGCCTGGCCTTCTGGTGTGCCGTTAGGCAGGGAAGGTCCGTGGAATCAATGCACTCTCAGGCTATCTATCCGGCCGGATCCTCCGGGTTGCTGTAAAGGTCCTTATAGAAGGATGCAAATGCCCCAGCGATTTCCCCATCCTCCGTTAGTGAAGTAACAGTCAGGTCTCACATTGCCCGTACCTGTACCTTCGCCCCCTCTCTCCTCTCTAGCCATGCCAATGTTTTCCCTGCCTTATCCGCAGATTCGTGGAACTGGCTCTCCATTGCCCAGTGTGCCTGCTTTGCATTCTCCAGGGCTACATTCCTTAGAATCTCTTGCGCCGTGACCAGGCCCTCTTGCGAGGCTCGGGTGCCGGAAGAGAGGAATTCTTCCTCCAGTTGCAACGCCTGCATTTCTGCCTCCTCAACCTCCTGAGTAGGTTTCTTTCATGCGGCTGTCAGTGACATTGCATCCCCTGCAACACTTCCTTGAAGCTTTCCCAGAGCATGAGAGGGCTATCAACGGACCCCTCATTTTCAGTGAAATACTCAGAGGTCCTCCGAGCCAGACCCTCCATTACCTCTGGGTCCCCCAAGTAGTATGTGTTCGCTGGTTTGGTTCAGGCATTTCTTAGCTCTATAAGGAGGGTAAAGTGATACGAGATCCCCCTGGCCAGGTATTTGGCAGAGACACGCCTGCGTGAGGTCCCATGAGGGAGAAAGAAGTAGTCAATGCGTGGCATGGAGCCATGGGCGTTGGAAAAAAAAGGAGTAACCCGCCTCTGATTTGTGTAGCCGCTGTCAGGCATCTACCAGGCCTAGGGCTAAAGTGAATGAGCGTAATTTGGTGTTGAGGGCAGGGTTCCTGTGTCCCAGGTGTGTGCGATCTACCTTCAGGTCCATGACCTCATTAAGTCCCCCACAATCACCTAAGTGTCTGCTGAGTCCAGGAGTAGCAGGCCCTGTAGGTTGATCAGGAGTTCAAATGTGAGTGGGGGTGGGGCGTAGTCAGCCACCACCCCCCATATACCACCCCACAGCTCCCCTTTGATTGGTACTTTTCTACCCCTGGGGTCAGATCTGACTTCTGTGAGATGAAAGGGGATACGTTTGTGAATCAGAATCATCGCCCCTCTCGCTCCCCATGGGAAGCCAGCATGGAATGCCTTATTATAGTTTGTCCTTCTAAACAGTGTGCATCCCCCACTCCAACCCCCCCCCCACAGCCCCCATCAGATGAGTTTCGGTCAATAGCACTATGTCTGGGGAATGTCTGTTCAAAAACTGGAGTACCAGGTAGAGCTTGATGCTGGATCCTAGGCCGTTGGAGATGGTCCCTTCAGCCATTGTCCTGCGAAGAAACTTGTGGGCTGAGCAGAGGGCCCTCCACCACCTTGTCCCCTCCCACCCCCATGGTTCCATTGCCTTCCTGCATTTCCAAACTTCCCAGCATTTCACTGCCATCCCGTTAGACCATGTGTGCTGCCCCCTCTCCCGCACAACATAGTAATAACCTGCCCAACTAACCCCAAGGTTCCCCCTGCCTACCACCCCGTACTCCCACCCCCCCCCCAATTTGAAGCACCCGTCGCCCAAAATCACAGCAACGGGTGCTGAGTCTAACATCAAACATCTACGGGGGTTCCTCTAGTCTAGCCCCCACAGTGTCCACTCCGGTGCTGTGGACTCAAGTGTCTGTTATCACATAATGTCCTTCAGCTCTCCATCGCTCCTCCTGTAGCTGCATCCTCCGCCATTGCCCTGTCTCAACTGGGGCTTCGGTCCAAATCCGCTGGTCCGTGGTTTGAGTGTCATTAGTGCGCAGCAGGCTGCCCAACAGTGGCTCATGTTGCGGCTTCGTGCTTGTCGGCTGGGTTTCTGGTCCAGATAAGACCTGGGTCTCCAGCCAGGCCCATGCCTCCTTCGGGCTGTGAAAGAACTGAATGGATCCCCCATATTGGACCTTAAGCTGGGTCAGAAAAAAGAGGGCGTATTTGATGCCCATCGAGTGCAGATCCTTTTTGAGCGTGTCGTATGATTGACGTGCCTTCAGAAGTTCTCTGGTGTAGTTTGGGAAGAAGCCCACCCGATGGCCATTATATGTGATAGGACCTTTGGTCAGAGCCCTCTGTAGCACGGCTACTCCGTCTCAGTAGTTCAATAGCCTCGCTATTTTTAAAAAAAAAAAAAATGTTTATTGATTTTCCACAGTAGACATTACATAACATCAGACTCTGAAAGAGTTAAACAACGCCAATTACACAAACAAAGTAAGGATCCAAGGTAACGGATCACAGTTATCACAATATGTTATTTTCAACAACATCACACCAGTCATTTGGGTTATATAACAGCCAGATGTCAGCAGTCTATTGAGCATCCTCCCATTTCGGCCACATTTTTCGGGCTTTCCCCAGGCATCCTCTAGCATTATAGACTCGCTGTTCCATTGCTATGCATACATTTACATCCGTAACCCAATGCTCATATTGTGGAGATTCTTCAGCTCCCCATAGTTTCGCTGTATTCCTCTTGATCAGTGCTGTGGTAGTCGAGAGCAGGGCTTTTTCATATCGTGACATTTCCTCCTCCTCCTCCTCCACCACCCCCCCCCCCCCCAGCAGCAGCAGTTTTGGGTCTCTGGGAATTGTCCGCCCCAAGACTCTCGACAACTCATCACAGCAGCATTGCCAATACTGGTAAATAAGGGGACAGTCCCAGAGTATGTGGAAGAAAATGCCCTCTTCACTATGACATCTCAGACAGTTTGGGTCTGCGATTTTGCCCCAGCGGTGTAGTGCTACCCTTGGGTAATATACCCTGTGCAAATCTTTAATTGGATAAGCCGGACCCTATAAGATTTGGCCGTTTCACGTAGGTACATCATAACTGTGACTGTAAAATGTCGCCTACATCTCTTTCCCACTTAAGACTTCAACTTCAAACTTTGTAGTTCAGGTGTAGCAAAGGAGGTTATTGCATTGTACATGGTAGAGGTGATGTTGGTATCAATATGATCTAGGACTACACTTCTCTCCATCGGGGTACATTCAGGCATGTCAGATAGGGCCGGAAGGTGGTTTTGTATCGCATGCTGTAATTGTGTATGGCGATATTGCTCAGTTGCTGAAAGGCCAAATCGGGCGGTCAGGTCTTCAAAAGACCCCGTCCACATTGCCAATCTTGGTTATCCCCACCGAGTCCCAGCTTGTCCATTTGGGGAGTTTGTCTATTTCCGGGAGGTTCCCATTTCCCCATAGGGGTTGTACTGGGGTGATTTTCTTATCACAAACCAATATATTTTTGTACCTCTGCCCAAATCAGTGCTATGTGTGTTGTCATTTTCTGGTGGGGGTTGGTCTTTGTTGTGCTATAAAGCCGCTCTAGCTGTGATGGTCTTGGTCGCCCAGTGGTCTCTTCTCTAATATGTGGCAATGTTATGTCACCATGCAGCATATCGTTAACTACTGCAATCTAACTTGCCCAGTAGTATGTCTGTAGGCGGGGTAGCCCAATGCCTCCCTCCCATACGGATCGTTGTAAGGTGTGAAGCGCTATTCGCGGGTGACCTACCCCCAACAGTAGTTTCCTAAGTGTGCTTTCGATTAAGTGGAATTCACACGCTGGTATATGCAGTCGAGCATTCTGTAGGATATACAGGAAACGGGCTGGGCTATCATCTTGAACAATTCCGTTCTTCCTAACAATGTCAGTGGCAATGAGACCCAGTGTCGTACATCCTCTGTGAACCAGTCAGTGATGGGGTGTAGATTCTTAACCACATAATCATCAAGGTTCTGGGTGATATGTATACCCAGGTAGCGAAAATGGTCCGGCTCCACATGATAGGGACCTTTTATCAGGGTGTTGTCCGCTGCACCACCTATTGGAAACAGTATTGATTTGGACCAGCAAACCCGTAAACCACTGAAAGCACTGCATCGCTCCAGTATGTTTGTCACTATTGGGCAAGAGCTAGCTGGGTCTCTCAGATAGATCAGTAGGTCATCCGCATATAGGGAGACCCTGTCTTCCCACCCAGGCGACCATTGGAAACCGCTCCACGTTTTTGTGACCCTCAATAGAATGGCTAGGCGTTCTATTGCCAGAGCAAACAGCATGGCAGATAGCGGGCAACCCTATCTTGTCCCCTTTCCTAGTTTAAAGGATCTTGACGGCCAGCCGTTCACTCTGGTCTCAGCTTCAGGGGAGCAGTAGTGGAGTTTAACCCAACTCATATAATATTCACCAAAACCCATACGCTGCATGATCTCCCAGAGCACCTCCCAGTACACAGAATCAAATGCCTTCTCAAAGTCTATTGCCAATAGTGCTAAGGAGTCTTGGAGGGTAGCTGTTCTTTCTAGCGCTGCGTGGAGTCTGTCTATGTTCATGCGCGTGGACCTCCGTGGCATAAATCCGCATTGGTCCGCGAGTATCAGTGATGTTATGACTTGTTGCAGTCAATTAGCTAGCATGTTCGCAAAGAGTTTCGTTTCACTATTTATGAGAGAAATGGGTCTACATGAGCTACATTTGTCTGGTGGCTTGTCTGCTTTCGGTATCACAATTATGGTGGCCTTCCTCAGGTCCGCGGGTAGGCAACCTCGTTCCCTGGAGTGTAAAAACATGCGTAGAAGGTGTGGGGCCACTTCCCCCGCTCCCATTTTCTTCCAGATTTCTATTGGGAAACCAATCGGTCCCAGGGTTTTCCCCAACTGTAGTTGTGACATGGCTAGGGTTAGTTCCTCTCTTGTAATTTTCCTTTCAAGTAGGGTTTTTGCTCATTGTTTAGGGAGGGAAGGTTAACCTTGTCTAATATCGTAGTGTCAATGGGAGTGCCATGTGTTTTGTACAGTTCAGCATTGTAGGCGGCAAAGGCCTCCGCAATATCTTTGTCTGTTACAAGTGGGTCTGTACCATCAGGTTTGATAACCCTGACCCGACTGTGCCCCTCATCTCTACGTTCTAGCCACGTCAACATCTTACTCGCCTTGTCGCCCTTTTTCATATATTCTAGCGTGCATTGCTCTATGCGCTTTTTTGGCACAGTCTAAGGCTATGTTTTGTAGGTGCTTATGGGCGAACAGCAACGCTCGGTGTGTGTCAGGCAGCTCCAATGTGAGATGGGTCTCCTCCGCACGTTTTACCTTGGCTTCGGCCTCTTTTTGCAAGTTTTGATGTTTTTTTCTTATGTGTGAAGGTCCAGGAAAGAACCTCCCCCCGGAGCACCGGCTTATATGCCTCCCTTAGAACCCCCGGATCGTCCACTGATCCAGGGTTCAGTTCAAAATAGTTTTTCGTGGCTGTTTGTATTTGTTCTATGAAGTCTGGAAAGCCGGAATAATAGCTATTGAGGCGCCACGAAGGAGGGGGAAGTGGTCTCACAGTCGCCAGTTCCATCACCAAGGGGGAGTGATCTGAAATGCCCCTTGGGAGCAGGTTTGCTGTGATTGCATTGTGGACATCCACTGCTGGGAGAAAGAAGTGGTCTAATCTTGAAAGTGAGGCGTGGGCACCCGAGTGGTATGAGTATTCCCTTGTCTTGGGGTGTAAGTCTCGCCACACATCTCTAAGTCCTAATGCAGTTATGAAGGTAGCGAGTTTAGTTCCAAGTCTACGGTTTCTTCCCCTTAAGTGTGTGCGATCCATCTCCACGTCCATGACTTCGTTAACGTCTCCCCCTAAAATTAAGGTATCCGTCATACCTTCGGTGAGTATCGGTGTAATGTCGGTGATGAATGCCAACATGAAAGCAGGTGGCGAGTAAACTGCCAACAAAGCCATGGATTTATTCCATAACGTTCCTGTGATGTGTACAAATCTGCCCCCCGTATATTGTATCACCTTTTAGAGAAAGGGAGCCTTTTATGTTATAGTATGAGCACTCCCCTTGATCCCATCGTGAAGCCAGCTTGAATTGCTGTGTGATAATTAGTAAGCTTAAACAGGTTACAGGCTGTACCTGCCATGTGAGTTTCAGTGAGAAATACCACATCAGGGGAATGTCTATTCAAATATTGTGTGACCAGACGTCTTTTGATACGGTTACCCAGCCCGTTAACATTCCACATCAGTAATCTTAGGGTTTTAGTATTATTAGGTGAGGCCATCTTGTATGAAGTGAATGTCAGCGAGCTCAATACTAAGCCACACAGTAGCCAAAATAAAAAAACCATTAACATTTGCTATTCAAATCCTAATCACAGTTTGCTCCAATCATCAACTCTAACATAAAAAAGCTCAGAGGAATAGACAAACCAAGGAGAAAGTTCCCAACATCATTGCCCTTTTTTTTTCTTTAGAATCCCTGACAAGGGAGCCCAAGAGAAGAACACTCCTGAGGGTTAGAGCAGCAACAAATTCCTAAGCATTCCATCTTTTAGTTCACCCAAAGAACATCGCTTACTCAATTTCCCCCAATTCATTCCCTTTCTTTAGCACAAATTCAATCATCTTCAGTACCGCAATAACTAAACTAGTTTGTTCACCCAAAATAACCCATTCCCACCATTCTGAAGATGAGTACTATCACCTACTCTATATCCATCCAAAAATTGATTTCTTTCTTCACACAGAGACACAGGAGGTTACCCAATGTAATAGAGTTTCCACTGTATCAGCTGTCTTACAAAAGCGACACTGCGCATTACTAATTCCCAACATTTTCCTAGCCCCTTGACCACTCTTGTACCGAGAGCATTCAACCGACAACCTAGGAGCAGATCTCGGTAGTGTTGTGAATTTAAACCTTTCTTTTCTGTGGTTAACATAGGATATAATTTGTATCATCCACATTGTTGTAAAGTATTAATCCAATCCAAAGCTTGCAACTTCATCGTAACCTTGAATTGATTTACAACCAATTCCCTCATTTCTATACCCATATATTCAAGGATCATTTCCACCTTCATCCTCCACTGGATGAAGAGTCTATCCTGTCCTTCTTTGACTGGTTCTAGGATTGCAAACGGAGATATAGATGATTCATACACACATTTCCTGTACAAGACAATTGTCTTCCATAAGACCATGGATTCCTGAGATTGCAATTTCAATTCTTGCCTAATTGCACCTATTGGTAGGGAGTCTCAGCACTGACCACCAAAAGAAACCTTCCAGCCTCTCTCAGACTTCCCAATATAAGTGCAAAATCGCCGGCGTTCCATATGTTAGGATCTGAGCTATCTTCTGTTTATAAAAGGAAATGATGGGTATCATCGTAAATTTCCCACATTTTCAATGAAAAGCCTTTCAACGATTTGTTAGGATAGTTAATCTGGTTCTCAGATACATCAACTGATCCTTAGCATTTCAGCTCTCATTTATCACAACCCACAAATATACTATGGATTGCACATTTTCGAGTGGCTTTGTTCCAACTCTCCACGTGAATCCCCCCCCTTTCTTCTTAGACACGGATTATATTGTTAATACATTAGACTTTACGACATTGATCTTCATGCCATTCTCACTCAGGTAGGTGTTAAACTCATCAATCCTCCGCTGGAGGCCAATGGACGTCTGATCCAAGAAAACTAGATCATCCACAAATAATATCCATGGCACTTCCATTCTATTGATTTTGGGGGGAAAGCTGCCACCTTTTTGTGAGTCTACCAGATCAGCAATGTAAAGACAGAATAATAGAGGGGCCAAGGCACAGCCTTGTTTAAGACCTCGATGCGTAGGGATCTTTTGTGACAAATGGCCTTTTCCCGACAGTCTAATCCTAACCAGGGTGTTAAGTGTAAAGGGCCTCCATGGCCTCTAATAGGTCCTCGGGGCAGTGCCATACCCTCAGCTTAGCCCAAAGCTTTCCCCTGATGATGCTATTGAATGCTTGTTCGAGGTCCATGAACCACAAATAAAAGGCAAGTTCCTGCTTCTAAAGCCCTCTCCTTAAGATTGTTTATCATAATAAGGTTGAGGGTGGTACCAACCCCCTTGACAAAGCCTTTTTGTCTTGGGTCTTGGATACCACTCCTCTCCACCCATGCTTTTAGGTATCTCATTAAGACAGTCACTAAGAGCTTTCCTACGGAGTCTAGGAGCGCTATAAGGCTGTAGTTTTTTGGCTCGCCCGGGCCCCTTTCTTGAAAATAGGCACAATATTGCCCTCCCTCCAGGAAGATGGAATCTCTATTTGTCATGATCTGCGTGAAAATAATCACCAAGAGTTTACTCCATTGGCTTTTCAATTCCTGATTAGAAAGACCATCAGGTCCTGCCAAACGGGATGAACTTAGCTTTCCTATCATCAACTCAGCATCCAACTAGACAAAAGAAAAATTCCAAGTTTTGTGCTCTGCCCCTCAACCATTGTTTACACTCCACCCTGGGTCCGCAAATAGAGGTATAGTGAATACTCAAGCATCTTCAGAGACCAGGATAATCAATTTAGCCTGTCGAAAGGAAACTCTATTGTTAATTCCCAGAGATTCCTTGAATCTTTTGCACATACCACTTTGAGCATGTGTTCTGCATCACACTGGGCTCCCTCTATCTCTGAGGCAATTCACCAGTTTCTATATGTCTGTGTGGCTGCCCGGATTATCTTTTCTCAACCCATCCCTATCCTTTCTAATCTTTCTGATGGACATCGCATCCGTTTCCTCCTCTTTACCAAGCCTTGATCATAGGCATGCTTCATGCTTTCCTTTATTTCCATGCCCTGCTTGTTGTGCATATTCCCAAAGAATTCCCAAATACTCCACTACCTTGGGCTTCTCTAGAACAAGAGCCCTGTATCGACCAGCAATTTGAATCACCTTGTGCCGTATTAGTTTTAGGCAGTTTCCGCCCCATTCCAATTCCACCTCCTCCATTCCCCCCGCCCCCCAACTTTTCGCCCTTCCCACCCTGAGATGGAGATTGGCAACAGGTCATGATCACTAAAGTCCTGTGGCACTATCCCAAAACTCTCAACCTTCTCTCTTAAATTTCCCGACACAAAGCAATAGTCGATACAGGATTCCTGTTCACCGGTTTTCCATGTACACCTCCCAGGAATGTCTCCAAAGTGAGGGCATTAAGCATGTGCATATCCCTCTGCCCTATGTTACTCATCCACTTCCACTCTCTTGCATTACATTCACTCTTACTAAGGAGTTTGATATTTAAATCCCCACAATATGACAATCCTTGCATCAACCCTTACCTGCATAGCTTTGTCCATTGCCTTCCCTATTGACTCAATCAATGTTGTTTCTTTGCTCATGTTGACTCGCCAATAGATGTTAAATAAAAGCAATGGCATATGATGGACATCCTTCATTCGTTCAGTATCTGAGCATAAGGATTAGGACATTCTATATTGACAACCTTCCAGCCCAAGTCTATTTTAATAAGGGTTAAGATACCCGCAAATGGCCAGCCAGTTAGACCCTAAGGCGCAGAGTTCAAATGAGCAACATATCCATCGCAGAGGGGTGAGGTCCTTAACCATGTTTCTTGGAAACACAACACGTCAAACTTACCTAAATCGGTAACATTTTATGAAAACAGTGACCGAAACCCTCTAGTGTTCCAAGAGGCTATCCTGAATCAGTCAATTCCGGTTCGGTCATGGAATTATTCCCCCCTTGAGCTACTCAGTGCGCCCGCTAGCCAGTCCCAAGATCTGGTATGTTGTGAATTTCCAAGGCAACATGTCCTCTTTTGTGAATGCGGCGCTCTTTACATTAGACATACTTTCTTCTTGGCTTCGTTAATATCCTTATTTTTTCCCACTTCAAGGGAGAGATTCTTTGTTATTTCCTTTGGAACCGTCACTTCTCTCCAGTTTGCCCTGATCCGTTCCCGATAGCCACTAATCTCATAGCCTAGTAGTAGTAATTTCTCCTTGAGGGACAGTACTCTATCTTTCTTGGACTGTGATGCCAGATGTAATATGACCCAATCAGCCCTTTTTTCCAATACGAATTCCACAATACTGACATCTCTCGATGATATCTGTCGATCCAAAATGATACAATTCAATAGTCTTAGAGCATTACTCCTATTTAATACTGGCATGCTTGACCCTGTCACAATACTCTCCAAATATATTTTGGGGCTTGTTCGCTGGCTCGCTTTTACACTTCCCTTTAGGCCCTCCTTTTCCAATTCAGCAAGCAGACTATTTATTTTCTCCTTAACCATAACACTCCTCACTTCTTCATCAACCGGGGCTTTCATAGTTTCTTTAAGTGAGCCCCCTGTTCTCTTCTTCTCTAGTGTTTTGAAGCCCCTCACGTCCTTTTGCAGAAGCTCTTTCAAATTTTCGCTGGGCCTTTGGGCCGACTTTTTGGGAGGCTTAAATGCTGCATCCATTTGACTCCATATTTTCCCCACTCTGAAGAGCTAACCTCTTTCCACAACTCATCCTCTTCAACTTGCTCTATTTCGTCTAGGAGGTCACTCAAATCGACCTCTGATAGCTCCGGCGCTTCCCTCACCACTTGAGTGACCAATACTTTTTCCTGCTCCCTGTCATGTTTTTCTTCCGGGAGGATCAGTTCTTTCCTAGTACTCTTCGGCTCCGGTACATTATCCCTAGGGGTTGGGGAGCGTAGGGGGTCTTAGAAACGCTCTTGATCCATTCGATCTTCTCTTTGTCGTTGTTGGCGATTTCTTTGAAATTTGCTGACTATCTTGGAGGCCCTCATTAGTACTTTACTTGCTTCCACACCCTTTGACGCTTTAAACAGAGCAGATATTACCATCTTTAGGAGCCCTCTGGGGGGGGGGGTCTTGTTTATCTGAAGAGGGCGGGTCTACCTCAATGGTTATTAACTTTTCCTTTACGGCTTCCTTTCACAGAATGTGTTTGATAAGACACTTTGTTAAACAGTGAAGCGAGGAAGCATTTTACTGTTCCAATCGTCACACAGACTCACAGAGTAAAGGTATGTTTCAGATTACATTATAAATATGAAAGAACTAACAATGGATGGACAGGCAAATAATAGAAAATGATTGAATTTGCAGAATAGCACACTAGAACAAATCAGAATCGAAGATCGTGTATCAACTCACGGAGCTGGGAAACAGCATGATAAAAGTACTGGTGAGCGCACAAGACTGAGTCTACCTTGGAGCATGAGAATGCTCAGTACTGCATTGCAATTTATGATATGACCAAGGTATGTTCAAAGTGCAATACACACACTTCAGACACTTTGGATAATTGTGCAAACATCCTTGTATAGAAAGAGACGTTATGTTGTGTGAAGGCATCACGAAGGAGACGGTCAACAGGTTCAAGATTAGTTATCAAAATGCTTTAACTTAAAAGGCAGGATGGCGTAAGGCCTAACTTGCCTATGCTAAGGTGGGATTTCCCTACCTAAAGAAAACTAATGATAGGCTGTGTCAAGAAGTCTGAATCAAAAGTCTGTGTGTCCAAAACCTATACTTGCCCTCATAACTAACTGTATATAATGAGAAGGGATGCCGGCAGCAAAATGAATAGTGTTCAAGATAAAGTTCTGAGCTTCTTTCATCTCTTGGCTTGTAATAATCTTCGCCTTCCCAAAGTCAAAAACAGTTCAAAGTCTCGGGTTCCCTTCCCCAAGAGTTCAAATCTTCCAGCTTTCCAAAGCAACAGTTCCTTGGACACTTCCCATATCGTTTGTCATCAATACTTTTCACTGGTTCACATAGGTAAACCCGTTTCTTGACTTGACTATCACATAAGCCGTTGTTGCAAAACTCAAGCTTCTTTATGTTTTTCATTAATTGGCTCTTTCCATAAGAGGGGCACTCAGTGTAGGTGCAGTTATTGGACCACACAGACGACCCATTACAGGTCACGCAACCGGTACCCCTATGCACTTTGTCACACTTTCTTGCCAACACAGGTTTCCTCTTAACCTGCAGTTCTTTGAACTCCTGTAGCTTTGGCCAATACTTAGTTTCTCATTGTATACTCTTCTTGGTATTCTTTTGGCTTTGCAGCCATGTGTGTCTCACACAATTCATTATGTGGTATCTGCTATTTGCACCACCTTACTTTCACTTCATTCACAAAGTGCTCATAACCTGCTTTTGTTCTGTGCTTACAATGTCGTTCAGTTCGTTAGGTATTCAAAATTACTTGTTTCAGCTTTCAAAAATCCTTAGAACAACATTCAGCTTGTTCAGCATTCAAACGTGCCCGTTTCCAGTCCCCAGAGCACCCCGGTATGAGTGTTTCCCTTTTTTTCCCCACTCACTGATTGCATACGGCAGCTCCCTCAGGTTTCTCCGCTCTGCTTTCCGGCTTCTATTTGCTCTGCTCCTCTCTCGTGGTAGCCACAGCAAGTACTGCTTGCTCTCCTGGAGTCCTGCAGCAAATAGCTCAGCTCTTCCCTGGTGGCAGCTACAGAGAGCATTGCTTCCTCTCCTGGAGTCCTGCAGAGACGAAGAGTTTGGCACCCCACAGCTCCTGCTGTGTGCACCTGACCGGGAGGGCAGCAGGATTTCTAGACCCTCTCATGGCCAGCCTTGGCCTCTGCATCTCTCTCACTCCTGCTTGGCAGAGCTTCTCTCCAGCCCACTCTGGCTCTCCAGCCTGCATTTCCTTCTCTCCAGGCCATCTCTCTGCAGGTGGTCTCTCCCTTTGTGCTGGGCGGCCAGCATTTTTAAAGAGCATGAGATTGTTAAATGACCGCAGGTGCAGGTCAATGAATTCAATTGTCTGACCATGGTGAAACCTAATAGCTTGACATGCCTGACTGAACCAACTGAAATCGTCCATGGCCCTCTTCCTCGTCTCAGTAGTGGTGTTTGGTAAGGTTTGAATAAAAAGAAGTGTACATAACTCTGTGTTGTCTCCTCTTCGTCTTGGTACTTGAATGTTGGTGTGTCTGTATTAGCAACATAAGACTGATTTATATTTGTCTCACCCAAATGAAGATGTGTTCTCCAAGTTGGTCTCTTCCTCGCCCCAGTATTAAGTTGAGGTTTTTGTGGAACAATTTGGGGGAAAGAAATAAAAAAAGGCTGACAGCCTACAAAGGCTTGAGGGATAGAGGGTTCATTCTCCCTCACATATCCACCCCCAGGGTCGGGATCCAAAACCCAACAGCTCCACCTCACTGATGATGCCCAACAAGGCTGAAACACGTGTATGGGGTGCTGTTGGTACTCCTGTTCAGAGGGGAATTGCCATAGCATTTCGGTGCTGACCTGCCCATGTGGGCGGGACAAAGACGGATATGCAAATGGATATTTCCCATCTGTGAAAGGTACAGTGAGCTAAAATGTGGCTGCGGAGAACATGCCATTTTTGCCATGTTCGTTCTCAGAGGGGCGCCCATGACTAAAAAAAATAAATTTTCTGATTTAATATATGCTTATATGTTCATAACTATAAGTTCATCAATACATAGACATTTTTTGTCTGAAATTGTTTAGAAATACATTCCCAAGATTGAAGTTATTTATGTATTGTGTGATAGTTTAAAATCAGATATAAAACTTTTCGCACAAAAACATTAAAAACAAATAAGATAAACAAGTAAAACATTAATGGAAGAGGAAAACATTTTAAAAATTAAAAAAAGAAATGTTCATCTGGTAATCGTGCAAATTTATCAAACATTTATTTCAAACCTCACTCAGTTGAACACAATCAGTGAATAAATGCTTAAGAGTTTGTAAAGCCCAGGCCCAATATCTACATATTCTATCATTTTGGGGATTTTATATCTTGCACCCAATACATCAGAAGTTGTGAATAGATCCAATTTTAGCCTTTGCATCATTTGGCGATCATGTTTAGAAGTTTGCTTAAATAAAAAGGACTGAGGTACATTAAAAGATTTGATATAAATAAAATTATTACCAATCTTGAATTTGGTCAACAAATTCCTGTTATTGATCCAATCCGTAAATAACAATCTTTTCTTTGTTGCAAGTGGACGACAACAATTCCTCCTCAGACGAGCAAGAATTATACAATTTCACACAGCAGTCCTCTTGCCATGCAGTCAAGACAGAGCAGGAATGATTTTTCAGTACAGGATCAAATACCATAAAAGGTGAGCCTGCTGAAGGATCTAGAAACCCTCCACTATTGCAAACTGCGCCAAATAATGTGTGTTTGGAGCGATAGTAGCCCAAGGATATGTCTTATTGCAGGCAAAGGGACTCCCTGAGGAAGGGACAAGACTGCCCTCCAAATCTTAGCCTCATGTTTCAGGACCATGGATCAATTTTTAAACTATTTTCTGTTGATAATATTTTAGTACTGGCAATAGAGAACATTTCCTAAACTTAAAATCTAATTGGCGCAGTTGCGTAATTACCACTAGCACATTCGAATTGGGGATTGAGGACCGGGATGCCTTATTGTTTTTGGCTGTTATAAGCGTCCCTATGTATTTAAATGAATCTACCATCTCCAATTTGGTGTCCCGAGATATGCCAGCTAAATGATTTGGTTGACATTTTATCTTTCACACTCCTACCAGGGCTCAATGTCATAATTTTGGATTTATCAACATTGATTACCAAGTCCAAGTGTTAACAGTAATCAGAAACAGCATTCAGAGAGCCTTGTAAACCGACTGGAGTGTAGTCGAACAAAACTAGATTGTCAACGTACAATAGTTATTGAATCGGAACAGACCCCTATTTGGGAGGATTTGCTCTAACCACTCCCAAATAATTTGCCAAATCCAGCATATAAATGTTAAATAGGAAGGGGGCCAATACACATCCCTGCCTTAAACCCTGGGTTGTAGCAATCCAATTTGTGATCCAGCCTTACTCTAATGCAGGCATTAATGTGCAAATCTATTAACATATTCAGAAGGTACAATGGGCAGCCCATTTTAAACATTTTCTCCCATATGGTTGGTCTTTGCACACAATTGAATGCTTTTCAGGTATCCAAAAAAGCAACAAAAAGTTGTCTCTTAGCCCCCTACATTGTTCGCCAATAATTGGATTACTAGGCTGTTGACCGAAGTACCGAGCCCCTTCTTAAAACCAGACTGGAAAGGATCACCAAGATTAGCATCCTGAATCCACATAATCTTTTTAAAATAAAAGTGGAAAATATTTTGTAAGATGAATCAAGTAATGAAATAGGTCTAAAGTTACCAGGATCCGCTCTATTTCCCCTTTTTTTAAATATAAATTAAGATCAAATCCAAGAAGAAGGTATAGAATGACTATACATAGCATTGCAAAACAGTTGATTTAAAACCTTGGCCCATGAGGTGACTGAAGATTTCAAGGTGGCATTTGAAAGTCCATCAGGGCCAGGAGCATTCCATTGTTTACATTTACTGATCGCTCTTTCCAAAGCCTCCTCATCAATATCTAGAGAGGACTAGACACTCCCGCTCATATATCTAATAAGAACCTCAAAATCAACATTTCTATCTACACTAGCGCAGTATAGATTTACATAATAGTCTTACCAAGTCGCTTTAGATATTGTCTGGGCTTGCAGGCCCAACTGGAGATCAGGTTACTTAATTAAAGTCCAAAAGGCAGAGCAATCCCTCTGAGGCATAGTGTCCAACATTGCCTCAGTGTCCCTTTGCATTTTCATGTGGCAATGAGACTTTGACCAATTCCCATATGGTTTTTATTTCTTAATAATTACCCCTGCACTATGATAACTTTCTTTATCTTTCTGAAGTTTCTATTCAGTCTTTTTTTTAAATCTGAGAGATCAAATTTGTGCATATGCTTCTTTAACGATTCAGAACCATGAAGAATCCTGAATGACGATAAGTAGCAAAGCACTAACTTGGTGCACACATTCCTGTGGTGAGGCATTCAGCAACCAGCCCCGATTGTAGTTAACTTCAACCAAATTATTAAACCGGTTCGAAACTATCGCCTCCACAGAACAGCATGATCCAGAAGTCTTACTTACACCATATAGGGGACTAAACTGGTAAATGGAGTATTACTCCAAGTTAGCGTCAAAGAAACAGGATTATGATCACTACCGCCCGTCTCATGTTGTACCAGACACATATCGCAAGCAGAAAAAACATCCAGAGATACAAAAACATAATTCCAGATCGATGAAGAGTGGCCATTAGACCATGCATGTCTTGGCGGAACGTCTATTTGGACCATTTCAAGATCCCATGTATCCAAAAATGCTTTAATTACTTCACCTCTTTCTCTAGCTAATTTAGTCCCATTTTTATTATAACGGGAAGAGTGATCAATACAGTCACTATTAAAATCTCCAAGCAATACAATTGATCCAACTTCATCCGGTATATAGGACGAAATTAATTCTGCCACTCTAAGCAAAAATACGTTAAATTCACACTTGTCCGGATTAAAGTACACATTTACCAGAAAACATACCCATATCAGCTTAGTCTCATCCCACCATTGTAACCTTACCACCAGAATACCCATGTAGGCACAGGGTTTACCACCAGAATTTTTTTCCATGGAGATCCCCAATTGATGCCCAATGGCATACATCAAACCTCCATAAGGACGGCCCCTAGGGCCTCGCAATGCTGAAGTAGAACATATTGAGAAACCATCCAACACAAGGTCTCCTAAAACACTGAGTATTCCAAGAGATCAGCCTTAATTGATTACCATTATTAGAGCATCAATTAATGGCATAACCCTCATAAGAATGGACGGCATTCACAATATGTGACCAATTATAGGTTACTGTCCTTCCCGTTATAGTTGCTTTCTTATCCTCTCTAAATCTCCCATCAATAGCTTCCTTGGTGTTTACATGGATCACCAGTGGATCTCTTAGAATAGTCGCAGAGGTAGTGGGTGTAGCCCATGCCAAATCATGAGTCTCTATGTTGACACACTTGTCTTGAATTGTGTAACCTATTTGGATGAAAACGTTGACCTCGGATAGAATAGTATCTTTAATGAATTTAGAATTAAAGCTTAACTTCACCCTATCCACTCTTTGTTTGTCATAAAATTCAACTTATGTCAAATCAGTTGTTGAAATTGAAGCAAGTGCCAGGATTTCGGCAATCAGGGCTAATATGCATTGCATATTAAGTGGGAAGCTGCCATTGCTCCTAAATTTACGTTCAAGATAAACAGAACACAGAGGGTCCAAACCCCTTGCATTCTCATTTTATTCTTAGGTTGCTCAACAGTAGATGCCCACTTATCAATATTAAGTGGTAAATCAAAGGGGACCATTCTTTTAGAGGTAGTTCCTATCTGTTGCTTTTGAGTACAATCATCTTGGGCAGATATACGTTTTCCTTTTTCCTCTAATGTTTTAAATAGTGGTAAGTCAGAAGGAGCCGTTCCTTTCCTACAGAAGAGTTCCTATCTGATTCTTGAGTACCGTGTTGCCAACCTGGGCCAAGAACGGATTCCTTTTTTCCTCTAATGTTTTAAACAGAGGATAACACTTAAATGTCTGCTGCTCTTCCTTAGAATTCGGGAAAAAAAGACAGGCGCATTTGCCTGTAATATAGGGCCAGCTGTTTTCATATATCTATATAGTGTTACCAGGTACTTCTATGGTTTGTATGGTAGCAGGTAGCACACTGGCCAATAAATCATTGGAGTATTGAAGTGAGTTTGCACTGTCTGAATGGATAGTAAACAAGCTAATATCCAAAGAATCGTCCTCCATTAACATCACATTTACCTCCTCCAAGGACTTATTGGCGAAAGATGTTTTGATGTTTGCTTCACCTTACCAGCCTGCAATGGCACTGCCACCGCATGTGTGTTACCCATGTGACTAGCCTCAGGCTTTTGCATTTTACTTGGAGTATCTGATTCATCAATCACTACCAAATTACTTGCATTTTTATTATTGAGTTTACGTTTCTTCCATTTACTAATATACACAAATGTTTGAGTGGTATACAGTTCCTCAAACATTATCTTGACCCTTTATTGGTTTGTTTAGAAGTGTTTTTTTTTAAACTTTTTTCTTGTTACAACTAACCCCTTTAGTGTCGCGAGCACGTATACAAGAATAAACCTTAGATTGTCTAGCAGAGTCCATGTCTGAATTAAAGGGAGAAGAACGAGAGGCAGGGAACTCTGTAAAACACTCTCTTTCTAGCAGGACATGGCTAAGAGGAGATTGTAAATTACCAAAAGCCCCTTGTGTATTTAACCCGATTTACACTAAGCAGTGCGTTGTAAGCACAGAAGGACATTTGTTTTCAGATAAAGCCTTAACCCTATTCAACAAATCTGTTAACTTCTCATCAATGTTTCTACATTTAAAATCATCCGGGATCTGCAATTTAGGTCCTATTGCCATTATAAAACCGTCTATAAATGACACATTAGCTAGAACTTTCAATACAGATCTGACTTCTCTCAGTTCAAATTGGAGATAATCACTACTTTTGTCCAAGGAGTACAATATCATAGAGAGTACAGGGATACAGCCATTGGCTCGTCTTTATTATTTGTGTTCAAGTCACAGCGCACAGGGGCAACATTCGGATCACAAGCGACTTTAGAAAAATCCCTATTCACAGTCAATGAGTCAGAGTCGACTCAGTTCTGCAGCATGTTAGCGTTACCACTCCTCTCACAATATGTAGCAGGCTGCATAGACTTATTAAATAGTAGGGGAGAGGATTCCAAAGAATGCTGAAGTTGTGCTCTGTGTAAATGAACTTGCTCTTTTCCTCCCTTGAAGGAGTGGCCATTAAAGAAGGGCCTATAGAAAGGCATACTTTCTTTGCTAATTCTTGTGACAACTGGGGCCAATATTGAAACATCCGATAGAAGGTCTACATCAGGGCACATGAGAAGGTCTTCTGGATCAAGATGGACCAGGGAAATGGAAATACACGATGAATTGCCCAAAGGTTCCACGATCGGCTCCACTCTTTTACCAATAATTGCTCAGAGTCCGATGGAGCAGGTGCTGCATTTACCTTATGGACCGAACGTGTCCCTTTATTATTGTTCCCCAGCTGTATTGCCAAGAGGCAGTTGCACCTCGCACTGCCTCTTGGCTCCCCCAGCACTCGTGGTCTGTAGCCGTAACCCCACAGTCCCTTCTCGCTGCACTTATGAGCCACCCGTTGGCTGCACTTTCTGATTACCTGCACTTCTCCATCCCCCTCTCCTCCCACTTGGCACTTCTCCCCTTCCTCTTCCCTGCACTTGCATGATCTGAATGACACAAGGCCTAGTAAGATCGTTGTTTTGTCCTCCCTCCGTTTCCCCCTCCTTGTCTTGTCATGCCTAGAAACACTTGTGTACAGGCGTGTTATAAATGACTTATCATATATTGTCACCAATAAGGCTTGTGAAAAAGGCCCAAATAAGGGGGTAAATGAAAGAGCACTGTCAGTCGACGAAAGGCCAGCCACTACCTGTATCAGGGTCTGTATTGGCAGTACTACTGGCACTATATCATCCACGTTAATATCAGAAGGCATTGTTAAGGCAGATGAAAATTGCATCATATCAGTCAATGTAAAGGGTTTTTGGCGCCACATAGATCGTACACCATGAGGGAGTCTAGAGCAGTCGTATTAAGCAATATTCACTGGCCTCACCCACACAAAACACACAGGGCACACACTGCGCACGTTCCGTGCTGGGCTGGTGATTTTGTGTGTGAGCGCTTCACTCTGGGTTCCGGAGGAATTGAAGAAAGACTCCACGTGAGATTCCAGGAAAACAGACTACAAATGCTAGAAGACATAGCTATCAGCAGGAAAATTCTACGTCAGTACATGCATCCACAAAACACAGCCCACACGCAGCTGATTGAAGTTATTGATATAAATATTTTGTTTTGTGAAAACAATTTTGTGTAACTGTTTATGTAAGCATGGAACAGCAGTGGTTGTATTTTGTTTAGTTTCAGTCCTTTCACAAAGTACATAGGGTAAGGAATGAGGAGACTGAGAAATGGAGTAACTGTCGGAAGGGGGTCTAGGGTTATGGGATTGGTCGTCACTGGTGCCTTAAGGGGGTTTTGCCTCCCATGAGATCCTCCCGCTGAGTACCACCCCGGGGTGGATTATTGGGCTGCAGCCTCACCTCCCTGGCCTCATGGGAAGGGGCTCTCCCTTTGGAAGCAGTGCTGACACTCTGGGATTCGTCAAACTACCCAAACAGCTGCAGGTAGGGAGGGCGATCAGAAATCTGTGGGCAGAAAATCCATCAGAAAGAACATTATAGAGAGGCAAGTAATTTGTTCTTCTAATGCATTCTGTCCTCCAATGGATTTCTCATCTATGATCGACTCCCAAAGCAGTACGTAAATCTGGAGGAGGGAGAAAGCAAGTAGACCACCTAGAACAGAAAATTCTGAAGGACTGCTCTACCAAAACGGGCATTGTGCCCGGCAAGGGAATCTAAGCAGTAATGCTTCGCGAACGTGTGCGGAGAAGCCCATGTCGCCGCCTGACAGATGTCCAGAACAGGGACTTCCCTCTGCAGGGCAGAGGTGGCAGGCACACCGCTGGTAAAATGTGCCCAGATATCCTCAGGGACATCCTTGCCAGCCAGATCATAGCATTGCAATATGCAGAGAATTATCAACCTCGACAGAGTCCGTTTGGTGATCGCCCTGCCAAAACGAGCTCCAACGTAACCCATAAAAAGCTGGTCATCTTTCCTAGCCTCTCTAGTACTAAAGACATAGAACTTGAGAGCCCACACCGGGTCCATCAGATGTAACCATTTCACTGCCTTGGAATGGTGAGGCGGAGGAAAAAACACAGGAATATGGGTCTTCCGAGAGAGATAGAAATCCGAGACCACCTTTGGCAGAAAGAAGGGCCTCACTCTCAAACTCACCTTCTCTTTGGAAAAAAACAAACAGGGAGGTAAAACAGACAATGGCTGAGCTCACTGAACAGTCTCGCAAAAGTGATGGCAAATAGGAAAATCACCTAACAGTTGAGTAATCTAATACAACAGGAATGGAGGGGCTCAAACGGAGAACCCTTCAGGAATGAAAAAAAACTAATTTTAAATCCCACGCTGGAACCACAAACTCGTGGGGAGGAAACTCCTGCAAGAACCACACAACAGTGGGGATTGTGAATAATGAGCCCTGTTCCGGGGGGGTTTGAATACCGAATTAGCGGCGAGGTAACCCTTTACAGTGTCAATCTGCAGGCCCACTTGGGCCAATGAGAGCAGAAAAACCAACATAGGGGCTAGAGGTTAGGATAAAGGATACCGGTCCCTCTGCCCACACTAAACCAAAAACGTACAATGCCTGCAGGCAAAATTTTGTAGCGGGCCTCCTAGCTGAAAAGAGAACATTAAGGACGTCATCCAACAAGTCCCACTCCTTGTATCTCAGCCTCTCTGTAGCGAAGCATGAAGTTTCAAGCTGCTGAGGTTTGAGTTGAGGATCTGCCCCTCCAACTGAATCTGAGAACCAGCAGAATGACAGGGATTGGCGGAAATGAATAAAGGCGGTCGAAAGTCCACCCAACCGTCAGTGCGTCCCCCAGAGCTCCCCGACAAGGAAATTCCCTGGAACAGAACTGGCATTTACTGTTGAAACTGGAAGCAAAGAGGTCCACTTGAGTTCCCCAAAAGGCAAATATCTCATGCAGAAATTTCTGGCAGAGCTCCAACTTGTGGGAGGCCAAAGTCTGTCTGTTTAAGGCAACCGCTGTGACATTCTCTCTTCCAGCCAGATGAGCCGCCATCAGAGACACTGTTCTCAGAGCCAAGAACCACAGTCGCATTGCTTCTCTGCACAGAGGCAAGGAGCCCACACCACCTCATTTGTTAAACTAGTGCATGGCCACTGTGTTGTCCATCAGCGCCAGCCTAATCGCCCTGAGCTCCAGCAAGTTGATGTGTTCCAGAGACTCTGCGCAAGGCCACAGTCCACTCACAGACAGGTCTGACAGGTGAAGGACCCAACCAATCAGAGATGTGTCCGTGACACCCTCACCTGGGGCCAAGGTTGACGAAACACGCCTCTCAGCAAGTTGTCCTGTATGGTCCACCACAAAAGATCTTGAACCATCATGTCTGAGACCTGTAAACGGTCCGAGATATGGCCCTGAAACTGCGACCATTGGCAATGGAGAAGCCACTAAAGCAATCTTATGAGCAGCCTCAACTCCGGCACCACAAGAATACAGGAGGTCATGAGGCCAGGAAGGCGCAGGAAAGCTGAGGCTGGGACTTGTTGCTGGGATTGGCGGACATTGAGCATCCAAAAGAGGGTCGCCACTCGGTGCTCGAGCGTTAAAACCCTGCCCAGGCCGAGTGTCCAAGACAGTTCTGACAAAACGGAAGGACAAACGGCGAAACCAGAGACTTTTTGGAGTTCCAGGAAAGCCTAAGCTGTTCAATATTGTGCATCTGGGAAGTGGATGCTCAAATACTAGATCTGCTGTGCGAGCTCAGACGAGCCAGTGGTCCAGGTAGAGTAAGACATGAATGCCCTGCCTCCTGAGGAGAGCAGCCACCATTGCTAGCAGCTTGGTGAAAAGCCTGAGAGCTGAAGAAAGACTGAACGACAGGACTTTGAACTGGTAGTGATGTTGACCCACCACAAACCTCAGGTACTTCCTGTGCTTTCGAAGCATCGGTATGGGGAAGAAGGCATCCTGGTGGTCCAGTGATAACTAACAGCCCTGCCGATCGAGACCTTGTAGGATCTGAGTCATTGCAACCATATTGAACTCGTCCTTGCGCAGTAACAAGTTCAGCAGTAGCAGGTCCAGGCTGGGACGGCAGCCACAGCAACACGCTAGGCAGCTGTACCTTTACCTCTCGAGAAGTGCCTGCCCAGCAATGTTCCTGGGGCAAACGGACCACACCCTTTTGGGGCATAGGCAGGGAGGAACCAAAGCCCTTGCACCCAAATGAGGGCTGCGTGGAGAGCTGTTGCACTGCATGCCCCAAGGATTTAGCTGTTGCCTTTGATGACTGGACCTTCTGGAGGGTGTCATCAGCCATAGCTTCAAAAAGATTTTGGCCATCGAAAAGGCAACTCCAACAGTTTGGCCTGAACATCGTCCACAAATCCTGACATCCTCAGCCAAGAGTGGCTTTTGGCCATGAACCTGCCCACACAATCTGCAGCATCCACTCCTGATTGCAAAATCTGGCGGGCCGCCTCTTTGCCATCAGTAACTATGGACAAAGCCATCCCTCAACTCTCCTTCAGGGACATGCTCTACCGCATTGGCCAAAGCCACCCAAAGGCCGAAGGAGAATTCTGCCATTGCACACAAGGCAAAACTGCATGATGCTAAAACATCCCTACATCAGGTGTCAAGCCTCTTACTTTCCCCGTCTGGTGGAAGGGAAGGTAGAGGTTGGAACCACCAGCTCCTCCTGGGAGGCACGAGAGGAGAGGAACACTGGGTCTGATGAGGCAGGACAGTGTTTCTTCACCAGTTCCCTGTCCACTGCCAGCCCAGAGTCAGACATTTCCCACACTTTTAGCACAGGGCCTCTGTCCAAATTGAAGGGCAGCTGTGTCTCCTTCCTGGGGGAATCGTCCAAGATATCGCACAGTTCATACTGAACCTTGGATCCGGACAAAGATGAAAGTCCTAGAGTACTGGCCACCTTAGCCATCAATCGCTGAAAAGCGTCTTGAGGCTTTCCTGGGGTGGGGGGAAGGCAGAATGTTCATCCCCGGGGAGGTATCAAGGCCACTGGCGACCTGCAGGTCTTTCGGCCAGTCCCAGTACATCCTCACCTTCGCCATAGAACTCAGCCAGGAAATTTCACACCTCCCTAGAAGCTAAGGGTTCAAACCAAAAGGGAGGCTCCTTGTCATAGATGTCCTACTCAGATAGATATATCAGATGAGGAATCCATGGGAGGAAGGGCTCCATTATAAGTTGAAGTACGTTTATGTGCTGGTTTTTGTGTGGAAATTACCATGTTCCCAGAGTTGTGAGGTGTAGTCAATGGGTACCACAAACTAAGGGATGTGTCTGTTGTGCTAGTTAGATAAACTGGCAAGTTGACAAAAGGTTTCCCTTTTAACAAGTTTTCTTTTATCCACCATTTTAGAGCCAATACCAGTGTACGAAACACAGTAGATTGTGTGAGAAACCTGAGGCTATTCTCCCATGTAGACCACGAATCCTCTATTCAGGTGGCATGGGGAGGGCCATCACTTTTGGATCCCAACCCTGGGGGTGGACGAGCAAGGGAGGATCACCTGGGTAGGGGAGTCTGGGGTTGCACCCATGGGAAGACCCCTGGTGAGACGTGGTGTTACAACGGGATGATAGGCGAGGAGGAAGAAGTCCCTGAAGCCTTCATGGAATTTGCAGGTCCCACTGTCCCTGATCCAAGAGGGAGGCGGAAATATCGTACCAGAACAGAAGCAGTCAGTGAAGAGGATCAAATAAGACAAAAGCATGGCTTTGACCTCAACACCCATTTATCTTCCCCCATTTCAGACCATAGGGTGTGCTGTCAAGACCAGTACTTTCATGGCAGGATACCAGGGGAAGGGAGAAATCTAACATAAGGAGAATCACCCCAGTTGTATAAAATAACAGGGGCAGGGGATTCCCCACTTTCCTCTTTCAATCACCTTATGATTATTCAGCCTATAAATATCAGTTTCCCCCACCCCATTTCCAACCTGTACTCGGATGAGGAAGAGGCAATCGAGAGTTCGAGAGATTACCCCTGAAAAGTATTGCGAAGAGGAAGATGAATGGAGAGGCCTAGATTCTACCACTAACATAACCCCTTAATATAGTCAGGCACTTGACACTAACCATACACACCTGACTCCAATTGAACCTCAGATAAGGTATGAAAGGTGGAGTCCTGCCAGAGTAAATGAGCATGCTGGTGGATCATGGGAGCCAGGGAAAAGGAAACTGCCCACCTGCGCCGAGAGAGAGAGAGGCTGAGAGAGAGAGAGAGAGAGAGAGAGAGAGAGAGGCCGAGAGAGAGAGAGAGAGAGAGGCCGAGAGAGAGGGAGAGAGGCCGAGGGAGAAGGAGAGGAAGAGGGAGAGGCTGTCGTGCGGGTGGCTGGAGCGGGAGCAGTGGAAGGTGCAAGCGGCACGATAATTCAAAAGCGAGAGAAAGCAAGAGAAAAAAGGTGCACAAGCGGCACAAAAGCAGAAAAAGCAGAAACAGTGAGTTGTGAAGAACAGAAAGAAAAGAGGATGCGAGTGACCCAAAAGAAAGGAGAAGTGAGAAAGGTGTTGGCAGCACGAAGCAGAGAAGGTGTGTGCAAGAGGCACAGCAAGGTATAGAAAGTGTGCAAGAGGCACCGAAAGGAAGAAGGTACCAGAAAAGTGTGCAAGAGGCACAGAAAGACAAAAGGAAAATAAAGCGTGTACGGAAAGGGGACAGGTATCAGAGTGGTCGTGCATGGGGGAGGAGCAAAGGCCCTGCGTTCTCGAAATTCTCTTATATTGCCCCGGTGTTGACCAAAGGAGGTGTACAACGCCACTTGATATAAGGTGGAAAAAAAGGGGAGCTACACAGAGTTCAGTGGGAGCAAAACCCTCCAAAGTGAAGGAAAGGCTGTGGCAACCTCCCCAAAAGCAACTGTGCTATTAGAGGTGCACCCTGACAAGGAGAACATTTGGTGTTTTGTGTTTGTGAACTTTTAAGTGAACTTTCTGATACAAGAGGGGCCCATGTTTGGTGTTGTGAACCCTGAGAGGCCCAAAGGAAACTGTGAAAGACATTGGTGTAGGGAGAAAGGCCGAAGCATTGGGGAAGGGAACCCTGAGAGGCCTGAAAGGAACTGTGAATCTTCATTTAAAACAAGAAGGGGCCTAAAGCTTGGGGGGACGAGAACCCTACGGAGCCCCAAGGAATTATAAAGCAAGAAAGTGTGAATCTTTTTGAGTCACAGAGGCCTGGTCTTGGGGAGGGGAACCCTAAGAGGCCCAAAGTAAACCGTAAGAGACATTATTGAAAAGAGTGCGGCCTAGACCTGGTGAAGGGATCCCCAAGAGACCCAGAGACATTGTAAACTGTATTGTCCTGCTGCAAGAGCCCTACCGGGAAGATCCCAAGGGCACCCATTTTACATTGAACTATTTTTCAACTGGAAGAACTAAACCTGTCGGTAAGGCTACCTGAAACCAGTCTTGGTTTGAATTTCTTTTTGAAAACACAATTTTTCTTTAAGAAGACCTAACATCACATTTGTTTTAAGAGTGAAGGCAAGCATAGGTTTTGACACAGATAGACTTTGGTTTTGGACCTCAACAGCCCTTAGAAGCATCAGTTGGGGGAACAACCCCATTAGAGTTAGGGCCAGTTAGACATTACACCAACCCTGCAAAGTTTTTTAATAAAGGTTTTCAAACTGTTACTTTTCAGTCTGTGTCTCTCTTGATATCATGCCTGTCTCACAATCGTCACAATCAATATCTGATTGAGACCACAGGTATGCTAACAATGGTTGTACCAAACGCATATTGGCACGATGAAGATGCAGGATGCCTTCATGCTGAGCAAGGGCGTGGCCCTTCGGACTTATCTGCCACCCAGCCATGTAACAGGATATTGGACTTATTAGATTTTGAACCCTCTCGTTGGAGGGGAAGTCTAATACCTTTTTTGTGTTGATAATGGCCCCTAGAAGTTGTTTTTTGGCTTGGGACTAGACAGGATTTCTTAGTTTGTTTAACATATAGATTGTGTTTTGCGTATTCCTGTAGCATACTTCCAGACTCTCCCTTTTTATTAACCAGTCATCCAGATGAGGGTACACTGGAATACCTTCTCTGCAAAGGTGTGCTGCATAAACCAGTAGAACTTTTGTGAACAACTGAGGTGCTGAGGCAATTCAAAAAGGGTGTACTTTGAACTAGTAATTAATCTGATCTAGTTTAAATCTTAGGTACTTTCAATGACCTGGAAACATTGAAATATGAACACATGCATCTTTCATTTCGGGAATTGCCAGCTAATCGCCCTCTTTGGGAAAGGGAATGATTTCTTTTAATGTTGTCATTCTGAATTTTGGCAACTTTACTTGTTTGCTGGTCTTCAATCCAAAACCTGTCTTGTTTTGTCTTTCTTTGGAACGAGGAAGCACACAGAATAAAATACCCATGTAAACCTGTGATAGCAGGACTGGTTTTATTCTTGAGCAGTGCCCAGATCTCTGCTTGTACAAGCCATTGGTGCTCTGGCAGCATTCTCTTATTTAAGCATTCTCTTATTTATATAGGGTAGATCGAGTGGTTTGGAGGTTAATTTGATGCAATACCCCTGGCTTATGGTGGACAGGACCCACTTGCCGATCCTGATCCGACTAGAATGTCTCATCACCTGCTTATCTGCAGTAAATTGTGCTCGGTCCTAGTGAGTTTAAGTGGAAATACCTTTGAGGCTACAATCTTCAGCAAAAGATGCTGAGGGGGCAGAAGGTTGGGTAACATATTCAACTGCCAGCCCTAGACATTTTGCAGTGGTTTTAAGAGTCTACACTTTTCCCAGGACTAATCCACTTTTGTGCCAAACAAGTTAGTACCAAATGACATTTCAAACAACTTTGCTTCTATTTCCAGTGAGAATCCAGAAGTCCTAAGAAAAACACCTCCTAACAGAAGCAGATCCCAGTGACCTGCCCATGCAGTCAGGAGCATCCAATCTTGACTACAAAGTCTGACATGCTGCCTCTTCACCATCAGTGGTCATGGCTGAGAATCCATCCCTTACTCTACATACTGCGAGATAGTCACCGGCCTTGAAATAACAGACTGCAACAAATACTTGTATTAAACAGAAAATGTACTAATGGCTTCAAGGAACATTCTGCGCGATGTGAATACCTTTTTTCTCATTGTGTCAATCTTCTTACCCCGTGGCAGGAGGGAAGATCTGAAAAGTGGCAGAAGACTTCATATTCACTTTGGCCTCCTATACAGACTCTCTGGATTCAGGTGCAAGAACAAAAACAGGGAGTCCATCAGCACCACTTTCTACTTTGCCAGGTCGTTATCAACCATGAAGCAGCACACAAGTGTTGCGATATTGAGACCTTTTTTTCAACTATGCCAGTGTAAAAAGCAGGATTGTCTCAGAGAGCCTTTGTCCAATATATCAATTATATCATACTGCATCTGAGGCTTTAGAGGGTGGCCCAAGGCCCAAAACTCTGACAACCTTCTTACTCATCTTGTAAAAGTTGCATTTGGGTGACTACATGGGAGGATTGCTGCATGTCCAAGACCGGAGATCTATCAAGACCTATTGGATCCTGCTAGTCTGCAGCCAGATTCAAAATGTCTATGTCGTACAATAAGAACCCCGGTAAATGGAATTCAGAGCCTCCATTCATACAATAAGGACACACTTGTCATAGATTCCTTGCATGGACTCAAAAAAACGTAACCCCCCCGACTCTGGAACATACCTCACCATATGCTGAGGCTTTTTTACCAAAGCGATGTCGATTGCGTTGAAAGAGGTTGGGGCAGAGGATCCCCTTGCATGCTTTGACTGAGTAGAAGAGGCCCAACTTTGGGGACATGCAACTGCTATGCTTCCAGGTACTTCTGCTATCTTCCGAAGGCACAGCTGGTACTGAGAGTGCGATTGAAGGCACAGCCGTCAGTGCAGAGCCCTTAGCAAACATTTCCAATGGGTGTGTTGTGAACTCCTCATCGGGAGTCATTGCTCTCTCTCCATGAGTGGTATTTCTATTCCTTTAAAGAGGAGGAAGACGAGTGACAAGATCCACTTCCTGATTGGGACCTTTTTCTGTTGCTTTTGGCGCCTCTTCCTCGGTTCCTGCTTTACAGGAGTCGGGCCTCTGAGAATTTCCACTTAGAGTGGGTGATAGCTAGAGATTTGGAGCGTGGAGAGCCTATGATCAACTTGGCAGCCCACTACCTAAGGGCCATGGGGTTCATGGCACCAGCAAGCATTGTATTGCTTAACGTAGTGCTCATTACAGAGACACCATAAATGTTGTCTGATCCGTTATGGACATCTTTACATCGCAGTGACTGAACCACAAGGGTTAAGGGCTGAGGCAGCATGACAATGCATAGATATAATTTTTTGAATGTTACAAAAAGGAGCATGCTGAGCAAAAAGAAAAAAGGTAGCTGAGGTGACGCGGCATGATGTACCCCATTTATGTTGAGGCAGCATCAGTTGTGAGACTGTAGAGGTTAGCTATCTGTGCTAGATGGCGAGATACGTTACACCCCACATTACACTCCTGATGGACGTTTTTCCAAAGACAGTTCCTGCTGCAGGTATTTCTATCAAAATGAGGAATCTGTGCGGATGCAATCCATTAAAAGAACAGACAATGCAAATGGCAACAAGCAGACTTCAGACGAAGCAGCCAGCGCCTGCTGGCAACAAGGATTGAACAAAAGACTTCAGTGGCAAGGGGCAGCAGCAGAACAGTGAAAATTGCCCTTGATGTTGCACAGCAAACAGAGCCACAGGTAAAATAACTTGGTGCCCACATTCACAATTGGGTCCCTTCCGTGGATGTGCAGACCTTCCTTACTGGTGCAGATTCTGCTTGTCCTATGAGAGACAAGAAAATTACAAAATGAAGAGCAGGGTGAAGAACCAGCTGTCCACACTGGCCCAAGAGAAGGAAGCACCTGCAGAAGGCTTCACTTGGTCAAAATAGTCAGAGCTTTGCTTTACTTTAATTGGCTTAGACAGTATGTTTAAGCAGCTGTCCCAGAGTCCTTCAGGGTGTTTTGGATTTGAATTCTAGTGGTTGACTGAAAAATGGCTCCAAAAAGACCCCCCCCCCCCCCGATATAAAAAAAAAATACTGCGGTAGAAGGGACCCCTGCACACCTATCAGAAATCATGCACCACCCAGGGGGACTTGTGACATCAGTCAAGGTGAGGATGTGCATTAGAGAGTTTGGACCTTAAACCCATCCTTACCAGTTCCAAACACACAACTGCCCCATCCAGGCTCTGGAAGGAGCCCTTGAAGAGGCCTAAAAAGTAGCAACTTTTGGAAAATATGTATTTAGTAAAAACAAATTGGAACACCATCCTGGTTGCATCACAGGAGTTGTGAGATTTCATCCAACAAGAGGGTATTCGGTGCAGGAAGACAGGGAAAGGTGCTTCACTGCGGAACAGTGGAAGAAAGAGGTATAATCCACAGGAAATTACCTTTAGGGCCCAGGTATCAGAAGTGTTGGTCATCCGATTTGTGACTAACTGGGCATCTCCCACTAGCTTCCACCAGGGAAGAATGACCCAAATTGAAAGGATCATTGTAGAGGTGGAAACGTTGAACCTGGGCACACTTGTGCCTCCATTTTGACCATGGAAAAGCCCCTGCTGCTGTTTGCCCGAAGGCCTCGGACCCAAACCCCTGCGAGAAAAGGAGCTGAAGAAAAGAAAGGGATGTCACCTGGCAAACTATGTGGATGGCTGCTGGACTCCCAGCCCAAGGGACTTGGTGGTAGTTTTAAACTTTGAATGCCTTTAAGTTCTCAAGCATGTCATCTACCTTGGATCCAACGATTTACTCCATAAAAGGGCATGTCAACCAGCTTTGCTTGTACATCACACACAAATCCATTTGTTCGCATCCAGGGGTGCCTCCTGAATACAGCCCTGATATGATATGGCATTTATAACACGCTATACACAAGTGCCCCACCAAATGAACCAGACAGTCAGCTGTGCATAAACTCACCTGAAAGAAATGCTCGCAAGCTTCATTGTTTTCTTTCACTAATTCACAAGCCCAACCTTAATTTCAGGGGGTAGACTGTTTGCAGTCTCATTCACCCCAGTCCATAAAGTGTAGAAATATTTTCCAAGAGTGCAGGGAGAGTTAGCAGCTTGCAACACAAGGCGGACTGTGATAAAAAAAAAAAAAATCTTGCAGGTTACTTCTCTGAAAGGGGGCATGGTGGGAATGGTAACAGCCTCTGCACCTGTCATGTAAGCCTGAACCACGCAGAGCAGCACCGGTGGAAAGGAACATCAAATCTGAAGGAATGGAGTGTTCTTGGTCTAGGCTCGGGGCAGAGGCAGGCTGGGTAACAGCCATTACAGGGTTAATAAATGCAGCACTCCTTGCGGGGACTGGTCTCTAAAATATCTGTTTGATCATACTGCACTCTGGAGACTGTGGGTGCAGATATTTACAGGTATTCCACTGCTTTTGAAATAGTTTTCTTGAATGGTACATTAACATTATTGTAAGGCATTGCCTGCCTGAACTCCAGTTCAGGATAAGTGTCTACACAGCTGGCGTACCGAAGGTCATAGGTCTAGCAGATTAAACCATCCTGCTGCTCAGAGCTCTTCAAGGAAGTCACCCACATCTCCTTTATTGAGGAACTCAAGCCCAAAAGTGACAGGATCGCCGTCCCCATCAAAAAGTTTACCACATTTGGGCAGAGACACCCATGTGGAGGCAGAGATCATTTCAATCTCTGCTGTACCTCTTCAGAGGAACTGGTAGAGTGGCATGGATGCCTGTACCAAATCGCTTTACGCCAGGGTTACCTGGCTAGAAGGCATAGTCACATGGCGCTGGAGTGGAGCAGTCACCCCAAATCAGAGGCCTGAACTGAACTTGAGGCATGCCGAAGTGGTGTCCCTAATCATCCAGAGAAGGTGCAGTGTGCACTTACTCAACCACTCGCGCTGAAGCCTTGGCGAAAAGGTCTAACATTTTCTTCCTACATTCCTTTCACTGCTCCAAAGTGGAGCAGCTGAGGGGGAATGGTACCAGTGTAGAGGTGATTTTTTTTTTTTTAATTACTTTTTGTAAATAGGTTCATGTACACAACAATAGAAAACAAGTGCACTGTAATTTTGACAAACAGTGAAGACCTTGCAATACATTCCGCTTTCAAGTATTTAAACCATGTGTAGAGGCTTACCTGTATTCTCACGCCCTCCCAAACCAGACAAACGCTTTCCCCAGTGGCCCCAGACCCACCACAGCACTATAACATACATTTTCTGAACACTGCTCCCTCAGTGTGATCCACTCTATTCAAACTACTTCCTCCTTTGAAGACAGCATCGCCCGTACTGGGTCCCAGATATCTGTAGGTCGAAAACCCAAAGGCATAGTCCTACAATACTCCAGCTCCAAGTCCAGGCCAAGTCTCAACCATTTAGACAGTGTTGGAACTGTGGGGCTCGACCAGAGCATTAGTATACAATGTGTTGCCAGTAGCATACAAATAGACAACCATTTCTGCCTGCTCTTCAAAACACCTGACATCCACCCAAACATACAACATGGAATATTTAACGAACTTTGCAGTTAATCATACTTTCTGTTGCCACCGCCAGCTGGGGCCAGAAGGTAACCAACTGCGGGCAACTCCACATAACATGTATGAAATCGGCATTATTGCTTTTACACCTATGACATTCCGCATCACAGTTACTATCAAACTTTGCCTGGACCGCAGGCGCTAGGTACGCCCGATGGAGGATTTTGAGCTGGATCAGCTTGAAGCGAGAGTTAATGGCCACTTTCTATATGTGTGTACACATCGATTTCCACCTGGCGTCCCCCAGTTCTTCGGCTAGATCAATTTCCGATTTCGATCGCCTATTTATTTCTTCCCTGGGGACGTTATTCAAGGTCATGTCATAGATGGCAGCTACTATACGTCTACAATTCGCAAAGTTCACTAAGAATTTCAACAGTGTGATCGTATGGGGCTCTTTCAGGAATGACGGCAACCATGCCATTAATGCTGCTTGGAGTCTGTGCAGCTGAAACGCCAACCCAAATAAATCTTGCTCCCAGGAAATAAATGACCCCCCTGGATAAAAGTCAGCCAAAGTTTGAACCCGTACCTCGATCATTCGCCCCTTATTTTATCGTCACATGTTGGTGACAGGGCCTGAATATTTCATAAATCAAGCTCTGGGGGTGTACGGAAAAGACACATGCATCCTGTGGCATAGTCTTCCCCATGCATGCACTGTGCTCGCTGCTGCATCAAAGGGGCAGCTATCATTTATCTTAAATGAAAGGAGGGCGCTTTGTAGGGAGTACGGAAGTGCCTACCTCCTTTCCAGCTTAACATGCGTGAATTGTCCCGAGTTTGGTATCCAATAGGAGACAAAGGACACCTGGGCTGCCAGAAAGTACAACTCAAAATCCGGCAGGCCAACTCCAACCTTTTCCCATGGTCTGACAAGATACTCCCACCTTATTCTAGGCGATTTCGGACTCCACACCAACTTGACCATTAACGATTTTAACTCTGCAAAATATTGGGAAACCGGCCATATTAGGATATTAAGGAATATATACAGGAATTTTGTCAGAATAATCATTGCTACTTTCCCAAGAAGAGAAATTGGGAGTGATGCCCAGTGATCAACTCGGCCTCTAAGCTCCTCCATGTAGACCCCGTAATTATCTTAGTAGAGCTTCGTCTTGAACCTGCTAGTATGTATTCTCCAAGTACTTCGCAGACACTTGCTCCCATCTGAACCCTATGGCCCCGGCAGGTCATCTCGTATTCTCATTCAGTGGAAAGAGGATTGATTTGGACCAGTTCACTCTTGGCCCTGATATATCCCCAAGTGATTCTATTTCCTTGGAGTGGGGGGGGGGGGGGGGCGTTCAGGTCACTACCAGGGTTTTTAATATACAAAAAAATGTCATCTGCATAACGTATGATCAGCTGCGGGTGCTGCCTCCCGCCCCCAACGCCAGCCCCCTTTGCAAATGAAGTCGCCTCAGCCTCTCAGCCAGAGGCTTCATTGCTATAGTAAATAATAATGGCGATATTGCGCACCCCTGCCACGTTCCCCGCCCAGGTCGAAAGCCTCAGAATGTCTCCCAAACAACCCTTTTCTCGACGTTACACACACCCCCCCCCCCCCCCCCCCCCCCCCCCCCCCCCCCCGAGTACAGCATTCGAACACAGCACCCAAAATAAGATGGGAATATCTTTTCAAGCACAGCAAACCAATACACCCATGTAACCAAATCAAAGACTTGCTCCATGTCCAACATTGCCCCAATTGCCTGGACTGAATGATCTACCTGTGCCAGCACCTCGAAGAGCCTGCTTAGGATAAGGGCCGTGCTTCTCGATGGGATAAAACCAGCCAGGTCTACATGCATTATAGAAGGGAGGAATGGCTGCAATTTGTCCGGTAAGATTTGGGAAAATATTTTAGTATCAACATTAATGAGAGAAATCGGTCTATACGATGCAGTCCAGTGGGTCCTTGTCTGGTTTCAGTATCAGAATGATTATCCCTTCCCGCATCGTAGGGGGCTAAAGTCCCATCTCTAGACCTTCACGCCACACCTCTAGTAGGTATTTAGCAACCAAAGGTCCAAATTCCATAAGGAATTCTGAGCTTAGCCCATCTGATCCTGGTTCCTTAGCCGACGGAAGATTTCTAATTGTCATTGTGATATCTTCAACTGTAATTTTGTCACTCGGAGCCTCCACCGCCTGTGCACTAAGCGATTTTAAGGGAGCGTTTCCCACAAATGTTCGTAGGTTATCAGGGTGCCCACTAGTTCTTGCACCATATACATTCTTATAGAAGCCCCGGAATTCAGCCAGTATACCTCCGAGGTCCGTCACCATCGATCTGTCTGAACGACATATAGCAGCTATGTCAGTCGGTCCTCTGGCTAATACTCAGCATTCTCGCTAGGTACCTGCGAGGTCTGCTTTCTTCCCCATACGTGCGTGCCAGCTGTGGCGTGGTCAGAAACTGCACCTCTCCATCTGCCTCCACGTTGAATTTACTCAGAACATCCTGAGTCTCTGCTAAGGATTCAAAATGGTCGGCCACTGCACTACCTCACCCCATGTCTGCAAGGGTGTGTTCCAACACATCTAATCTGCCTCGAATTCCCTTCAGTAACCCACACTCAGTTGATGTACACCGACCCCTCAAAGTAAATTTAAATGCCTCCCACAGGCTACGCACAGACTTCATAGATCCCACATTTGTTGCAAAGAATGATGCGATAATGTCTTGAATCTCACTGCGATACACCTAGTCTAGAAAAGCTTGAACCTTAAAACGCCAGTGTGGTCGAACTACCGTTAGTCCCGCCAGCCTGAACTGCCATACCAGTGGGGAGTGATCAGACAACGTCTGCGGCAGCATTATACAAGACACTACCTTGAAACAGCTCTGGCTTGGCTAGGATATAATCAATGTGCGAGCTTGTGTCGTGCACAGGGGAATAAAAAGAGTAACCGCTCTCATCCGGATGCAAGGCCATCCAAACATTAACCAATCCCAACTCGGACATCCCACCGCATAGCTTTAGTGACTGAAGAGTCTAGGTGCACACTCATGAGATCTAGCCAGCTTTGCCTGCAACACAGCATTCAGGTCCCCAGCCACAACTAAGTGCGTATGCGCATACTTCATACATTTTACCCACAAGTCTGCATAAAATCGAAGGTCCTCCACATTAGGTCCATACACATTCAACAATGTGATCAGACTCCCGGCTAGTTCCCCAGAAAGTATTACATATCTTCCCTTAGGGTCACAATCTTGCTCTGAGAGCTTAAACCCCAAGGATTTGTGTATGATTATTGACACTCCTCACGAATAGGAGAAAGATGTAGACTACCTAGCATCTTCCCCATGATTTCACAAGTCCTGCAGACAAAATTCCCAGCAAGTTTGTTTCCTGGAGGAACATTATCGTAGCACTGTGCCGCTCAATGTAAGCCACGACCTTGCGCATCTTTGCATAGTTATTGAGGACCCCGATGTTCTAGCTCAGCAGGGTACAGCAATCAGAGCTTACATACCTCACATCAGTCTTGCTGACGAGCCTGCTCCCCTTCCCAAACAGCCCACCTCTGTATAAACCTCTGGTACACTCAACGCTCTCAATGGCGCACACATGAACCTATTTCCCATTAACCTTATTTCCATGAACCTTGTCAACCTCTCCCCTCCCTGCAGCTCCCATAGCCTCCCATCCTTTCCCTTAACACCCTTCTTTCTAAGGACACCCACCCCTACTGCCAATCCTCAACGAGCAGTGACTCGCTACCACCCTCCCCCAAATTCCTCATTTAACATTCTGAAATGGGGCGCCTACCCGGGGGCGCCGGACACAGCAACCTTTTCCAACCCACCTCTATCAGCCCCCTCTTTAAAGAAGCGAAGGCCCTTCACAAAAGGATTTTGGCCCTATTTGTTACATTTAACCTCACGCCCTGCCACAAGGACAAGTCTTCATAAATCACTTAAACAATAATCCGAATCATCTCGATAAGACACAAATAGGCACTTTGTATATTGATCAACCACAACTCAATAGCTTATCCACTCAAGGCTTAGGGAAAGACTCCACAAAGGCCAAAGTCCCGGATGGGTCAGTGAAGAAAAGGGTCTTATTGTCATGCACAATTCTTAATTTGGAAGGATAGAACATTGAATACTATATTTGTTTATCCCGGAGCAGTCTCATTACTGCCAGGAAGGACAAACAAGCTTTTTGCACTGATGGGGCTAAGTCGTGATAGAAGAACACTCTCGCCCCCTCATACTGCACATCTCCCAGTTCCTGTGCTCTTCGTAAAATGGTATCCCTGTCGTGGCAATTCAAAAGTCTCGCTATGACTGGGCGTGGGTTTTGACCAGGTCACAGCATCTGTCCTGAAAATCTATGTATTCTTTCCACTATGAACTGGGGAGACAGCTCAAGATCACAGCGCACCGCTTTGAAAAAGGATTCCATAAACCATTCCATATTTCGTGATGGTATTGACTGCGGGATCCCAGTGACCGGAACATTATTACGCCTGGATTGCACCTCCAAATCTTCATTTTTATCTTTTATTTCCTTCACCTCTTTCTGTAAACCCTGAATTGGAGCCATGACCTCGCCACTTGTGTCCTCCAGCACTCAGAGCCTACGCTCAGCCTCTCTAAGGCAGCCACTTTCTTTTTTATTAGCTCCTGCATGCAATCCATTTTATACTCCATGCCGTCTAATTTAGTGTTGACAGCAGTGAAACAAGTCTTCATTCCGGCCAGCACCAAACTCAACTCTGAGGCACAGTCTGCCACATGCTCCGCCAAGGCTTTGTGTGATTCGGGGACAGTTGCAGCTTCAATCCCGGCCATTTTAGGTGATGCCATCGTGCCCCTATGTAGAGCCAGCCCCTCCTTTTGAGTAAATTGCAGGCGACCCTACTTCTTGCTCCCCTTT
Organism: Ambystoma mexicanum; assembly: GCF_040938575.1. NCBI lineage: Eukaryota > Metazoa > Chordata > Amphibia > Caudata > Ambystomatidae > Ambystoma > Ambystoma mexicanum. The sequence goes on from NC_090929.1 coordinate 436,124,330, forward strand.
GCCATCCGACAGCAGCACCGCCCGAAGGCTCTCCCCTCAGGTCTTACCACAGGAACTAGTAGCCACCTTTATGTTGTTCACAGTGCCATTCACCAGTCTACCTAGGCATGCACCTCACTTGCAGATCGAACTAGTGTACCACCCCTGGGTTATCATGTAATGGGGCAAGTTGCTTTTACCAAATCTCAGCCCTTACCCATCCCCCAGCTTCACTCCTCTCACCCCAAAGCGTGTTGCATCCCCAGTATGGGGAAATTACAGGTTATAATCTGCAATCACCAACGCTTCTAACAGTACAGAACTGAGATGGAAAAGACACCTCTGTATTCATTCACTGGACACAGCACACAGTGCGAGTCAGCTGTGGGCTGGCTGCCCAGGTCCGCTGTGTACACAGACTCTGCAACAACTGCAGTGCGCTTACCAGATACTCCTACAGTCCCACAAGGGGATGTTCATACAGATCCCGGCACAAGGCCCATCAATTCTCCCTCAGCAGCTCGCACGTACTTACCTATAACAACATAAGGTTCAACACTGCCAGCAGCGCGCTTCCGTTCTCCGTCCCAGCATCTGTGCAACAGAGCCCCACCAGCGGCTCCAGAATCTCCAGCAGTTGTAAAGGTCCTTCTCCAGCAAGTTTCACCTGCATGCTTCAGACTACGTAGGAGGTGGTACAGGGATTGTACCACCTCAATGGGCACTGCCTCTCTAGGCACCAGATAGTGGATCCGCCTTTCCCCCGGGAGCCCGCACTCCATCCTTGCGCATGGCAGTGCATTATGGTTAATTTTAGCGAGCATCTCGAGGCGGCGCTGATGCGTACAGCGCTACACATTCCCGCTCCTCTGATCTTTCCCAGCTCAGAGGGGTCACATGCTACCGAGATCCGCCCGCCCTCCACAGCCTGTCCGTCATTCCGAAGCTCACTCGCTCCCGGAGGGGCAGAGTGGGGCCAAACAGACGGACTCCCGCTTCCACACAGTGCAGCGAGTGCTTGTTTCTGCAGCCCAGCCACAGGGTCATTAGCGCCCCCGCTGCAGCAAGTTTAGACTCTCGTAGCCCAGCCAAAGCATGTATGGGCCTCCTTCTCCTATGGTTCGGTGTCAGAGCTCAGATGTCGGTGGTCATCTTGGTTGATGGCTCTCGAGCGCCCCCATAGGAGGTGATTTGTTAAGACTCCATGGAACGGGAGGGACAGTGATACTTCCTTGAAAAGGATGAAAAGTGTCATCCGGAGGATACTGCACCGGGGAGCACGATCTCCTGCAGTTTTTTCCGGTCTTCATTTTCTGTATCAGGGGGAGAAGATTCTTCAGCTCCTCTGCCTTCACAGCAGGCCAGGAGTTCTTGTCTGAATCCAAACGCACTGATGAAGCCAGGTACTTGGATGATATTTACCAGCTTTCATGGACAGCAGTGAAGACTGTTGCAACATACTCCCCAACGGTCTTAGGGTGCTTCGACTGGTATAGTCGAAGACCAAGCAGCACACAGCTCTTTTGTGGATCCAAAAAAGACATGGGATTCACCCTGTTTGTGTAGGGTTTGAATCTAGAAGCCTTTAGCAGTGACATGCTGCATGTCATAAATCGCATGGTGAAGCAGCAGTGTTCCCATAAGCAGCCTTTTGAATGAAAAAAAAGAGAACTAAAGTCACGCGGTAGAGGGGCAAAGAACAGGCTTCACATACATATCACCCATGACATCAATAGGGAGTCTGAAGCACCAATCAAGAAGAGCAGAGCCAATGTAGAGCTGCCATGTGCCACCAGGAGCTTAAAAAAAGTTTCCCTAGCCAAACTTGTGCCTGTAGGATATTTCCATGATGAGGAATCTGTGGTAGGAATAACTCCATTAAACAGATGTTTTAAAGTCCGTTTTCTTGTCTCCTGTACTGAATCAAACAGTTCTAAAGGATTGTCCTGCCAGGCAATGGTGCATTTTGGAAGGTCTTCAAAGAAAGCATTCCCCCACAAAGCCTAGACATTTTTCCTTTGGGATGGTAATCAGCCCTACAATTTATTAAATCATTAACTAAGACATTAGATCTTCAGCTCGTCTATATTTCTGATAGGCCTCCATCCTGAATAGACATCATTGAAAACTTAAATACATCCAGGGACACCAATTAGAACATGGAAATATGATTCCTACTTAAACAGGTAGCTTTTCTTTGTTGAACTGCTAGGACACTATTATTACAAATATGTATTCTATTTTAAAAAAGAGGAAATATTTTACTTGTGTTTGTTTTCCCCCTCTTCTGATTGTAGAAATGTCAGTTACGCTGCAACACAGTAACAGTATTGGACTGTCTCAGCCAAGGAACCTCAAATAGTAATTGAATATCCAATGCATAGGGCAAGGTACGAATCATACATTTTATATTAGTCAAAAGTAACGATGGTAGCATTAGGATACCGCTAATGATTCATAAGAGCCAGGTTATGCCGCCTGCTATATTTAGTTATTTGGGAACCTTGAATATGATGCAGCTATTCTAATGTTGGTTTCTTGGTGTTTCTACTGGTCTCTCGGTGTCAGTTTAGATAAGGTCTAAGAATACACAGTCAAGTAATGTCTTTAATATCATGTTAGCTCAATAGTGTATATGGTTTGAACTGGCATTCAGTGTTTATTGAATGTTCAGCTTTGAAAAAGAGCCTAGGAGGGCTTGAAACATGTTGGCTGCCACACGATTACCTATTTTTAATAAATAAATATTAAATGCAATATAATTGATGAATTGTGTATTCAAGTTAAGTTATTACACTTCATGAAGAAAAACCTGTTAATTTTAATATATGGCCCTCCAACAAAACAGTTACATGAACGCAGTTATTTCACAGTCGAATACCTCTTTTTGCTAAGAGTCAGACGCTCTCTATAGCTTTGGTTGCCTCAATTTCAATCCCGAGCAGTAGGGAGCAGCCTAAAAGGCTACATAATTCTTTGTCTTTGAGTGACGCATCTCAAGATTGGGGCAACCAACATTTTCCTACAATTTGTAAAGCCCTTTGATGTGGCTGTTACACCTCTTGGATGAACGATTTGTATGGCTAGTGTACACAGCATTATGAATGATATGTTCATATACAGCTTTGTGACACAGCGATGAGAATAGAACTTTCAAGGCATTGCAAACCTATCAAAGCTGATGGAAAGATCTTCACCTACCTCAAGCCTAGGGGTGAGGCCAACCAAAACCTAGAGATGTTACCCCATTGACACACATCATTCACAAACGTACAAGAGATTGCTTTATTTCAAGAGCACTTTGTTAAAAGACAACAAGGATCCTGCAGTTCTTGCACTGATGAACACATTCAATTAAAATGGAGAAACCCTTTCAGAATCCCTTTAACACTGCATTTTCCAACACCACAAGTAGTAGGTAAACCTTGGTTGGAAGCATATTATCATCGTCCGTCAGTGCATCAAAGTTCATGAATTGCTAGCAGGCAGTCTGACTTCAGCTCTAGTATTTCTTTCTTAGTGTTTGGAATTTTACCCAGACACATTTTAAAAAAAAACAACATACAAAATGAGGAGCAATACTTTTAAATGCTTTTCCCTGGACACATGGCTGAGGCAAACTTTGTATTCTGTTTTTGACTGGGACACTACATGGTGGATATTGGAGTGCAGGAATCGTCGTAGAACACCATGGATTTCTGAGCCAAGAGCCCTGATCCTGGTTACCAAAACACTGGAGGGACATCAGCCAAATGATTAACAGTCTATTGGGGTTTCCCAACCTTGATAGTACTAGACCATGCTGAAGACTAGACAAAGTTCAGTCACCAGCAATACATTGAAGCAACTCGGTCTGTTACCCAACAATATCAGGTAAAAGAGGATTCTTTAGAACAAAATTCTTCCCTTTATAAATAAGCACAGAAACAGAAAAGGCACAGCAACATGTATGCAAGACATTTGGGGCAGGTTTAGAAGCCTGCTGCCAATCACTGAATATAAAATATTAAATACTTTGTTTCTAATCACAGTTATCTTAATGAGGTGCTGTGCCCTTCTGAGTTTGTGGGATGGAGATCCAAAACGAACAACACCATTAACACAAAGGAAAAACAGATATGGAAGACACAAGAAAGGCTACATTACTTTAGTTAAAAGGGTCCAAATAAAGACATCTTTCATGCTCAAATTGTGCCATTGTAGGGCATGTGTCATATTAAAAGAAAATTCTCTAAATGTCATCCAAGCTCTCTCATACAGTAGTTGTCACTGCCATTGCACAGATTTCCTGAAACGTGCCTCTCCCATTGGTTATTTCTGCCATTCCCTATTAATTTAACTCTTGCTATTTCAGTTTGCAAGCTTATCAAGATCAGGATGATTGCAGATGTCAAAGCAAGCCACAATAAGTATACAGTAATGTAGACATTGCTTTGCAAATGATGTGACCTCTTGCCCATCACAAACATTAGAATTAGATGATTCTACTACATAGTCTCATGTCGTAGGAACCACAATAGTATACCTCTGTACCCATCTCAGAATCCCAAAACTGTACACCCACTAATGGATCATTATACTAAATATGGTTCTGTGCTTTCTGTTTGTACAGATAATCACCAGTCATAACTTTCCCCCAGTCCCTCTGAATTAGGTTTATCCAGAACAGGCAGCTTAAAGTAGAAAACATGTCAGTGGGTGTGTCTCTACACCATGTTCATTCACATTAATAGGCAAACCACTGCAGGTATTCATCTATTCAAGATGGAAGATGTAGCATGTCCCTTCTCAATTCTTTGTGCATCTCAGTTACAGGAACCATCTCAGTGAGGGTAGGCAAGCAGGTCGGCTGTTCTTTGCCCAGTTTTATATTCCATTTTAGACAAGCTAAACAAGTATTATTGGACATTGAAATGATGCAAGTCTGTGAATAAAGTAAAGCTGGAGAAGGAAAATATCTCACAATACTTAGATCAGTTAAAGAGAAAAACGGCACTAGCAGATACACCTCTTTTTGGCCCTCTTATTTTATAGCCAATGAAGTGAACAGGCTCCAAGCTCAATCCCCAAAATAGTACTACAGATTGTTAAAGCACCAAGTTGTACTACTTCAAACAAAGTCACTCTGGGGTAGGGGGTGCTTTCATGTTAATCTATGAAAGATACCAATTCTAGAAAATTATAGACATTTTCTTCCCCGACATTGGATCTTTCATAATCACAGACTTTGAATAGATTCAAGAGTAGACTTGGACTTAAGCCAATGCCATACAGAAGGGAAGGCGGCAAAGCAATGCTTCTGCATCCCATGATTGCCCGAATTGGGCATCCTTCCTAGCATGCGAATCCAGTTGGAAATTCTTGGTGAACGGCCTACCAGTAACCCTTGGTATGCTCTCCATGTACAGCACTCTGTGTTTGCATTTTGTAAAACCCCAATATTCATATATACCAGTACGGCCGTGCCATGTTGCAGGCTGCAAATATCTTAGGGTCTCATTACGAGTTTTGTCGTAATACCACAGAGATACCACCAAATGGTATTACTGTTACCGCCACTTGGTCTGGTGGTATTACCACCGGCAGTAATACCGACTGATTACAAGTGGCAATTTGGCATTGTTAGTCCCCATTGATGGAGGGGATTTCAGCAGTATTACCACCAGCGGAAATACTGCCTTAATGGGTGTCTTTTGGCAGTAAGGTGGCAGAATTACCACCAGCATTTTGCTGGATGTCTTTCCTCCACCTCACCGCCAAACCTGTAATTCGACAGTGCAGTAATGCGGTGGTAATGCGCTGGTAACACTTACCCCAGCATTACCGCCAATTTTCCAACACCACCAAACTCTTAGTGAGTCTGTTAGTTGTTGTGGCAGTCAATACTTTGTAGGGTGTGTTCTCACTTCTTTTAGAAATCGGTCTATTAGAATTCTTTTGACGGAGTGTGATAGAGGCATTGTTTGCAATTCCTTTCTTTTAAAATTCCTGGCCCTCACTGCTACTACCAAAAGCCACAAATAGTTGTCTGTTTGACCGACTGTCGTGTCCAAGTAGTAATACAATGCCTGCTTCAGTTTCAAACAGATTTGTACCCATCTGGTCCCAATCCAAACTTCTTCCAGGAGATATCAGTTGTTGGGCAAATTTTGGGTTGGTGGCCCGATTTGACAGTCCTGACCAGTTTGAATGGTGCAGATCCTCACCAAACCTTTCAGTAGGGTTTTGGAGAAGAAGAGGACTTCAAAAGTGCCCTGGGACCATCTTGTGGGATTAGCATCCATCGATGAGGCCTCTCTGCTCCCATGGTCACTGACCCAAGGTGGAGCTTGGGACTCTGCAGATCCTTGATTTGTGGCCCAGGAACATTGTCACCTGAATCAGCTGCTCTCCTGCATGAAGAGGGGCCTGCCTATAGCCTGTTATTTGCTGGTGTTATGGACCGAAGCTGCTGACTGGGATTTCTTTGCCATCACTCTTCACCTGCTGTGTCCTGGAGGTCTATCCTCATCATGGGAGTTCTCATTGCTGGTGTCCCCTTGTTTCTGGCGCTCTCGCTGCAAGTCTGCTCTAACCATTCCAGAACTAGGCGATCGGAAGCACTGCTTAGCCGGACCAAATCCCAACACTCTTCAGGCATTGCATCCGCATCTGCAACCCCTGACTCCTTACCAACGGAACCAACAACAAAAGTGACCCCAGCGATTTAGACTACCCCAAGAAGCGTCTTGCAAAATCCGAGTTTGGGTGCCAGGGTACATAACGCTCTTTGTTCCGCCCTTGCCCTGCAGGGATTGCATTGGCACAAAGTCCACTCCCTAGCACTACCGTTACCTGGCTGTTATCAGTGGAGTTATAGCCTAGGATTCCCACCCTTTGGTACCGCCTAGGATTGTGGAATTGGATGTGCACCACTAATTCCATTGTAATACCTTTTATCCAAAAATGGGCTTTTAAGCTGCGTTTATTTATATGTTGGCTATAGCCAAAAGCTGTGCAGGGGTTTGTGACTGTACCCCCAACCCCTTTTCTGGTACTTACCATCATCTTGAACTCTGGCTGATGCATTGTCAGTGGTCTCAATTTTCAGGTAACATGACATCCTTGCTTCCTGTCTCAGAGTGTCAAATGATCTTCTGTGGTGGGCCCGACAAAACATACTAAGGTGAGAGTCTCTGTGGAGAACTTGCCCTCAGATTACAAGAATCACAGACGGCTCAGTCAAGGGATGGGGCGCTCATCTGATCATCCAAATAGTGAGTGGGATAGCAAACAGGTTAGACCTGATCACCTTCCTTTCCACTGATCAGTTAAAATGTACCCGGACAAACAATGGCTTTGCACTATTCTATAAATGGTGTGGTGTTGAGGCCCTCACTCCGAGCAGGGAAATAATTATCTTGGCCACGGAGAATGACAGTTCTGTTGGCAGCCATCTTGCAGAGAGACAGAGAAGGTGGTAGAGGTGAATGCTCCGAGCAGGCAGGGCTGGATCGCTCACGAATATGAACTGTGCCACAAGGTACTGAAATTCGGATTTAATGAGGACCCAGAACAATATTCTCACTTTTCTATTTATGACAAATATTTTTATATCACGCCGGTCCATTGATCCCATTCTGAATCGAAAAGTTGACCTTTCTCGTGGTGGTTCTTTGAGCCTTAACATTCCTATTCTTTGCAGCTGCTAACACTGAGTGATGTTCCTGGTTGCCCTGACCTCTGTCACAAGACAGAATGAGCTCTAGGCTTTGTTTTGCAAACCTACCTATCAGGTCTTTATCTAAAGAGAAAGCGACTCAGAGTCAAACTAGCTTTCTGTCCGAAGGTCATATCTGAATGCCTGCTAACTCAGAATATTAATCTTCCTGATGTTTTTGTATCCTCCTCTTCACCCTTCTAAGGCAGAGGAGAATTTTCCATGTCTGGATCGGAAAAGGAGTCTTGCTTCTAGGTTTTCCAGATGAGAGACTTTAGGAAAGAGGACTATTTGTTCATCTTGTTTGCTGGGGCGTAAATTGGCTCCAATCAGACCATCTAGGTATACTGTACTCTGCTCTTCAGAGTGTAATGAGCTTGCAGGGAAGGATGGGCAAGAGGGCAGCCGTGTACCTTCCACTAGATGCCTGCAGCCACCTCCATACTGCAGCAATGTGTTCTAGGCTTGGACATCAGCCAAGCTGCAACATGTGCTTTTATTTACACATATTTGCAAAATATTACTGTCTGAAGATCTTGTCTGGCTTGTCTGGTGATCAAACTTGCTCTCGTCCAGGTTATGTACTGGTTTGGGAGCATTTAAGATGCAAAATCTGTGGGAGTAAGCAATCACTAAGAAGAACAAATTACTTAACTTTAGTAATGCTCTTTCAAGGTATTATACTGACACAGATATACCCGATAGCCCTCCTAGCCCACCACTCATTCAGTGATCTAGTTACATCTGCTGCTGAGCATGAGGGAAAATAAGGTGGAACTGACGTAATGGGGTGTGGTTTGCTCCGTTATATACACAACACATGGTGCTGCTTCTGGAGTCATGGAGTTGGTGGAGCAGAAGGGACCCCGCATGAAACTGTATTGTGCCTCTCTAGTGGCTGAAAGAACATGGGGCACTGTGGAGCATAACTATATGAGGAATGTGTGGGGGGATAATTCATCAGAAGAATCTTACTCTATTTGCTCTTCCACACTATGAGGTGCAACTGGCTCAATGGTACCTCTTTAGAGAGGGAAGCAACATCCCAAGCCAATTGTGAGGAGATTGAAGATTGTTGAGGGGCTCTAAAAGAGGTAGGCAATACCCAAACCAAACTGTTTGCAGGGCCTTACTGATCTGGATATGCCCCTAACTTTCCAGCTGCTACCGAGCATGAGACAAGGACGGCCTTGGAATGGAAAAATTGCTAATCGGCAGAGTCTCCTGAGAGTAGTCAGCCTCAGTAACTTTGTTGTGGTCCAAAAGCTTTGAACTTTTCCAGAGTTTCATCATTCTTGGACCTGAAAACGCATTTCCCATCAAAAGGCATGTCTATATGCTTGTTCTGATATCGGGCGTAAATCTCAACGTAAACCTCCAGAAGTGGAGTCTGATGACAACAACCCTATGATTCTACCCAAGTAGTCGACCATGACCATGCTGGACCAGCAGTAAAAACATCCAAAGTAGGTTGATATCCAGCTACCATATGCCAGACAAACTATTTCACAACATAAACTCACTAGGACGCAAGACGCATTAGTTGAACAAAGGCCAAGGGTGCCAGAGGCAAAAACCTTTTTGGCCAGGGAATCCAGCTTCTTCTAATCCAGAGACATTGTAAAGAAAATATTGGGTTTAAATTTGGTGCTAGTAGCTTGGACCACTAGACTCCCTTAGGTGAGGAGACACACAGGCTCCTCGGGGAGCAGTCAATGCCGCTTAGAAACCGTCATGCATACCGGTTGTGCAGAGGAAGGATTTGGGCCAGAGTAAAGCATGGATTGCTGCAGTGCCCCATTGTAGAGGATGAGCATATTCCGTTAATTTGTTCTGTTACCTGTGGATTATTAAAAGGCCACAGGGTTAGCCAGCCCAAGGCCCTCAGCGGTCCTGTGCATGAAGACATTGAAGGAAGAAGACATTTCCTCTGAAGAAACAGTGAACACATCAGAAAAAAAAAAAAAAATCAAGTTCAGGAACAAGCTCGAATCCACTACCCTCCTAGCGTCCCAAAGCCAAATCCTCCACGTCAGGTTCAGGCCCATAAAACAATGCATCACAATGTCCTAAACATCCACCAGTCTTTGAATTCATAATTATCCTGTGGAAATATGTGTTCAAGAATGCAAGGCTGGTTGTCTAGAGGCATTAAGAGGAGACACAAACTAGTATCCTGCTTTGGGGACAGTGCTGGAGAAGGCGTTGAATGGGAGTCGAATTCAGTACAACACAGGTGTGGGCCCATGCTTGGGATTCAGCCTCGGAGCCAAAGAACCTCAATGGGACCTTCCACTTTACCAACCTCAGAAGTCAGCGCAGATATAGGAATTGGAGGTAGTGGCCCAAAGACCAGAGCAGAACCAATATGTGGTTCACCTATGTGCAATCAGTGGATTTCCACTTTAGACTGGGCATATTCCATAGTGGCCTGTTGAGCCATGCCGTGGGACTAAACTTCCCATCATGCACACGGAGGGTTCATTCATGCAATTCGCTGGAATGTCATGGCAGGGGTCATATAGCACACAGTGAGTCGCACAATGCTACTTGTGCCTGGTCATGAAAGTGAAGATGAGACAAAAAGTGGTATATGGGCGCTTCTCATCCAATCCATGTACAATTTCCAGCAGCGCTTTTTATGTGATGTGTTACCCTGGCTTTATTGACCTTTGGAATGTCTTTTGGGTTGGTCACTGTAGATAATGTTTGACTGTTGGTGAAAAACTTGGTTTGGTGCTGAACTATGAACTGTGTTTGATTTGCAATTTTGGATTTCCCCTTGGTTCTGGAGAAGTTTGATAGGGAGAGTCCTCATTAAATTGCTTGAAGACCAGTACCCTAGTGGGCACTTGAACTCCTGAATCTCGAACAGCAGCATTATACTGGAGAGCAGGTCCTCCAAGTCTACCTCTTCTATCTGCCCCCCTACGTTACACCCTCTTACCGCCCGGGCAAAGCCCCCTTGCTCTTCTAGAATGTCTGGTGTGCTTTTGTTTCAGAAGTACATCTCCAACCCTGTCCTGTCCTCATTTCCAACTGCCCATAGTTGTCCAGTTTGCTGTGCCACAAACCAAGGTACTTGAAAGAATACGGTGGGAGGTGTGTTGGTATCAGGGTCTGTAAGGAAGGCTACTAAACCACCAGACCATAAAAATCAGAAGGGCTGGATTCTTGTCAGACTTTTCAGTCTCAAGTTGGCCAACTATGGAAGTTCTTCAGGAAACAGTACACCCTCAAACAGAAAAGAGCTCTGCATAATCTTGATTTTTCAGATGATTTGCTTAAGATGATTTGGTTAAAAGGAGAAAAGTGCTTTTCAAAATCGCTGAATGAAATGACAACTGCACAAGGCCTCTCTCTTTCAGATGGCACGTAGTAAAGAATCTGAAGAGGCTCTAACGAGGCAGAGCTTAATGCCAGACCACTTCACTTGCTACAGGGAAAATGCCCCAAAATTAGGTGGATGGACTATAATGCAACTGTTCCTCTGTTATAAAAAATATACAAAATGTTCCCACCTTGAGGTGGAATACTAAAAGTAAGCAAATCTATGAAGGAGTCAATGATCGGAAATTAGTGCTAGAGGCAAGTAGTTGTTTCATTCTAATTCCTGGCAGGCATATCACTAATATTGGCAAGTGTGGGTGACAATTACTGTGCTTTGCTCTTAACAAAAGGGAAAGACACCAAAAAAGGAGAAGACAGAACATAAGCAAGAGGCAAAAGGCACATCAATGCATAGCAGCCAGGCAAGACTGGGCAGACAGGAAGACTACCATCAGAGTTTGGGTAGTAAGAGGAGAGAAAAAGGAAAGATCACATTTGTTTGAGACTTGACGTGAAAGAAAGTGTTCCAATGTGAGGATTTCATTCCACCCTACAAAGGCTATGAAGATCCAAGCTTACACGCTTGTGTGGTAAATGCAACAAACCCCATTTAGGCAGCACAACTCACCATTTCCAGGTTTTATGGCTTCAGGAAGGCACAAGGCACAAGGCACTGTCGAATTATTCAAAGGAACATTAAGGTGACCTCCTATGCATAGGGAAGCACAGTACATCATGTGCAAAACCAGGAGACAAAGTCATAATTCATCAAACAAAGATGAAAGTAAGGACAAAACACACAGACATGCCCAACTAAACTGTGCGAGAGAATTGCAGAATCAGAGACTCTTTAGGACAATTTTGCCACGACCACCTAAATGGGATGCGGGTGAGTTGCAAATTGAAGCTGAATGTTCTCCAAAGCTCTTTTATCAAAGCAGTCTTATTCTTGAATAAGGAACGGCCCCCCAGAGTTGTAATAGTCAGGCCATACAACACAGGCCTAAACACAGGTCTGCGCCAGCTCCACCAGCAAGGTGATCCAATAAAAGAGGAAGAGCAAGTCCCCAACAGGGTGCATCAATGCAGCAATTCTACATTAGCTTAAGATAAGGTCCCCACCATACTGCCTCAGCTAGTCAACTGTATACTAACTTAAGGCCAGTTACCCACTACACTGCTACAGCAATGCTACTCTATACCCCCTAAACCCATTCCATCAAACCTGCCAGCGCATTGACAGTGCACAGACGGGATTAACCTTCACTAGCAAAAGACCAATAAACCCCACATTGCACCAACAAGGCAGTTCTACACTAGCATAGGGTAATAACTGCCCTCATTCTTTGCTAGTACAAAGCAGCCATATGAGAGCAAAAGGTAGAGACTACCAATGTTGTAAATCAGTGCAGTGGTTTTATACTAGCATAAGGTTGAGAATACCACCATGTCACACAAACAAGATGAGGCTACACTAGCACAACACACCAGGAGCCCCAGCACTGCAGCAATGAAGTGGTCTAATGTAGAAAGGCCAAACTCCTAGCTGCGTTAGCATTGTAGAATAATACAGAAAGGGCCCTCAGATGCTATGTGGTTTCTTATTTTAGCCTGTTCTCAAATACTGGTATTAGCTCAATCCCAATAGTGTGAGCTCAACAAGGATTCAGAGGTTCAGTGTGCAAAAGCAACCAGTAAGCATCCACCCCTGATCCCACTTTCTGTGCATACCCAGCAGTGGTTAATAAATTGGGAGGGTAACTGAACACACACAAGGTCTGCCTAAAAGATTCTGGCTACCGCAATTCATAACAACTCTTAATATGGCTCTGAGACCCCAGGACACCTTTGTGCTGAAACAAGACTATGTTCTTGCAGCTTGCCCTTCCCAGGTTCTTCTATTTAAAACCTTATGTGGGTTTTTCCTAGTCAAAAGGGAGGAGCTGGACAGTGAGAAGCAATGACCAATGACCTCCATTAATCGGTCTCATACTTATCTGTTTACTAGATGAGACTGGTCGTTGTCTGCTTACTCAACTCCCAGCCTTAGTCAACACTAAAACCTGAGAATGGAGGGGCTCCCCATATGGGGAGAGAGGTATATTCATTAGTTTTACAAGTCCCAGAATTCCCTGGTCTTTGAGATGAAGGGAAAGACATGTAATTTCTGAGAGCATTGAACTGCAGGTCTGGTTTTGTGAGAAAGGGAGGTACTAATGCTCTAAGGAGCAGGCAAAGCAAAACAGCAGAACCTCTGGTTTAGTACCTTAAATCAATGCACTTAGTTCTCAGAGCAATTACCAGCCAAGTTTGTGACTTGAAGCTGTACAGTTAGAGATAAAGGGTTTATCCTACTAAATAACCCATTCACGTTGGAAAGGCTCCTCTGAGTATATGGCAGTTGCCCTGAACCATGAGCCACTAGTGCTTACATGTGTGCCACGACCTTATAAATGTTGGGCAACATTCCACCATACAAGGCAGCATGCCAAGTTAGATTTGCAAAGGCCGATGAACGTCTCAGGATAAAGCCAAGTTGACGTTCTCCATCTGTAACGAAAGTTGTCAATTTCAAATATTTTCAACAACAGATGAAATTTGCAGGAGTGGAGCACTGTGACCTCCCCAGCATCTGAAACTAAGGCAAGACATTTCTTTTTTTAAGACGGAAGAATATGGTTATGATCTCTCACCAAAACTCTGATTGTCTGGCTGTGTTAATTGTAGCATAAGAGTGGATGTTGAGGGGAATCACTCGGCTTCAAGTGCTTGAGAAATATGTTGGGCTAGAACTTCAGTGAGTGCAAAAATTCAAGAAATGGAGCAAAAGGTTATAGCTATAAAACTGAAAACAGGGTACAATGGACATAAGCCCATCAGCATTGTAATGCTAGAACCTTATGGATGGCTTCTTCATGACTTTAAGCTTCACCAAAATGGAGTTCAAACTGTGGTTTCCCGGCCAGATTTCAGATTTGGGGCAGAGTACTGGCGTCTCATTCGTGGAGGAGTCACAAACTGGTTATAATGTTTTTGTTGGTCTGTCTGCTTGTGGTAGTAGGAAGAGGGGCCTTCAGAACTGCTACCCTGATTATATGCACTGTAAAACTGGCGGTGCTGGTAAGCTTGGTTTCGCTGCTGCTGACAGGGGTGGAGTTCGGGGGTCTGGTATCCATCAGAAGACTGCAAAGATTCAGAAGAGCCTGAAGACACCTGGCGCCGGAGGCCTCTCTGGCAGCCATTATTTAAGGAATTGCTTCTCCAACGCTGGGGAGGAGGCATTTCCTGCTGTCTATGCTGCTGCTGCATTTTCAATTGCTGGTTCCGCATCTGACTAAATGGACTCCACACCTCATAGGCTTCACCAGAACCAGATTTTCCTCGGTGTCCGTCATCCTCATCCGGACCTTCTTCGACTTCCCTTGGGATTTTCACCTCAATCACGTCCTTATCTGTTATAATGATATGGGTACCTGGGCTCCAGGAGTTCCTGTGACTGGGATTGCTTTTGAAGGGGAAGCGGGGTTTGCGGTTCTCAGGGGGAATAAAGCGATGGGATGTGGTCTGACGACGCAGCTGCTTGGTTATTTCCTGTTGCTGCAGGTTCTTGAACTTGACCTGCTCCTGCCTCATCCACTGCAGCCGTCCCCGTCTAAATAGGGCATCGTCCTCCATAAGCTTGGTGACACAGATCTCCTTTCCAGGCTCCACTGTGCCATCCATCTCCTGCCTGTCCTCTGCCCCCAGTATGGCAGAGTTCATTGTATTCTCTCCATTGAGATCATGGACTCTTTGACCAGCAGTAGCTGTTCGGATTTTCTTTTCTTGAGAACCTATCAGGGGAAGAACCTTCTCCATTTTGAGCATTTTGTTTCTCAGAGCTCTTATCTCCTCATCCTTCATATTGTTCTGGTTCTTTACCTCTTGCAGAATATCCTCCAGTTTGTCCACATGCACCTTCAAGTCATCGACATCAATTACACCTTTCCCAAGGGTCATGACCTCTTCAATCCGCTCATCCCCAACGCCCACTGTATCCCAAACATCGCGGGATACAGCGCGCCAGGAATCACGTTCGTTGGGGTCTTTCTTACCATACATGGCACAGAGTTCTTTCATTTTAACAATGGCCATCGCTTCAATCTCTTGCCGACTGTGGCGGAAGTCGTTCAAGGCCACCTCATAGCAGATCTCCTTCACAGCTTGTATTTTAAGATCAGAGATGGTTACCCACTTAGAGTCTTTGCTCATACGCCTGCGCTGAGGGATCTGGTACATTTTGGTGGGCTCACGTCTCTTGCCACTGCTGGGAAGCCCACATTTCATTACGATGCTCTGCACTTTGCTTGGGGGCAGCTTCTCTCGCAAGGACGTGATGAGCCTCCAGCTCTCCTCACATGATCGCTTCTCTGAGTCATCCCCGCTATCTGAGTCTGCGTCCTTAGGAGAGAGAAAAATCAAAATGGCCCCAAAATAATCAAAATTAAATTAGCAAAACTGTAAATCAAATTATGGAGAAAAAAAAAAAAAAACAAAGAAAAAATACTGAACAGAAAAAAAGTGTAAGAAAACAAAAGCAATAATTGAAATCATAACGTGCAGTCCCCACCGTGCTAACAAGAGAAACACAGGACCACAACACCAGTCAAATTCAGCACCCACAGCAGTCAAGAAAAGGCCTGGGTCTTCTCAGGTCCCACTAGCTGCATCCAAGAGAAGCATGTATATTGAAGACCAAAGGTGAAAGAGGCAGCTTAAGGTTAAAGGTGAAAAGTGTGTCCTGGAACATGCCAGAGAACATGTGCAAGAGGGCAAGCACTGTGATGGCTTCTGGTCCGTTCTTCCAAAAAGCCGTACGAGAGCAGAGCAGCAGGACCACAGGCAGTGGTGCAGTCACAAAGTTAGAGCAGTTAGTAGACACTGCACACACATTGCATGCCAGGCTTTAGAAGAGGTTGCTACAGAGAAATCGAAGAGGTTAAATGTTGGGAAAATAGAAGATGTTAATGGGCCAAAAATGTTCAGGACAGCAGAGGGGTAGTATACACATGGTTCTGACATTTTAAGGGTTTAGCAAGCCAGACTCCTCCTATGAAAAGTGTCAGTGTCATAAGGATGAGAAACAAGCATAGGACTCTTGACAGTATGTTGGTATATTGTTTTTCCATACTTTGAAAGTTATGGGATTGGCAAGTGTTTTGTTTCAATTAGAAAATAAATATTTACCTGTATCAATCAATTCCAAAGCTTTGCTATATAAGTGCCACTACCTTTCAAGGTGAAACTCCTTGGTAAAAGGAAGATCAAAGCATGTTCAAAGACACTATGGTCACAGGATGGACCACTGTATTATGAGGCATATTAGTATTGTTCCCACCATGTCACTGAGCCCAACTTGGACTTTTGAATGGCTTCTCACAGCACTTCTGGATTATAACAATCACAGGACAAGCAAGGGCTCTCAAAGTTTGTTGACCAGGTTAGGGGGGAGGAGTATTAACTTTCATACATGACCAGGCATGAGGATCCATTGTTACGGGTAAAAAATGTCAATCACCTTCGCCATATGGGGTATGCAGCTTCCCACTCTGAAAAACACTGCCATTCTGAGGGACGAGGTAACAGACTCCCTAGGAGAGCTGATCAGGACTGCTTTGCCGAACATGGCATCAAGAACTACAGAGCATCCTGTGACTAAGTACAGAAAAGCCTCCATGTAACAAATAAAGATCGCAATCAAGGGAAAACGTCTCGGGAGGATAGCTCAGGGGCAATGCGCTCGCCCTGGAAGCAAGACGACGTGGAGCAACAGGTTCGATCCCCGGGTCCGCACTTAGAAACCTCTGAGTATTAAGTGTGTTATAAATAGCCGATTATAATTCTATGAGTTAGTAGTGGAGTGGAGGAGATATGAGGTGTAGTGGAGGGAGGCTGGTCGGGTTTCTATGAGCAAAGGTCCAAGGGGTGTAGACAGTTTAGCTATGAATTGGACATGGCCAACTACATTTGCTTTAGCCAATCCGAATCCAACCAGAGAGGGTCACCTTTATCTCAGTCTATCAAAATACGTTCATGGAACAGCAGACAGTCATTTTAGGATTAACACTGATGGCCTTCCCTCCTTTTCTGAATGTGTTCTTATACAGTTACAAGAAACCTGGCTAACAGTCCCCTTGAATATACAGGGTGTTTCTACTTTTGTTAAAAATGGCAAGCAAGGCCCGAAAAGGAGAGCACGAGGGGGCAGTGGATATTAATTTAAGAATATCTTGTACAATTATAGATACCTCAAGCAATTGTTTATTGACTTTAAAAATGTGTATGAACAATGATAATTGTGAAACCATATTCCCACTAGTTCATATATTCGAATCTGGCTACTCAATCTCAAAACTCGTTATTTGCAGAGTTTAATACTGTTTTTTTCAGATTGGCTAGAAACAGAATATATTGCTTGCTGGTGACGTAAATTGCATTTGCTGCCCTGATCAGCATGGTTTAACACAATGTGAAGCACTTACAAAAAACAACCACACATGAGAAGCAAGTCAAAGGGTGTCCAATAGATTGAAATGATGGATAGCTGGGGTAGCCCTTTGGGAAATGGGGAAAGCCAGAGTAAAGTCTTTAATAGATCATGGGTCTCATTACAGGTTTGGTGGTATTCCAGTGATAAATCCACTGGAATACAGCCAAATTTGATTTACTGTTACTGTCACTTGGTCCGGTGGTATTACTGCTGGATCACAAGTAGTGGTATGGCTGTGAGTCCACAGGACTCATGGGTATTTTGGTGAAATCACCACAAGCCAATTTTAGGCGGTAAGGCTGCGGAATTACCTCCAGCATATTGCTGGAGGTTTTTCCTCCATCTCACCGCAAAACCTACAGTGCAGCAGTGCAGTAACAGAGTTACTTCTGTTTTTTACCACACCGCTGTCCTTGTAATGAAACCCAATATATTTTGAACATCTTCCACGTTGGAGAAATTATAAGTTAGTCACTACGGTGAGTAACATACTCCTAGTCCTTAGTCTCCTTTCCTCCTTACTGTATGGGTGTCCCTTGCTAGGGACGGGAGACGGAACCTTTTTCGCCAGAAAAAAATCATCTTCCCCTTTAAACTTAGATGGGTGCGGCCCTCGGAGCATGCGCTCCCCCGACTCCGCCCACCGGCGCGACTCAGTCCCCATTGACGCATCGACAATATTACCATTGCCTAATGACCCCAGTTTTATTAGGGGGGAGGATGATGGGACGTATGGAGGAAAGGGGACTATGGACTAGGAGTAGGTTAGTCACTACAGTGAGTAACTTAATTACTCCTATGTCCTGTCCCCTTTCCCCCATAATGTATGGGCGATTGCAACTGAATTTAGCCCCAGGGTGGAGAGGTGACCCTCCTAGGAAAATAAGTTCCTCAAAACTGCCTGACCAAATGCTGCATCCAACCTGGAGCTGGCATCCAAGCATTAGTGCTTGCAGAAGGACGAAAGTGTAGCCCATGTAGCGGCCTTGCTGATGACCTGCCAAGGCACATGCCTCTGAAAGGCAACCACCGTGGCCTTGGCACTGATAGCGTGGGCATGCATATTAGCTGGAAGAGGTTTGTGCTGCCCCTCGTATGCCTCCTTGATGGCCGTAACATCCATTTTGCTATGGAAGCCTGATAGCCGGGCGTGGACCACTGAAGGTGACAAACATAGCATCTGATTTGCAGAAGCTCTTAGTTCTGTCGAGGTAGAATTTTAGGGCTCGCCTAACATCTAGACAGTGCAGTACCCTCAGAGTCTTGTCCTTAGGGTTACCGAAGAATGTTGGTAGGACTAGATCTACATTCAGAGGAAAAGAGGAGACCACCTTAGGTAAAAATGCTGGGTGCGTTCTAAGCACCACCATGTCCTTATGGAAAGTAGTATACAGCTCTGAAGCCACCACAGCCAAGATTTCACTGACCCTGAATGGTTTATGCGCTAGGGCGCCCAGGACCACATTGAGGTCCCACAACGGGTGTGGCTTCTTGATAGGCGGGTATAGCCTGGTCAGGCCCACCAGGTCTATTTTAACCACCGGGTTGGAGGAGGAAAACACCTCCTCCTCCGAGTTCCGTTAGGCTCCGATTGTGGCCAGATGGGTGCGGCATGTGTCTACCTGCACCCCAGAGTGAGTAAGGTGTGCAGAGAAGGATAGCACATCGTCCAACGTGCAGGTCAGTGGATCGACCTCCTTGGAAGCCGCCCAGCGACAAAACCTGCTCCACTTGCTTTGTACTGGCTCCTAGTAGCAATGCTCCTTGCACCCTGTATGATGTCCAGGATCACCTGTGACAGATGCAGATGCCTTAGTGTGACCTGTTTAGGAACCACGCTGCGAGGGTTAACCTCGGGGGTGGGAGGGCAGGCTGGATGACTGTGCCTCCCTGCTGTGATAGAAGGTGAGCTGGGCCCAGCAGAAAGTGTATCGAGGGCTGCTCCGACAGGCTGAGGAGTTCCAAGAACCAAGGCCTTGCTGGCCACCACGGAACTATGAGGATGATCCGTAGGTGTTTGGGTTCCTGTATCTAACATCCTACCATGTGGAAGAGGGTAGTGGGATGGAAGGCATACGCGTGCATATTGTTCCACTGAATCTGCATCGTGTCGCCCAGTGAGCCCCAGCCCTGGCCCTGCCAGATTGGAACGTGCAAGTAAGCGAGCAGATTTCCGGAAAAGAGTTGTTGTCTTAATCTGTGGGAGCGGAGGAAAGAGGAGTGGGAGGGATTGGTAGGCGGTAGCCCGTAGAAACTACAGATAGGATCCAGGGGTCCGAGAACCTCATGCACCAGCATTGGTAGTCAAGGGCAAGCCTGCCCCCCACCGGAGACACATGGACCAGGATGGGCGTGTCATGCCTTCTTTCTGTCTGAGGCTGAGGTAGAGGGGGACTGAAAGAAGCTCTTGTGCGCGGCCTTGTGTTGCTTGCAGCAGTGCTGGCTGGGGGACCTGTCCTGTTGCCTGGATCATCGTTCTGGGAAACCCCAGAACCCACCGAAGGACCGACCCTTGTCTGAACACTGGTGCGTCTGGTTATTCGCCTTGGGAGTGGCCTTCATGAGGATGGATAAGAATTTTGCAGTTTGGGAATTGTTTTTCTTCTTATCCAGTTCCACATCCATGGTGGAGAGGAAAAAGGTTGCCACCCTCGAAAGGGAAGGTCCAGTATGCGTTCCTGTACGTCCGGGTTGAACTTAGTTGCCCGAAGCCAGGCCGTCGTCCTCATGTCAGTAGCGATGCAAATGGCACAGTCAGAGGTGCCGTTGTGAGCCACCGTGGACTCCATTATGTCTTAGCCGACAATCTTGGACTCGGCCAGCCCCGCCTTGAAGCGTGCCTGGCTTTGCACCACAAGTTCCGCAAGGAAGTCTGATTTCCCGCCAGAGCTGCTGATTGACAGCTGTAAGCATAGCGTCTGCATTGGACTGACACAGATGGAGGGAAGCATTGAAGTATAGTTTCTTCCAGTATACTTCCAGGAATTTCTCCTCCTTTCCCAGGAGTGCCGAGGCGGATGTCGCAGAAGACTATTGCGGCTTGGAGTAGATTGAAGCTGCGGCTAACACCGATGAGTGTGGCTGTGGGTGTGCCGACAGCAAGGGGGATGGGGGGGGGGGTCGCCCTCATCTGCCTAAACTGAGTCGAGGCGCCTGTTGGTAGGCTGCGCCGAATGGGGTTTAAGCCATCTATTTTTGGCTACAGCGATCATGACCTTTTGCATCGGAATCCCTGTTCTAGTCATGGGGCGTAGAGTGAGAACCTCTGCCGAGACCCCTGCCTCTGGTTGTTCCACCTCGGGCCGAGGAAGCCCCAAATATCGGCCAGGCCAGCGGGCCGCTCATGGAAGGCCTTGGCCGAAGGCATGTCCGGGTCCTCCTCTTCATCTGTGTGAACCAAAGTGTCCTGTTGATCCGGAACTGCAGGAGGAGTGCTGGGTGCCTGGGGCTGTGGCGTACTGACCGGAGCTGGTGGCTGTTGCGGCGGCTGTGGTGGTGCTGGAGTAGTGGGAACTGGCACAGGCACCAGCGGCTGCATTGGAGCAGAGCGCGCTGGAACCTAGGGCGGATTGGCCGTGGGCTCTAACAGCAGAACCGGAGGGAGCATGTCCTTGATCACATCCCTATGGATGACACCCATCTGCGGAGACCTCATAAGGGTCATAAACATTTAAAAAAACCTGTCCTCGCAGGCCGGTGTAGTGCCCAGAGGCGCGGGCAAGGGTGCGGGACCCTAAGGGTGCTGATGTCTGGACACACTCTGCCTTACTGTCTGGGGGGGGGGGGGGTGTACCTGCCCTGCGACGAAGAAGGGTATGCCGTGGGCCACGTGTCTGGTGAAGACCAGTCCCATCTGGAAACCCATTCCCCTACCTGTTCCCCAAAGAGGGATGGTATCAGATGAGCCACCATCTTATCTGGCCCGGCATCGATCCTGTCGGACTGCATGCCACGTGCCTGCGCCGTGGCGCTTGCTGCGCTGGGCCCAGCCTCTTCCAAAACTCTTGGCGGTGGAGGTCGAGGCCTACCCTGCACCTCAGGACGAGGCCAGGAAGGCGAATTGCCCTTGGCTGTGTCCCCGGTAGTGCTGCGTACAGGCGCCCCCCATCAGAAATTTGTCTGGTAATAGGGCGCAGCCCCTCTGGCGTAAACCCGGTAACAGAACCTTGCAGTCTCTCAGTGCTCTCACCGGTAGAGTCTCGCGACCCCTCGGCCTGACCACCGATAGCTGTAGCAGCCTCTGTACCTGCACTGCTACAAGAACCTGAAAGGTCCCTCCCGCTCGTGCGCTTCCTGGGAAAGGAGTCACCACTGCAGGGGGCGGATGAAAACAGCGCCCCTACCTTAGGCCTGGACTTGTGCTTGACGAATTCCTTTAAGTCCTCCGGAGGCAACCTTAAGAAGAGCTCCCTCCACCGAGCTAACCTGTTCTTCAGAGCACGAGGTGTAAGCATGTTGCACGCGGAAGAGCCCTCACAGCCATTGTCGGGGCCAAGGCAGTGGAGGCAGAGAGCGTGGGGGTCGGACGTAGGGTAGAGCCCCTTGCAGGCTGGACACCTGCTAAAGCCCGCTGACGTCGACATGCTCAGGGGAGGAGCGTGGCCCCAGAGGACAGAGTATCGGATTGAAGACAAGAAGAAGCCTAAAAAAAAAAGAAGACTTCTCCGGGAAAGAGCGTGTTGAAATACTAGGCCGGAGGCCTAACCCAGGAGTGCTGGTGAAAGAGGTCCGTTCCCGTCGACGTGGAAAAGAGGACTGGGGAGTGGCGCTGGTGGGCAGAGTCAGTGGAGCGCATGCTCCCAGGGCCACGCGCATCTTAATTTAAAGGGGAAAGTGATTTTTTTCTGGTGCAAAAGGTTCCGTCTCCCGTCCCTAGCGAGGGACGCCCATACAGTAAGTAGCTTCAAAGATGACACACTTACATGTCTTGACTGTAAGTATCTAAATAATGGGGAGAGTGATCCACCCCCCCCGCCCCCCAAGAAGATACACTTGAGGTCATTAAGAAATCAAACAATTTAAGGGACCTAGAGCCAGACAGGTTTGCCCCAGTTGCAATAAAGCATAATGCTGAGGAAGGTTCATTTATATTTATGATTCCATTTACTGATATTTTGCACTCTCAGCCCCCCCCCCCTTTATTGGTAGACTGTATTTAATCCCGTTGTATAAGAAAGGAGACAGCCATGCCCTCCAACTATAACCTATAGCTATTTTTGATGCATCTAGCAAGATATTTGCATCAGTAATTCGAAAGGAGCTACTGATGCAAATCAGTTACAATCCCACATCTTAGATTTTCAGATGGGGTTGAGCAGGCACAGCTTACCTAAATATGAATTATTCAAGTGTCCTTTATGCCGTACTGTAAATTATTTGGTCCTGTCGCCAGATAATACTCCACTTGCACGGTGGAGTTGAATTCCAAAATGTTGTCAACTCATTCATAATTGTGCACTCATAATTACCAGGCTTTGGTTTCTTTGCTTGGCATTAACCTTATTGTTACATTCTCTGATCTGGAGCCCTTGGGTGTATCTGCAATAAATTGGTATTTTAATTAATGTTAACATTTTCTCTATTCAGATAAAGAGCATTATATAGAGTATTAAGTACACATCCTACAGTACTTGCTCACAGAGTTCCTCAAGGGTTACTGCTCTGGTGCCCTGTATTTGAATATGCCGCTGGCTAGGCTAAATTCCTAAGACTGCATGATTTCTATCAAAAGTACCAGATTTTCTGCAGTGGTGCTAATAGTAATACTTTCTTAACTTCTTTTTTCTTAATACGAGCATTGCCGGGACACCAGGATTGCTGTGGTGCGTCTGCTTCTGTTCCCTGCTAATTTTTATTTTGAAAATGGCACAGGCATACGCAGCGTGTTGACGTGATCAGTGTGAAGACGTCATTGCGTGCTGGCATCATTTTGAGCAGGTTTCAGTTTGTTGTATTCCCGTAACACACGAAAATGGATATGAAATGGTAACGGACATATGTGATAAATTAGGACAAAATCTCATACTAGAACTAAGCACATGAGTGGAATTATATAATTTGTCACAGAAAAAGGATCCAAAACTTTTCTCCTGAACAAAATAATAGTAAGCTTGATCTTTAAGTGATATAGTCTCAACAGTTCATGTTGTGCCTTTCGAAAATATTCAGCGTGCCCACTGGGTTCAATTATTGAAGTTTATCTCTTGACAGTTCATGAACTTCATAAGGCATTGTTTCAATTATTGACCACATTCTGCGTCAGTTACTGATCAGGGATGTGGTGGTTATTGCGTCATCTGGAACTGTGTTGAATTAATGAAATGCTATCCTGTGGTCTGTACAGTGTGATGTCTTGCCCCTTGGGGATTGTTTGTTCAAAGCAAACATGCATAATTACACTCATCATTCATGCCCCATGGGTGCAGGAAATTCAATTTCTCTATCCGATAGGTCTCTTTTTGGTTCAAGAGTTTGATGATGTCACTGCTTCCATCTCCTTTTTTCTCTACGGCCTAAAATATTCCAAATTTCATTTGCACAGAACGATGTTGCAACTCTTTACAATGTGCTACTGGAGATTTAAGATTTCCAGTGCGGATGTTAGAGCGATGTTCATTCCATCGTGTTTTGGCTTTTCTGATGGTCTGTCCGATGTAGTATTTTCCACAGGGACATTTAATGCTGTGAATGGTATTTGAGGTGTCGCATTTCACATATTGTTGCAAAAATATTTTATTGCCTGCATTGGGATGGAATATTATATTTCCCCTCTGTTCCATACTTCAGTTTGTGCAATTTAGACGTGGGTAGGATCCGCAATTTCTAGGTTTGTCAGAAAGTTTCCTTGTGTCGCTTCTTACCAGCATATCTTTCATGTTTCTGCTGCGCGTGTATGCAAATACTGGTGGTGCAATGTAGAGATTCCCCAAAGTTCTATCTTCAGATAAGATGTGCCAATGTTTATTCACAATTCTTTTTATCTGGATGCTTTGAGTCGAATATTTGGCTACATTTATTACTATTAGAACCACTGCAAAACCTAATACTTTTGATAGAAATTCTATCCAGTGGCATATTCAAATACAGGGCACCACAGCAGGAAACCTTGAGGAACTCAATGAGCAAGCAAGTAAGGTAGGATGTGTACTTAATACTCTGACAATGCTCATTATCTGAATTAGAGAAAATTATAACATTAAGTAAAATATGAATGTATTGCAGATACACTCAAGGGCTCCAGACCAGAGAATGTAATAAGGTTAATGCCAAGCAAATAAACCAAAGCCTGGTAATTACGAGTGCACAATTATGAATGAGTTGACAACATTTTGAAATTCAACCAAAAGTTTTTTTGAAGAATGTTCATATTTATTAGTATTTCTTGTACATAACTTTTTTTCTTTAGAAATTGTCCCCGAGGATGGACACAAGGACCGAAATGCATTGGACTTTAATTTCATAGGCATCTTTTCTTTCTTTGGAATAAAATATCTACAAATATTTGAACTACTTTGAATCACAGAATCATTCTATGCTACACTAAAAAAGAAAAATAGAACACAATAGATCCAAACAACAAAAAACTCAGAGTGGGAATCCACGCAGGTCCTTCCAGCTGTTTAGGTTACCATAAGCTGTTTGGGTTACCATACCTAGACAAACATTTTGCTAATCCCACATCTTGGACCATAATTCTAAGTTTCAGAATGGTTTCTGAAAGAAGATGGGAACCTGTTTGAATGGCATTATTTTGACCTTACTACATGTGCAGTGACATGCTAGATGAGATAAAACGGTCTACATGGCTAGGCTCTTTTGCGCCTTCGACAGGGTCGATGGGAAAATCCTGTGGAATAAATTAAAAAAAGATGGTCTATCCCCAAAGATCTACTAAAACCAATCATGTTGATCCTTATAAATACAAGCATACAAATCAGATTAAATGCGGATTCGTCACAGGCTATTTCCACTTCTGTAGAAATCCAACTGGTGTTTTTTTGGCACCAACAGATTTTAACTTGTATATCTCTTGTATGCGCTTTACCGGTAAAATGACAACATCTGCATCTTGACTGGTAGGCCTTCCCAGATGAGCTTCTATATTTCGATCTTAACCCGATGAGTCTATGTGGCAAATGAATAGCCTTTTTACATCTTATGCAAATAACAATGACTTGATTGCTAACTCACAACTCAAAAATAGTGTTTCCAAAATCAAGGATTCCAAAAATTAAGAATTGGACTGTGGCAGGGAAGACGATGAAGAAAGTCAAAAGCCTCTCATATCTCGGATTTACCCTTTCTAATTCAGTATCTAAGGAAAAGAGATTCTTAGAAATAAAGTCAAACCTTTGATACCCCAACTAAAAAGAATCCTTTGATTCCAGTGATCAAATATTCTATGGCCTAGAATTTAGGTTGGATAATTTGGGCAATGTTCTTAATACTCTTGAAGGTTTAACATGGAAGCAAGTTTTCTCTTTACCACGACTACCAAATTGCATTCTGAGACATGAAGTAGGCCTAATTTCTCTAGAAATTCTGGTGAAGAGGCAAATAGTTGGCTTATATGAGAAAATGTTGATTCCTCCAGAAAATTATTCATTTGTAGACCTAAAACGAATTATACAACCTATGCCGAGTCGTTTTGCAAACATCAATGATGCCTTGCTACATTATAGGGGATTTGCTCCGTTTGAGCTGGCAATCCAACAAGAGTAAAAACAGAAATATAATATTGGGATTGGAATACTACCGTAAATAAAATAAAATCCCATGTTCTATTTAGAGAGTATTAATCATTTGAGAAGTAGAAACATTTTACAGAATTATCTCATAGGATTTCCATCTAGTAAATTGTGATCAATATACACAAGACTCAGGTTTAATTTGGTACTAACCATCAAAGTATTGGGACTTAAAGCGGGCATTAGAAGAGCTGATAAAACTTGTAGACTAAGTAAAACCAAGATAGATTTGGAAACTATGAGACATCTACTCACTGTTGCGAGGAACCTGAGGGTATCCTCACTTCTACTCCCCCTGGATCCTTCTCTCAGGTGGCCAAGGAAAGGCCATCGCTCTTGGATCCTGACCTGGGGGTGGATAGGCAAGGGAGGATCATCTGCGTGGAGTACCTTCAGGAGTGGACAGAGGCTGTCTTTGGGAGAGACATGGTATCCCCTTTCCCTTGTCAGAATAAACCCTACCCTCCACCTGCCTTCATAGGTTATTGTCAGCCATTCCCGCTTTCTTAAACACAAAATATCCCACACCATTTCCCTTTAAGACTAGGACACGGAGGAGGAGACTGGGAGTTATGCATACTCCCATTCATTTACACCATTTTGGTACTGAGATGAGGAAGAGGACTGTAGAGGAATACCATTGCAATAGTCAGGCATGTCCAGCTAATAGGCGTAATAATTGTCAGGCAACTGAAGACAAGGACCTGCAGCTGCAACCATTTAGCAGGCCCCAGGTGCATAAAATGAGAGACTGCCAGTAAACCAGGGCGAGATACTTGCCTGGAGGACAGGACGTGGCTGGCAGAGGTGGAGCAGGCTGGAGAGGGTGTACAGCAGAAGGGACAAAGGGGGGCTGGGGCTCAAGCGGGCATTGAGTGGGTCGAGACATCTGCAGTACCCCTTGCCTTGTGTCCACAGCCAGCGCTGTGGGACACTGAAGGATCCAGATCACCGCAGGCTGCTGGTAGCTTCTGCCAACGAAGAGAGGAACTACGCGCAACAGACGGCAAGGTTAGAAGACGGCTCCAGAAAAGCACAAGCATAACGAAAGGAAGCCGGAAAGGAGAATGAAGACTATTTGCGCAGCGGCTGCATACCAGTGAGTGGAAAAAGGGAACACTCATACCAGGGCGCTCCAGGGGGCTCCAAACAGGCATATATTAATGCTGAACGAACTGAAAATTAGGACAGTTGGCAACCAAATTGAGGGTTTTTAATGCCGAACAAGCTGCAAAGCATAGTTAATACTTTTAAGAGTGCCACAAGTAATATTGAATACCAAACTAAAGGAAAGATATGAACATAAAAAAATACAGAACAAGTGATGAGCATTTATGAACAAAGTGAAAAGCAAGTGTTGAGCACTTATAATGTGAAAGCAAGGTGGTGTAAAAGGGTGAACACGACAAAGTGAGTTTTGTGGAAACACATTGTGGCAAAGCCAAGAGACTGCCAAGGAGAATCAGAAATGAGTGTTAACCAATGACACAGGTTCAGAGAAAGGAAACCTGTGTTGGCAAGAAAGCCTGAAGAATACAGAAGTATAACTAAGTGCCAAGGGTTATCGCTTGCGTGACCTGTAATGGGTGGACCATCTGGCCTGACAACTGGCCCTAAACCAAGTGACCCATGCTTGGAAAGAAGCAAAGAAAGTAAAGATAAAAGAAAGTGCATTTTATAAGAGGTTGCTGAAGTGAATGAGAAAGAGCAATCTGCGTGAACTATTGAAAAGCCTGGAGGACTACAATGTTGAACTGGAACTGTTTTTGAAAGCCAAGAGATCTGAACTGGTTTCGAAGTTGGAAGAGCGGACATCTTGGAGAAGGGAACCCCGAGACAAGTTGAACTGTCTTGATCTCTTGAGGGAGGGAACCGAGAGGCCTTTTGGAACGGTTTTGAACATGGGGAAGTGGAAGATGGAAAGTAAAGCAGGACCGAGAAGAGGTTCAGAATCTTATTTGGAGCACTGTTTTTTTTGTTGCCGACATCCCTACAGATTGTTTATCTTTAGTTGTGAGGGCAAGTATAGGTTTTGGACATAGACAAGCTTGAGTTGAACTTACTGACACAGATTACCTTTATTTTCTTTAGGTAGGGAAATCCCACTTTAGCATAAGCAAGTTAGGCCTTATTCCATCCTGACATTTAAGAAAATAAAACATTTTATTTAGAACATTGAATCTGTTGTCTGTGTCCTACTTCATGATGCCTTCACACTGTCTAGCTATGCTTTTCTAAATGTGTACATATACACACCGACTTGCAGCAGAGCTTTTATGGGAACAAAGAAGTGTCTTTAGTTTTAAATTTGTCCAGATGTTTAACACAATCATATGAAATTCTGGAAAGGTACATTAATTGAAGTATCTGCACGTAGAATTACATGGCCGAAGCTGGTGAATTAGGACCGTTCCCATCGATGCGGAAAAGGGGACTGTGGTGTGGCGGCAGAGTCAGGGCAGTCATGCGCGCCTCTAAATCTAAAAGGGGAAGGTTTTTTCTGGTGAAAAAGGTTCCATCTCCCGTCCCTTGGAAGGGACTCCCATGCAGTATGGAAGCAAGGGGATGGGACGCAAGAGTACTTTGCCCATAGACTTTGCATTTTGAGCATGAGCGAGTCCCAGTCCAAGCTTTCCAAAATTTTTAATGTCTTTTTTTAATTTTTTTTAAGTTAGGGTATGCCATATTTCTGCTGTCTCCTTAAAGGTGGTTTCCAAAGTAGGAATACTATTGTTTTCAGAAGGTGAGCAGGCTTAAAGCCAGAGATGTTCCTCATTTCTACATAATTGACTAGAAAATTGCATGTGCAATCGGTGCTGCGCCACATGACCATAGATTAAGAGCTCAGCGAGCACGGAGGAACTGAATATGCGTTTTACCTGGACTCAAGAATGCAACCCAGTTACAGAGGATAATGGACCAGTTACAGGTGGGGGAGGCATGGTAGTCTGCTATATAGGTTTGCAATAATTTTCATGTCTTCAGGTGAAAATAAGCAGTTTTGCCATGTAACCATCTGCAGCAGTGTCTGCACGGGCTTACTGAGCCATGTTTGAATTTACAATATACTTGAATAAAGTGATTATGTTCTGGTGATACAGGATCACTCTTCCCTTTACCTATCTCTACCTGCATTTTTAGTTTGCCCTCTGTTTTATAGAATTAGAAAGGTTTGGTGTTGAATGTTAAGCAGGCTACATTTTACTACATACGTTGCTAATAAAATGTCTGAATGGCCCCCCTACAGAAACCTTGGTAAGCCCGGATCCCTAGCCTGTCATGGAGACTTAATGGCAGCCTGAAAGACTAAGATCCAAATGGTGCTTTGGGTGCAGGTTCCCTGGTATGATAAGACATCTATGGCACCCCAAAACAAAGTACCTGTAAAATTCTGCCTAGCTGGCACCTCCCTCTGGGAAACAATGATTTAATCATGTGCAAACAACTCAGAGAAATCCTCACTAGAATTAGATGTGTGGAACACATTATGGATGCCTTGTGAAGAAGAACTAGTACCACCCAGCTCCCAACCCAGCTAGCCCTTCCCTACTGGTCAGGGTAAACCATGTGGATAAAGAAAGGCCATATCCTCTGGAAAGGGCATCTCCTTGTTGCAAAAGAAGAGGCAAAGGAAACATTTAGATGGCTTCATAGGTCTTCAATTCTCCTAGCCAGAAAGTTCTTGATTCTAAGTAAGAAGGACATTGTAGAAGCCTGTTCTTCTGAGACCAACCAGTTTAAAAAAATGTAAGTCACTTAGAGGTACTGAGGCCTAGGCATGTAAGGCACACACAATATGTTGGTCAGCTTCTTAAAAAGGAACTGAAAAAAACGCTTTCTCATAAAATCTATATTAACAGAGAAGGAAACCAAGAAGATGCCAGAGTGAAAGCCCTGAAGCGATAATTTGAAAAAAGCAGAGAGCCTCAAGCAGCAGCAAGGGACTTTTGACCACCGGGAGCAAAAAAAGGCACAAATGTGTTGGAGCCAGAGTGTACCAAAGGATACTAAGCCAACAGGGTGCTCGAGCATGGCAACCAGAAATGTTTTAATTATTTCCTGAGCAATAGGTGTTACAGTCCTCAGCCCTACACCCAAGTAATATGTTAAGTCTGAGGTGGGATGCATTAAATCTTCCAGAAATAGATGGTGTCAGCTGCATCAGAGAAAGGAAGGTCTTCACGTACCACTTTGAGCTATCCTTTGTGACAAGGAACACACATGAGAAATGGTTCAGAAATTATTAACTCAAATACGTCACTAATCCAAAGCAAAGTCAACTTTGGTGAGATGGTACAAGCAGGTGTAGGGAGAACAAAACCCATTTAAAAAGAGGTTGCCAGTATAAGTAAGAGGGATTTGAGTGGACTTGTTTGGGACATATCGAAAAAATAGAATCCCTGCTAATCCCATCAACAGCACCTTATCTTCTCAGTACTCTGGAACAATGTTGCTACTTCCTTTATTTTAAACAGATATAGGCCAGTGCAAAAGTACCAACGATTTGTAAACCTGAGAGCCAAAACAGCTCTCTTCGGAGTGATGAGTTAAAACATCATAATTTAGAGAGACTTCTTGCAACAAGAGTTTCCCTTCAGCAAGAGGTCAATCTTTGCCATCCCCAGATCTACTGTACCAATTCTTCTCGTCTTTGAAGTAAATTGGACCATTTTGATGCCAGGTTGAATGAGGCTCTACAGTATTTCTGATTAACTTGCACAATGCCTCACTTATCTTAACCTAAACATCTGCAATTTACACAAATGTTTGTTTGCCAACAGCTGTCCTGGATTTATTGGAAGAGCCCTGTGCAGTTTGTAGTTTTCCTTGTCGAGCCATTTCTGGGAGCTAGGTTGAGGAGGGTGTGTATGAGGGGGATTGAATGGGTGAGGTGGGGATGCGGTTGTGTGTGTTGGGAGGGTGTGAAGGGTGAATGGGTACTGCATTCAGTGCAAACATGTGTGGTCTACATGGGTACATGGCTATAAGCAAAATAGAAGTTCATGTGGATTCTATCAAATCACATAGTGAGGGCATAAAATAGTAAATGAATCCACAATATAGTCACACATAGATCCTGTGCGGAATAACACTAAAGATAATGCTACCCTAAATAAATACTTAACTATCTTTAAAACCAACCATACCTAATCGCTCAATGCAGCTCTGGGTTTGTTTCTTCACTAAGGAAAGTCTTCACTGTGACCCTCACTAATCCTTTTGGCTAAAGGAATATTAGCACCCGGGGTGGAGGATCCAACCAATCAAGCTGCTTGGATCAGAGGCTGAATCCCACGATCTCAGACCATGTTCCAAGCAACCCAATGGCTGTTTCCCTCCCTGTCATCTTCCCCCACCCACCTCGCCCTTCCCCTTGTGTCTCTGATCCTTTCCAACCCCACTTACCCGATTCTTTCAGTGGTGGTGCTGCTATGTTTTCTAGTTGGACACCATGTAAATGAAAGCGGGGCACAGTATGGAGCCCTGTCCGCCAGCTCCATGGCAGCCATCTTAGGTAAACATCCTGTTCGTTCAAACAAAATACATTCCTACCTCAGGGGTGGTAGCTGCTTCTCCTTTTGCTACAAACTAACTTGATCCTCGTAAGGCTCCCTATTTCGCTTATTATCTGCTCTACACCAACTTGAGTGCTTTTCAAGCACTAGCAGAGCAGGCACTCCTGGACTGCTCACCTCTTTCCGGAGGGAAACCTAATAGACCATCAGAGACTTGGTACAGGTTAGACCTGGAATTCAGAATTTTTAGTATGAGGTAAAAAGTGCCTTATGATTATGAGACCCATGTTTTGATGGGTGTAACATCTTCTCTCCAGATTTTGGTGAATGCAATTATGTGAATAACTGCTTGGGATTCTAAAATAGTTTATAACCCAGGGTGGGTTACCTAACTGAGTTGTATATATGTATTTATATATTTGTAATTACCTTGGAATAGTTAAAGTGTGCCTTAGTGTAGTATTGCTATGGGATACATTACTCACAGTAATCGTATTTCTGATGCTTGTATCTGCTTAGATTCACATGCTGTGCATAGGCCGACATCTAGTGGAAGCTGCGGAGTATTACAGTTTGTTTTCCGAAACTCGAAAATGGGCGTCGACACAGGGCGTGCCAGTAATACTATCCCTAGTGTGACGTCCACTGTACCCAAGATCCCTCACGCGTCTAGGATCCTCAGATTGTATTTTTTCTGACATGAGGTAGCATGAGGAGTAGCGCGAGTACAGATAATCCAAGCAGATAGATAGAAAGGTAAGACTACAAGCAACCATGCGCCTTCTCTCAGAGGGGAGGAAGGGTGGGTTGCATGTGAATCTAAGCAGATACAAGCATCAGAAATACGATTACGGTGAGTAATGTATCCCTTCTGAGGCTTGTGGAATCTGCTTAGATCACATGCTGTGCATAGATTAGCGAGCAGTAGCTGAAGGAGGTGGGATGTGAGAAGGGTCATGAGCAAATAAGTGTCTTAGAACCGCTTGTCCCACTTGTGTATCTGCCTTGGAATGGGTGTCAATGCAGTAATGCTGAGTAAAAGTATGAAGAGAGCTCCAAGTAACTGCTTTGCAAATGGTGTCAAGGGGTACATTTGCAATGAAAGCCAGAGTGGCCCCAATGCCTCTAGTAGAGTGGGCTCTTGGCGTGAAAGGCAGAGTTCTTTCAGAGAGTGAGTAACACAGCTGGATACAGTTAATAATCCACTTCGAGATGGCACCTTTAGAGACGCGATCCCCCTCTCTGCCTGTGGCTACAGAGACAAACAGTTGATCTGTTTTTCTTAGCGGTCTGGTCTTATTTACATAGTAGAGGACCGCCCTACGCACATCTAGGGTGTGTAGTTTCACCTCAGCTGAGCTTTGAGTGTCCTGGAAGAAAGCCGGAAGCTCGATGGACTGGTTTACGTGGAATTTAGATATAAACTTAGGTGAGAACCTAGGGCGTGTGCGTAAAACCAGTTTGTCTTTATGGACAGTAAAGAAGGGATCCTGCACTGACAGAGCCTGAATTTCACTGACCCTTCTTATAGAAGTAATAGCTACTAAGAAGGCCGTTTTATAAGTCAGGTGTTTGAGACCGCTTTTATGCATGGGCTCGAAAGGGGGTCCCATGAGCTTAGATAGCACCACATTAAGGTCCCACCCTGGTGGTGGGTTAGAAATAGGAGGGTGAAGTCTCTTTACCCCTTCCATGAAGGCTTTAACTACTGGTACTTTCCACCACGAGACCTTGTTATGGGAAGTGGTGTATGCCGACAGGGCTGCCAGGTATGCTTTCAGCGAGTTAAAAACCAATCCTGCGTCTAGCAGGTGGCGCATGTATGTAACAATAGTGGAAGGAGTGCAATCAACTGGGTTGATTTGTCTACTCTGGCACCAGATAACGAATCTCTTCCAATTGTCAAAGTAACAGTGCCTTGTGTTTGGTTTCCTAGATTCCTTTAGGATGTCCATACACCTCTGTGGTAAATTGCGATGTCCAAACTCTAAGACCTCAGGAGCCATGCTGCCAGGTTCATTGAGTTGGGTTGCTGATGCACTGTTTGACCTTGGTGCTGGGACAGTAGGTTGTACCAGGCTGGAAGTTTGATGGGCTCGCACACCGCCATCCTGCGTAGGTGTGGGAACCACGGTTGTCTTGCCCACATGGGAGTAACTAGGACGAGCGTCATCGACTCTCTGTTCATCTTGTTCACCACCTTCCTGATGAGAGGAGTTGGTGGAAAAGCGTACGCAAACATCCCTGACCAGTTCATCCACAGGGCGTTCCCTTGGGAGTCTGGTTGGGGGAACCTGGATGCAAATCCTGGGCATTGTTTGTTTTCGCTTGTGGCGAATAAGTCTATAGTGGGGAAACCCCACTGAGAGAAGATATTTTCTACGACCACTCTGTGTAGAACCCATTCGTGTTCCTCTGGGAGGGAGTCTCTGCTCAGAGCATCCGCTAGGGAATTGAGCTCCCCTGGAACATGTTGTGATGACGGGAAGATGTTCCGTCTGAGTGCCCATATCCAGATTTTCTGGGCAAGCTTGGACAGATTTGGAGAAGTCCCTCCTTGCTTGTTCAGGTAGAACATGGCTGTTGTGGTGTCCGTCCGGATCTGTACTGACAGGTTTAGTAGGTGGGGCTCGAACGCTTGAAGTGCTCTGAATACTGCCAGAAGCTCTAGCAGGTTGATGTGGTTCTTGGCCACTGAGGGAGACCAGAGACCCTGAGCTGTGTGGTGGAGATGGTGAGCTCCCCACCCCGTCAGACATGCATCGGTAGGGACTACTGCCTGTACTTCGGGATCGTGAAAGGGTTTTCCCTGTGCAAGATTCTCTCTTGTCCACCAGTGAAGGCTTTGTACTAGTGTTGGCGAAACGACCACTAGATCGTCCCACTGACCACTTGCCTGAGACCACTGTTTCGCCAACCATTCCTGCATGGGACGCATGCGCAGGCGCACGTGGGGGACCAGGTAAATGCATGACGCCATCATGCCCAGTAAACGCATTGATTTGCGTACCGTTATTTGGTGACCGGACTGATATTGCGGAATTTGCAGTAGTATATTCCGAATTCTTTCCTCTGAAGGAAATGTCAACCCCTCTTGAGTATCTAGGATTGCTCCTAGGAACTGTTTGGAAGTGCTTGGCACCAGGCTTGACTTTTTCTCTTTGATTGAGAAGCCTAATTCGTGGAGGAGGTCGATAGTCCTTTGGATGTTTGTCCTGCAAATTACTGGGGTTTCCCCCGTTATGAGCCAGTCGTCCAGATAAGGGTACACCGGGATTGCCTCCCTGCGTAGGTGTGCAGCCGCCACCGCCAGTACCTTGGTGAATACCCTTGGTGCCGAAGCTATCCCGAAGGGCAGTACCTTGAATTGGTAGTGCCGAGTGTCCACCTTGAAGCGCAAGTACCTTCTGTGCGCTGGGAACATGGAAATATGAAAATAGGCATCTTTCATATCCAAGGTTGCCATGTAATCCCCCTTTTTTAGGAGGGGGATTACCTCTTGTAGCGTAGTCATACGAAACTTTTGGGGCTTGACATACTTGTTGGCAGGCCGTAAATCCAATACTGGGCGCATTGTCAAATCTTTCTTTGGCACAAGGAAGTAGGTTGAATAAATACCCTTGTTTACCTGGTGTCCCGGGACGAGTTCGATCGCGTCCTTTTCTAGCAGAATGGCGATCTCCTAGAGGAGAATCTCTGATGTTCTAAAGAGTGTACTCTCTGTCGTGGAGGATGGTTGCGGGGACGCTGCAGTAGTTCTATACAGTACGCTGTGGATTCTGTTGACAGCACCCATCTGTCTGATGTGATCCCTTCCCAAGCCTGGGTGAAGTTGGAAATGCGTCCCCCTACTGGGGTTGCGTGAGAAGGGACCCTGAACTGAGCGTCACTGCTTTGGTGGAGGCGTGCCGCCTCCTTTGCTGGGGTTGCCTCTGCCTTTACCACGACCTCTTCTATTACCCCTGCCGTAATCCTGGGTAGACTGTTGGCTGTTGTTCCACTGTGTACCCTGCCCCTGGGAATAGTTAGATCCTCTCTGGGAATTTTGGCCGTGTGGGCGACGAAAATTACTATTCCCTCTCTGGTTAGGGGGTTTATTGGTTAACTGACCAAGGGACTTGAGTGTCTCGTATTCGTCCTAGGCATTCTTCAGTGCGTCCTCGACTGCCTTACCAAACAGATCGGCTTCCACCGGTTTGTCCAACAATGATGCCTGGGTTTCTGCCTTAAAACCAGACTGCTGTAACCACGCATGTCTCTTGATAACAGTGCCTTCTGCTATCCATCTGCCTGCGTTGTCCGCGGCGTCAAAGGTTGCTTTCAAAATGCAACCAGACACGGCTCTACCCTCAGCGGAAATCCGAGCTAACTGGCCCTTTAAAGGTTCCGGAGCAGAGGCTATGAGTGCCGCGACTTCCTCCCACTGATGGCAGTTGTAGCTGGCCAACAGGGTGGTGGAGTTTGCAATCCTTGCCTGATAGGCGGACTTTGAGGCTACTTTCCTGCCGAAACCATATAGTTTTTTGCTCTCCTTGTCTGGAGGAGCTTCGGACGATGACAAGGGTGTTCCAGCCCTCTTACGAGTGTTAGTGACAACTAGGGAGTCTGGCTTCAGATGTCCTCTTATATAGAGAGGGTCAGACTGGGCTGCCCTGAAAAGTTTTCCAACCCTGGGATTGACTGCTCTGGTGAGGTTCGGGTTCACCAGGGACGGGTCTATTCTTCGCTGAATGGACTTAAGGATAGGGATGGTCTGGGCAACAGGCCTCCTTTCTCCCACTAACTCCTCGGCAAGTGTGTCAATATGGAAATGTTCTGCTGCACGTGCGAGAACCTCGTTTAGGAGGGGTTGGTTATCGACAGGGGAGTCGGTAACCGGGGCTTCGTTTTCTACCGGGGAATCTACTCTGTAGGTTTCTGGGTCTTCCTCTTCCTCTTCTTGGTCCTCATCATCCCCATAGTAGCCCGTCCCGGTTTGCTCTTCTACCATGCCAAATTCTTGGTCTTCACCAAAGGAAGCCTCTCCTTGATACAGTGAGTATGGTCTTGAGTATGGTTGTACCTCGAAGGGGTCTGTAGACCTCATCAGTGTCTCAAACCGGGGCTTCTTACTCGGGGGGATAGGATCTTTAGAGCCTGAGGTTGTCGCCCCTTGTGGATCATACGAAAGGAAATGGTCTGGATTTTTATTGTAAAAGTCAGCCAAAGATGACATCCTTGACATGACCCTATCTATGTCTTCACTCGACCACTTTTTGGAACTGGGAATGACTCTCTCAGCAAGTCTTGTAGATTTATCTTGAGTAGGTTTGCTGGTTTTAGACATATCAGCAGACCTGGTCTTGTCTGTCTGTTTAGGGGGAGTGGCATGTTTTACAGGTGTGGAAGAGTGCAAAGGCTGCTTCTTCTGCTGTTTTCCCCCCTCCCCCTGAGTGGAAAAGTGTTTTCCCTGTCCTTTTGTGGCTCCAGGTCTTCGACGCCTGGCGTCGAGGATCGGGGGTAGAGTCCCTGTCCTTCGAGCGTGGGGCCGCACTGATCTTGTCTGAGGGCTCAGACTCCTGGAGCGCGGCCTGGGGGTGGAAGTCGTCTTCGTCCTCCGACGATCGAACTTCTGTTAGCCTAGGGAGCGAGGCACTCTTGGCAAGAGTGGATGATTGCCTGGAGCCATGTGGCGATCTCGATCGAGAACGCCCAGAGGACACCGAATCGGACGGTTCTGTTTGTGCCTCTTTCCGAGAACTCGACATCGTCGAGTCTCGGTTGGACTTCGTGTGTTTAGTGTGTGTGGTGTGTGAAGCGCTTGTGTTGCCGGGGGTCTCCCCCATAGCCGCCCTGCCGGACGAACTTCCGTGGTCGGGGACCTGCACTCGGCTGTCTTTCGACGCCGTAATGCCCTCGCCGTCCAAATGTACGGCGTCGCTGCCGTCGCTGAATGCGCCCTCCGCTGCCATGGCCGCCTGCCTGGCGTGGTGGGCCCAACGCTTCGTCGAACGGTCCTTAAGTCTTAGGTTTAAACTTACTACACGCTCTGCAGTTCACTTCGGGGTGGTCCCTCGGCAAGCAGAGATTGCACGTGGCGTGCCCGTCGACCCAAGGGTATTTGCGATTGCACTTGGGGCAGAATTGAAAAGGGGTACCCTCCATACGCACCTTGAGGCAGCGGGCTGTTAAGTGTAGGAAATGTATAAGGTGTACCTATACCAAGAGTGTAGAGTATGTCCAACCCCCCACTCTCCCTACTTGCAGGGCCGAGGCCAGAGGCCTTCCGAGGCCCAAATCCGTCGTGCAGCAGCCGACGGTCGATTTCTTCTCCAGCCGGCGTCGAGTGTCGAAGTTCGACGTTGGGATGGGGAAGGATGTATATAATTTAATATTTTTAGCAAAAGAATGGCTAAGGCCAGGGGACTCCGCAAAATGCTTCCGACCAGTATGGCGGAAAAAAACAATCTGAGAATCCTAGACGAGTGAGGGATCTTGGGTACAGTGGACGTCACACTAGGGATAGTATTACTGGCACGCCCTGTGTCGACGCCCATTTTCGAGTTTCGAAAAACAAACTGTAATACTCCGCAGCTTCCACTAGATGTCGGCCTATGCACAGCATGTGATCTAAGCAGATTCCACAAGCCTCAGAAATATTATTATTTATATAACTACCTGTGTAGATATTTTCCCCTATCATTTCTGTGCCTCCATCCTCCATAGTTCAGTCTTGCTGCTTGGGCAATGCTACTTAAGACAGTGGTTTTGCTCAATTGGTGTTAGTATAGATATTGGAACCCTAACTTGGCTTTTCTAAGTCCTGCCAAAGGTAGTGACATTGAAAAACACTTCTAATAGCAGTGGAGCAGCCAGTGTAGAGAACACATTCTTAACCAAATACCTGCCACAAGAAAAATGCAGGATACCATGAAGTCCAGAAGGGGGTGTGGGGTGGTTGAAGGAGCCAATAGTCCTGTCAGCGGAAGAGGTTAACCCCATCCCTCCTGAGGGGGGACACCACCACTGCAATCAGCCCAAAAGGAAGCACCTTGAACTGAAAATAGGTTCTGCCCATTATGAACCTCAGGAACTTCCGGTTCTTCTGGTAGATCAGCATATGCAAATAATGGTCTGTAGGGCCAGTAACAACAACCAGTCCTGGTTATGCAGAGCCTGAAGGATCTCCTTCTGTGTCACCATCTTGACTTGTTCTTCCACAAGAACTTGTTCTATGCCCCATGAGGTCCAGGACGGTATGAAGTCCTCAACCTTTCTCCGTGAACATAAAAAAAAATGAGAGTACCCTCCGTACCCCCCTTTGATCCTTGCACTTCTTTAACACCCTTTACCAAAATAGAAGTCATCTACTCCAGGAGCAGCGGCTCATGGTCCCGGAAGTGAAACCAAGCATGTCGATCTGGGGGCTTCCTCAGAAACATGACAAGAACCATCCCAGACTATTTGAGGCAATGGTTATCGGTCAATGCAGTGGTCCCTGGCATGAACTTTGATTATTATTAGAACGCCCTAAAATATTCATCCCCCAAAACCCCCCCCAAGTAGTAACATCATGATGGGGTCAGGATTTCAACAAATAGGTCACAGGCTACGAAATGGTGAAATTAATCAACTTCACTGATCCCCCAAGTGCTGAACAACCCCCTGCAAAAGCAACAACATAGTTCAACACTTGAACCACTACATATTCGGATACATTACCAATTACAACACCCCAGACCTATTGCATGTAATACAAACTCTCAACATTCTGCCTGTGAAAAACATGTCAGGATGGCAGTCTAGCCTACTTTCTCCTAATGCATTTTTTCTGTTTTTTTTTGCTGCAAAATGCATAAGGTAAGTGAGGCTAAGGTATATATGGGGTGGGAACAGTAAGGGGGAGGGTGCAGCAGGTCCCCCCCATGCCCCCGCCCCGGCATTTTGCTGAAAAAAGTGCATAATTCTGAGAAAGATTTGCCATGGTCTCTATATGAGATCTGTACACCCGATTCAACAGGATTGCAGCCTGAAATATAAGCAGTCAGAATATAGATGATATATGAGACTATGTTGCCAATCAAAAGAACATGTTAGGACATGTTAGAGACACTGCCCAAAATAAAAATGTCAACATACAAGGATCAACAACCAAAATATTAAATGGCAATGTGAATCCCTGTTTACAATATAAATTGTAAATCTCCGGAAAAAGGCATCATCACAATGTATAGAGCAGAAGATCTTGAGAGATAGCCTTCACAAGCTTGCATGTATTATTGGTAATTCTATTTTAGAACAAAAATATTAAAAATATGAATTTTGAAAAGGATATCAAAAGGTCCGATTTCTTTAAAGTGAACGTTTACAGATTCAGCGCGTCCTGCAAGCACAGTACTATTCACTAAACTACCCTGGTCCTGCTCAGTTCTAAGAAATTAGAAGATCTTTCAAACAAACCATTACAATCTACGCAAAATCATATCCGCCACATCACAAAGTTGTACTTTTAGTGTTTGCAATGCATTAAAACGTATGGGTCTTCACATGCTTGTAGTGGAGAACAGAGGGGTACACTGGCCATCTAGAGTAAAACTACAGAGCTGCAATCTGGTTAAGAAGTTGCCAGGCCTCTGCAGAAGCATATACCAATATTGTGGGGAATCTGGTTTTAGCTTCAGAGAGGGCAACGGATGAGGAGGAGGATATCTTGATTAAATACAAAAGATCCCCATTGTGAACAGTCACCACATATCTGCATTTTAAGTATGAATTAAAATATGCATGTGGTACACCA
Source organism: Ambystoma mexicanum (assembly GCF_040938575.1). Classification (NCBI taxonomy): domain Eukaryota; kingdom Metazoa; phylum Chordata; class Amphibia; order Caudata; family Ambystomatidae; genus Ambystoma; species Ambystoma mexicanum. The sequence goes on from NC_090929.1 coordinate 436,164,906, forward strand.
TGCAGATTAGTAGTTTATAGGCATTTGGTCCACAGCAGCAAAAACAACAATTCCCAAAAACGATGAACTAGTCTGAAATATTCCCTACTTTGGAAAAAAAAAAAAAAGAAAGTGGTCAGTGAGGATTATTATTTTAAGGCAACTGAAGATTTGATTGATTTTAAGTAGTTCTCAAACTGGACATGTCAAGCTTTTTTTCCTAACTGCATTGCCCAATAAGGCTCACATCACTGCTTCCCAGAGCAATAATGATGCCGAAAAAGGATTGGGAAGAATTGCTGTCGGACTGAGAATTGCCCTCTGACTGGATGTGGAATTAGGGCAATTAAGTACGGTTGATATTGACCAGCAGCACAAGGTCAGCAATACTGACATAACGGAATAATATTGACCTGAGGCAGTATTAACCATAACGACCATCAGGAAGAGTTAGTGCAAATTCCCGGCCTTTTGAACATTGTAGTAAATTTACTAATGATCACAGGCAGTATCAGCAAAAATGACCATCAAGCAGGGTTAGCCTTACTGATGAACAAGTGGAGTGTTTACCACAAAGATCAACTTGCATACAATTCGCTGTAATTAAAGTAGTCAGTGGATTAACCATATTGACTGTGGTATTGTCAATAAAACCCATCATAATGAGTTAGCCATAAAGATATCATGTAGGATTAGCAATGATTACACATCAGTTACTTCGAAACATAGTCACTCGCCTACATACTCCAATGACATAGCCAAACCTTCCGGCCCATGCGATCACATCTCCACATTTCATTCAACCTATCACCTAGACACACATATTCAAACACTCTGTCCACTTGTGTAGCACTGGAGGCATATCCAAGCACTGCATTCAACTCAACATGCATTGCGACAATCTATATCCTTCCACCACCAAATCCCACACAAGCATAGCACTAATCTAGCCACACCTCCAAAAGTATACTTCCACCAAAGCGAACACATGCATCCCAACCCCTCCCTCACTTCCACATACCGCCAATCTGCTCATACGTAGCATGAAATGTCACCCGTAGTCCAACAGGCACATGTCCTCCTTTCCTTCACACCATCCAACCAAACACAGAGCAGGAGAGGAAATAGAGATGAGCGGAGGGTACATTTAGGAAAATTGAATATAAGCAGTGGATGAGAAAAACTGAGCATTAAATAGGATGTGTGGATAAATTGAACATTTTGGAATCATACCATATGGTTAAAGACTAAGCATCTCCACTTGACCAAAACTTTGCGACCTTGGGCACATCCCATAAGCTCCCTGAACTCCAGTTTCTTTACCTGCCAAACATGGGGATGCTTTGAAATAAATGTAACACAAGTATAACATGCTGCAATAAATAATAAAAAAATAGTAAATGAAAGAGGTCAGATGCTGCAGCCCAACAGTCAAGTGGCAGACCAGAAGATGAAGTTCTAATCTCCGTTTGTGCAAAACGTTTTTATCTTGCAGAAATCACTATCTTCCTGACCTTCCCTTATCTGTCAATTTTGGAAGTGCTTAGAAACGGACAGAAATAGTGCACAATGTTACATCAAAAAGGCAGAGAAGATGATGTGTGGTAAAGTACGAGTTGTGATCATGGGCATCATTTCAGAGTAGCAATTGCCACCCGTATGTTGCTGCTCGTGACCTCAGTAGACTGCTTAAACCTGACTACTAACACGTTAATGCCTTTAACTACTGATTATTTTTAAAGTGGCTGTTTGTGCCGATTATCAATCGCTGCAAATGTCGGACAGGTGTGGTAGGTCAGAAGGAAAACACAGACTGATTAGACATTTAACTGGTGGCTTTTATTAAATGAAAGAAATAAAGCCTGTCTTTCCCTATTCTACAATCTGTTCCTACCTGACAAATCTAGCTAAGGTGCTTGTCAGTCATCAGTGAATGTCTATAACTGAAACCGTCCACCGTCCGACTCAAACCTATATGACTGTACCACTATTTATAACAACAAAATCAGGATGTCTCCCTTCGCCTGAGGTTTAGGGGCTTCTCTTTCAACCGGTACTCAATAGGTGATCTTCAGATAGTCTCTAGAGATTACCTTTATCAGTTCATTGATTGTTTTGAACTTTTGATTCTTCTCTGGTCTTCTTTTATAGGGATTGATACCCGTCTCCTCCCCTGGCAAACTTATCCTAAAGTAACTTTTCAACAGGGCTATTTCCTATTTTCTTGAATATTTCATGGTCATTCTTTTGCTATTTATTTGGATATGTTTTTCCAAGTTACAGCTTGTTCGCAGGTTTCCGTTTTATTACCAGTTCTTTTACCTCACTTAGGCCTACTTGGTATGAATTATTACGAGTGGGGTAATTCCCAGAATATGTATCTTTCACTTCTCTTTGTACTGACTGTACAACACTTTCTTCTAGACTGACGAGTATGAGCCGTCCAACAATGGTTCTCAATCCCTCTCGTTATATTTTCTCTCTTGACTGAGGAGTATGAGCATTCTAAGAGTGATTCTTATTCACCCTCGTTATGTTCTCTCGCTCTTGACTGTGACAGGTATGAGGGCTCAAAGAATATTTCTCATCCACTCCTCTTCCAGGTCTTCTGACAGTATCTCTCTCGTAACTATGACGAGTATGATTGTTACAAAAACACGGTTTGTCACTCAGTCCAACAGGTCACCCATTATCCCCATTACCTTCTGTTCTTGGGGCTAATGTCACCAGGGTTTTGGTTTGTTGAGGATCGGCTTACCCTCTTCCTAATTGGTCATCTTTTGTTCTTTCGCCAGCCTCTCTTCCTTCTGCTCGCCTTGGCTGGCGATCCGGTTTCTTGGTTATTAGCTTGCCCCAAGCAGGCCGTTTCAGTATGGTTTTGGCACTGTTACTTGCACCTAATGTCCACCACAGTCTTTCAGTAGTCTTGCCACCATTCTCTGTATCTTTCTCTTCGCTTTGGGATGCCACATGTCCAGCTTTGTTTCTTCTGGCTTCCTGGTTACCGACAGTAGCACGCCTGGTCCCTCTCGGTCTCTCGTGTCTGCAGGACACACTGCGCCTTGCCCCGACATCTGTCTCAAGCCAGCATCTATGTACGCCCTTTTGAAACTCACTGGCTCTTCCTTCATTTCACAAAGCTCCTCCCCTTTTGGATTGAAATAGCCATAGGGCTTCCACGGAGCAAAGGTTTGTTCCTTTTTTCTCTTGTTCTGGCGGGTTCTCTTCTCCATACATCCTCTTCTCTGTCCTAGTGGAATGGGAGTTAAAAGGGAGGTCTTCCATTTTGTGATGGCAATAACACATATTGGCCTTCTCTTCACAGATCTTATCCTCAAAAAGGTTTAAAGGTGTTATCTTAGAAGGTCCTCTAGGGAGTTCCTTTGGGGAATGGGAGTCCTTGTCCCCTAAGGGGGAGTCTCTCCCGGTGACGTCCCACTTGCCTCTACCCCAAGGGAGTGTATTGAGGTCCGGGATCACCTCCGTAGCATCACAGGGGCTTGAGAGCAAGCTCCCCCTTGGAGAGAAGGGACGAATTCTCACGATTAGTTAATACCAGAGATTTCCAAAAACCATTACTTAAAAGGAATCCAATGACCCTTCATCTAGGATCATTTAGTTTCACTTCCTGTGATGTCAGTGTGGGTGTCAAGGGTTTTGTACTTCTTTTCTCTGGTAAAATATGTGACCAGTTGTAACCAGTTTCCCTATTTGACCAACATGGTTTGATCTTGGAAACATCTTTCTCTCTGCTTTACATATGGGACAGTTTAGAAATGAATCCAGCATCAGTATGAAGCGCTAAGTGAAACCAAAAAGATCACCTAGAAATGGAACAAAAGTAGATGCAGCCTAAATAACAAATGTATACCTTTGAATCTAATCTCTGGTTTCCTAACAGGCCAAAACAGTATGATCTTGGGCACAGCACTTCATCTTCCTGTGCTTTGGCTTCCTCATCTGCCATTTCCTTTCTATACATACAATGAAAAGTTCTCTGTACAAACTGAGCTACTGTAGTATCTCCTTGCTTTAAAGTTGCAAGTTAAATATAACCTCTCCCCTTCCTATCAGTGAATAGATGCAACCACATGCAGGGGAAGTCCTGTCATATCTGTTGTCAGAAAGACAGTCTGTGATCCATTTCGTCAAACACACAAAGTTTAAATTTCCTTACACCAGGCCTGTGCTCATTGAAACCCTGTGATCCAAGTGATGACAATCATTCAATATTTTCCACATTATGAGAAGGCATTCCACAAAGTAGGATTCCTAGTTGGGACAAATTCTGCACACCTGGGAACACATACAATGGGCACAATAAGACTATTCTCACTGGACGGCAATCTAGCCCTGCAGGAACTCCTGAAAACATGGCTGTTCACTAAGACGGAATAAGATTAAGTGCCAATATATGCTCTTTTCACAGTTTCTTAATAACACAGGCTGGTTTCTACCACAAGCCCTTCACACCAGACTGGGGAGAACACGGTCTCCTGGCACCAGGCTAATACAGTAGTTTCTTTAAATGTTCAAAGACTGGACCAAAGATAACCAGGATCTTCCCTCCCCTATTCCGATTGCCCTCTGCATCATTTCACTTGCTAGGGCTGTCCATCCCTGCTCAAACTAATACCAGGCGAACACTGCACCATTCCCTGTCAATCCCAACACACGTGTCTCGGCAACCCCTATACATCCTTGACCTAGGTTAGGAAGAACTAGTTGGTAGTGAACGGTTAGGAAAGATTTCTCTTTTGGGAACTTTCCCTCCACAGTTTATGGATCCACAATCTTTTTGCTTTGTTTTTTAACCGGTTCTTTCTTTTTGAGAAGTAAAGCCTTCAGCTTGACTTCCTCTGCCTTCTGCTCCTTTGCAATGGGGAAACTGATAAGTCCTTCAGGCTATCAGTACTGGGAAATGATTTCCCTTTTTACATTTTTGTAACTTTTTAACCTTGCACACCACATCTAACAATACAATGGGGATACTTTTGTATCACCCTAGCTTTTTACACTTGATATTTTTGGTTACTTTAATACATGCCTAAAGACAAGCTGGAGGCAGCAGATACATTTTTTACAATGTTTACATTCTTTTCAGTGTGCACATTCACGTTTACCGCATTTGGCTACTAAATGAGGATAGTGCCCTAAAATGGCTGTGCCATGAGATTTCAGCTTGTTCTTTGGCCATATTGTAGTGTGCCCTTCTTCCTGCCTTGCCAGGTCAGGAAATCCTATATAAGGTCATGCACTTCCCCAAGAAAGCTGCTGCTTTCGCAGGTTAGTGGGGCCTTTCTGTTTGCGGCCCAGTAAAGGGTGGGACTGTCTGGTCCCATTCAACATCCATGAAGCCAGAGAGTCTTGGTTTTGGGCATGAGTTACACCAATAGTTGTCCCCGATTGGACAACTACTGCCTGCATGAACGGTGCAGATCCTTACCATTGGTGGACTTGCTTCCAGGCTGGATTTTTGCTAAGAAGACAACGCCTGCAGCCATTTCGGCAGATCAACGTTGGAGCCAAGAATCCCTCGTAGATGAACAGCTGACTGAATATCCGATAAAAATTACTGAAGAGGCTTGGCATCCCTTCCTGCGTCTGGCACGGTGAAACCCTGTTGGTCCACCTGATCTCCTTGGACTAGAGGGACCAACCAGTCTAAACACCTTTGAGGATCCAGCCGCCCTCAGCCTTTGGAAGTGTCCCTGTACCACCCAGTGGACTGAACAGCTCACACGTGGGCTACCTCGCCAGAAGCGTCGCCGTTGCACCTGAAACTTTGTTTGTCGCCAGCTTGTGATACAAGTCCCATTCCCTGTGAATTTCAGCATCCCAGCCTCAAAGGACCCTGTCCTAGAGAAGCTTCTTCAACCACGACTGGGAGAATGCCTGATGTAGTTTGTGTGTGGTGGCCGTAGCTGGAACTCGCCTTTTCCTGACCTCTGAAGTGTCCTGAAGATGCATCAGTAAATTCTGCACTTCATCGACTGGGGTTGAATCTTGTATCTGGGCCTGACCGGAAAGCATTTGTCCACCCTCCCCTTGCCCCCATCCCTGCGGCCTGTGTATCCTAACATTCCATTCCACTGCCTTTTGATCGTCCAAAACCTGGGTAGTATTTTCTGAAAGATAAGAACACAATTTACTTATCTAGTAAGCTTGCTGAATACCTCCTTTTGAACAATTACTAACACAAGTAAAATTAGAACTTACCTACAGACTACATTCTGGGGAGAAGCACTGTGGCTCCTGTGACTTTTGGGAACAAGGCCCCATTCTTATAAGGGATTGGACTGATGAATTTAGGGAAATTCACTTGCAACATTGTTCCATCTTTACTTCATTAATTTACTGGTGATTAAGTAAACTGAATGCCTTTTAAGAACCTATGGTGAATGTATGGGATACATTACTCATCGTAATTGTATTTCTGATGCTTGTATCGGATTAGATTCACATTCTATGCATAGGCCGACATCTAGTGGAAGCTGCGGAGTGATAATGTAACCTAATTTAATTTTTTTGTGCGTGTAAAGGCCTAGAATAAATATTTGTATTTTATTACATCCCTGTCTAAATTTAATTATTGTGTGTTATATTGTGTGGACTGTTGTCCATACTCTCACCCCCTAAGAATAGCCTGGACTGCTCTCCACGTTTACCTTGATTAGGCTTTGGCTAACCTCTCAGTTCCCGGTTGACTATAACTAGGATGACCTCTTAAACTCTACCCGGCCAGATTCTAGAAATCCATCTGAACATGACCAAAGCACAATTCCTGCACCTTTGTGTACCTGCTGAACACACCACCAAGTTCCCCCAGCACAAATCACTAGAAACTTATCAGCACACATAAAATGGGCTCTTCAGATCAGCACTCCTAAAGTGTCCTCTCCTCCCACTAACTTACAGAACAAAATGCCAAATGACCACTGAAATAGAAAAAAGTGTGCTATTTAAGACAACAATGTATTACACATACTACTGAGGGATGTCTCTTCAGTTTCTTGCATCAGATTAGTAGGCTCTGGCAGCATCCGCATGCCTCTATGGAAGCCAAGTGAATTGTAGGGGCCAGAGGAGGAACTGATATAAGAAATCTGTTGGTGCTTTAAAGGGAGACTTTGGATTCGAGTTACTGCAAGCCTTATACTGTAGCCAGACAGGACAATTTGAAGAGAATGTTCCCCATCACCTGAAAGGAAATGTATACCTTTTGTGCAATCTTGTCATCATATTTTCAAAAGCATGAAATACCTGTGCTATAATGTGTGCCGGAGGTGCATTTTGGGTACTCTGGGATTACAACTAGAGTAATGCTTACAGCCTGTTGGAGCTTTTATTATGAAATGGCATTGGTATGGGAAGCAACTACTTTATCAGATGAGCTTCCTCACCTAAGCCGATACAGCACTCTGTTTGGTACATTAAAGATTGGGGCCCGCATCACAAGGCTCTACTGTGTGGTAGGTCACGGCCACCTGATGTTAGTGCTACTGTGCCGGAGGAGAGGGCCTCTAACATGGGCGAAGGTCACATAGCACACAATAGAGCCTGGTGGTTACAGCTTGTGACAAGGCCAGTAGGCTCTCCATGTCAAGAGGGTATGGGAACCCCTCTCAGCCGAGTGGGTGAGGCCTACCACAGAGAAATTCACCCCCGAGGTGGACAGCGGCAATTAAGTGCCCCACTTCTTATCCCAGTTTGTGACAGTATGTTATTGTGTAGTACATAGTCTTCTCAAGCCTTGCCTCAGATACTTGTCATTGTTTTTCTAGAATCCAATCATTTTATCCATAAGGCAGGGATAAACCCAACCGAGAAAACCAGATCCTGTGTCCCATGTCACGAGCGGAAGAAATCACAACCAGCAAATTGACAGAGAAGAAAACCCAAAAGAAAAGACAATGCCCCAAGCACAGAACTGGCAGCAGCGGCATGCCACGAAAAAGGGAGACAGATGCAGACTAAAGCCGCTACAATGCAGAGCTCAAAGAAAATCAGCACGTTAAACCAGAAGTCTCCGGCACACCGGTGCCACAAGACCCTACACCTCTAGACCACCTGAGATTGAAAGGGGAGAAGCATCCATCCTCCAATGCACTAACAGGGATACCAAACAACACACCCTGTAAAAGGACCATGAACAATGACCAGGCTGAGATGCCATGGCCACTCTGTGGAAAATAGGTGGGCTTAACCAACTCATTATGCCTTTTCACCACACATACATGAGCTGGGAGGTGAGACAGGGCCAGACTGGCCAGGGAAAGCACATCAATACCCTGGGAGGAGAGGAAATCTAACTGAGGAAGCAGGTAGTGTCGGTTATTAGGTTGAGATCAGCAGTGGAGAACGACCAAGAGACAGCAGGAGGGCGGAAGGAGCGGCAGCTTGTGGAAGCGATTTGTGGAGCAGGTGAGGTATTGGCTAGAGTGGAAATGGTATTGCAGTGCAACTGTGTGTTTGTGTGGCGAGTGTGGAAAAAGAGTGAAAGGAGTGAATGTGAACTGAAGGGTACACAGTGAAAGAAGGGCGTTTGTATAGCTTGAAGGCGAGATGGGGAGTAGTGTGGAGATGGGGAGCAATAGTGCAGAGATGCAGTAGTACAGAGGAGGGGGGCATTAGTGCAGAGGAGGGTAGTGTTAACTGTGGGAGAAGTATTATCAAAGGGTGGAGGCAAGATCAGAAGGAATGAATCACTTAAGAGAGCAGAAAGGTAGGAGGAGTGACAAGGAAGTAGTCGAGAATAGAAACAGAGGTGAGACTGGGCATGACAGGACAGCGTGAATCAAACCAGTTAAGTGCAATGCAGTACACCAATTCCCATTACAACACTAATAAGTGGCTAGAGTAGGGAAAGTTGGGACGCCCCGGAGAAAGCCTAAGATGGAGAAAACTGAATGGCCATTAGGTCCTCACCATCAGAACAAGGCCAAACCTAAACAGTAGGCTTCAACATTCAATATCTAGTAATCCTGGGTCAGAGGCGCATAGGTAAGGGTGGAGGGTAAAATAAAAGATAAGAGATGGACAACCCAAGGTCCAAAAAAGACAAAAATAAAAACTCTTGAACTTTCTCTGCGACTCGAGTGATTATTGCACCATCTGTGACATTGTGCAGGGAGAAATAAGGGAAGTTTCACTTGGGCTTGCTGCAGAAGCTTGTCCAGTTTCTCCTTACCCATGATGTACATGTCACAAAGTAAAGCTTGGAATGCAGCCTTTACAGGTAGTTAGAGGCTCAGTTCAAAGCTTCTCAAACATAGCACACCACGCTGAGATAAACCAGAATGATAATTAGGAGTAGAATGAAATTACAATGAACTTGTTTTTTAACAACACCTGCGACTGATGTTTTGGGACTTTTGAAGCACAGAAACATATTTTAGTAAAACCCAACTTAAAAACTATCAATTTTATTGATCTATGGAAAAATGAGTTCGTCCCTCAGTATTTTAAACAGGGACTTTCATACATAAGAACATTGATCTCAGCAGCCAGTGTTTAAAGGTTTTGTAAAAAAATATATGTGACTGTTCCCTATGAAAGTTAAAGTGAGAATGTTATCACACAGTGATACAGATCTGGGATGCTCAACTGATCATGAAATTGCTACTATCTGCTATGGTCCTCTTTTGGTCTATTTTTTCCCCCTCCAGTGATTCTAAATGGCAGCGTGCTAGATAATAAACTATGTTTCAAAGGTTGTTGCAAGCCCTTTGTGTGCTGTGAAGAATCTAGAGGACTCCTCACTGAAACCCTGCCTAAAGTCTCCTCCCAGGTGGCCAGGGGAAGGCAGCCGCTTCCTGATCCCAACCGTCGGGGTGGTGTGCTCGGGAGGATCACCTGGGAGGAGACAAGTTCCAGGGTGGTGAAGAGATTCCGTGGGATGAGACAGTATTTTTCCCTTGTCAGGAAGAATCTCCCCAATGTACCTCATGAGGTCATGGCTTATTGTCATTTTAATGTCTAAGCCTCACATCAGATCTAGGGTTGTGAACCCTAAGGTTATAAAATCTAAGCAAACTTTCCCAAAAGAAAGATACTTTTTGATATCCCAAACTAAACGCCTTCCTCAAACCCAAGGATACACTGTAAAGGAATATGGAAATGTCTTCAATAAGCTAGCTTCCTCTGTAACAGCTAATTCTTATAGACCCTCTCTCAAGAACTTTAAGAAAATTAAATCTACCCTTGAAAGTAATTCAGAAGTTGAAAAAAATAACTTAAAACTTAGACGAGGAAGAGGGCTGAAGAGGCAAGCAGATGCAGTAATCAGACATGGCCTAGTAGCCATTGCAGTAGTCAGGCAGTTGAGGCTAATAGCCTACACCTGAAAATGATTACTAAACCTGGGAGGCATAAAAGGCCCCCTCAGGAAGAGAAAGAAGGAAGGAGTAAAAGGAGCTGGAACATAGCTGGAGTGCAGGCTGCAGTAGTGGAAGCAGAAGGAAGACACGGGGCTGGCACAAACTAAGCAGACATGGGAGAACAAGAGGGACGACAGAACATGGAAACCGCAGATTTAATCTGCGTTTTCTGAGAGAGTCCTGTCCTCCCAAACTCTGAAATGCAGAGGCTGCGCAGCGGAAGACGTGCTGGAGAAACAGTTTTCCCCAGAAGCCGATGAGAAGCACAGCATTCTAAAGCATTTTGCGAGCCTTGCCGGTAACAGTAACTAACTCCTTTCCCACTCGTGTAAGACTTTCAGCGAGTTGAAGTAGACTGCTGTATTCAGAATACCTTGAACAATGGAATTGTAGCACACACATATAAACTAAAAGGCTTCTTGCTCACGTGGGAAGCTAACGCTGGCGAACCCATTGAACCTATTTATTCAAAGAGTGGTTGTGTGTGCTTATTCAAGAGAAGGGAACAGAGTGAAGACCATTACAGAACACTGAACGCTGACAATATGAATGCTTTAATCTTTACCGTGAGAAAACTACATTAACAAATGGTTGTGTGTGCCTTATTGTGATTCCCCAAGGAGGCCTGAACTCCCCTTTGCTTCTGTGGGAATACAATTACACAACCACTTTTAAAAGCTTTACTACATCAAAGAGTGGTTGTGTGTACCTAATTGTGTTTTTTTCCTGAAAGACTGAACCTTATACTTTGTATAAAAGTGACATACCTTTCTTCACAAGAGTAGAAACAGCTGAAGTGAACAAGCATTGCCTAGAGCCAAGAGGCATCACGTACTAAGTGTGCATCTGAACCTTTCTCAGAGTTTAGAGCAATCCGGCTGCAGTGTAAAGTTAACAATACAAAGACCTAAAATACAAGTGCACATGCATAGCCTGAAGCTAAGAGAGTGACAGCAAGGCGTCTGGGTAATTGTATGGGCTGATAACTGGGAGAAAGCCCAAGGTGAAGTTAGGGAAGGGGAACTGGCTCCTTGTAAAGACTATCCTTAAGCAGATCTAACCTGTAATGCCCAAGGGGGTCACAGACAGAGAAAAGTGAGTCTTGGAGGCAACCCCAGGTTAGTGTGGCAGTTGGACAAGAAGGCAGAGAGGGTGCCCCTTTGAAGAAGGCTATTTGAAGGAAGTGTGCCTTGCCTACCTGAGGAGGTTGATAGATCGTCAAAAAAGTAATTAGAAGCTGTGGTGGTAGTCCAGAGCATTGCAACTAAAAAGGTATATCTGGTTGTCAGTAGATGCTACAGTGAAGTTGTTGAAACCAAGGTGAATTACTGGGGAGCAAGATGTGTGTGTTCTCATGGCGAAGCAAGTAGAAAACAGATGGTTTATTTATTTATTTATATAGCACACAAAACCCAGAGGTATCTAGGCGCTTATACTTAAGAGATTGGTTGCAGTGCTTCAAGTGCTTCAGGTTACAGAAAGGAAGCGCAGGAGGTGATTACAACAGAGAAATGTACAGAGGTAATTACATCACACACAAAGTGCAAAAAGAGTTTGGGGTGAGCAGATTCATGGAGCCTAACCCCATGTTGCAGGGCAGCTGTGACACAGAAATGCAAAAGACAATCAAATGGGCAAATACATGGAGCCAAACACCATGTTGCAGGGTGGCTGTGACACAGAAATCCAAAAGACAATCAAATGGGCAAATACATGGAGCCTAACCAAATGTGGCAGGGCGGCAGCAGCACAGAAATGCAAAAGTAAATTAGGACGGCACAATCGGGCTTACAGCTGAGGGACAGTGTCTCGCCTTAGAGCACCTTGGTAGCGAACCGGGAGCAGACAGGGGATTTAGGAGTGGGCCTTGTGGGTAGGGTAGGCCAAGCCTGACAGCCTTCTGATAGGGCCAGATATGGAAGGCCACCTCCAAGCAGAAGCCTCACGATGTAAATAGCAGCCACACCAGTGAGAACAAAGAGTGCGACCATCTTGGAATAGCAGAGCACTGGTATTGGCAATAAAGAATCAACAAGAAACATTAAGAGAGCCCCCAACGGAGCGTGGAAGAAAGCTGCAATTGCGCATTTAAAGGCAGGATAAATGTGCCACGGGTCTCGGACAGAAAATGCGAGAAATTCAGGGCAGATGTAGCAGTAGATCGTAGGGTCGCTGTAGCCAGTGGGGGAGCCATACCTTACTGCTGTAGGTGCACCGAGTGCACGGAGGGTCTCCAGTTGGTGGAACCTAATTTGTGAAGTCTTAACTGTTAACTAAGAACTGTGTAACATGAACAGTGTGGATAGTACATTTTCTTTGAACTGTGGTGAATCTACCTATGGGAGTGATAAAGCATCGTGGCCATGATTTCCATTGTGGCTATTTTTCCTGGGAGTGAAAAGTGGATGAATTTACCCAGAGAGGGGATTTGTTACTATTAGAACTTTTATTGAATAACCTTTGTTTTGACTTTATCACCAAGAATTACTTTAAGACATGTTTTTCTATGGTTCAACATTTTTTTCACAAAGTGTCTTTGAATCCTGGGAAAGGGAGATCTCCCTGGACATTAGAAGGTCAATGAGGAAATTGCACATGGTTTGTTATGTTGAATGGCCAACCTTTTTATGTAAGGGTTTGTTGTTTAGTGTGAGGGGCAGTTATCTTGTATGAGAATATGTTCCCTTAGCTTTTAGAATAGGCAGGGAATTCCTCAGTAGAGTGAGGCAAGTGAGGATTTTATAGATATTTTCTTTAAAAATAAAATGGCATATTTTGAAAGATCTTCAAACAGTTGTCCGCCTCACATTACTGATCCCTCACAGTGCTGTCTAGACAACATAAAAAAGCCAATGCTCTGGCCACCCCATTGCAGACCTTAATCACTGGCAGCAACAGGTACATCGTAGGAACTTTCAAAGCATTGGCTAATTATTTGTGCCCAACCCTTTTTAAGTTCAGAGACTCATTTTAAGGATTAATTTCAGCTTCAAGGGAACATTCAACACAGAACCACTAAATATGAGGTGCAGCATTGTAAATCCCATCCTATTCGCCACAGACATGCCCCTGGATCAGATAAGACTTAGGAAGGAAAATGTCTTTGAATCAAAACAAGCATTTTATGGAAGATTGCGTACTAGAACAAATGCACCTGTTGAACAGCACTGTAGAGTGGGGAAGTTGCAACCCTGTCAAGGACACTCCTGCCATAAAGCAAGGGCTGTACAAGCAAAGGGGTTGTCTGGTCAATTGTTCAGTGTACAGGAAGAGGAAGATATGTCACCGTACACACAAAATCATAAGCGAACCTCTCCATGGTGATGTCAGAGTATAAAACCTCAGACTAGTTGGAAGCCCTAGGGCACAAAGTGGGGATCTGGTTTCAAGGAACTCTAGAGAAGTTGGAAAGAAACAGTAAACACAGGTGCATTGCAAGTGCATGCAGAAAATGGATTAGACAAAGTGCAGGAGCATGCCTTGAAGGAAAAAAGAACACAGCCATACAGTCGGTGGGAGCAGTAGTACACCATTAGTAAACCAGCAACAAATTCCAGGTGCCAAATCACAGCATTAGTGGAGGGCATCATGAACACTATTTTGAACAAAGCATTATAATATCCCCGGGTAAATAGCATGAACTGCAAAAATGGCATATATGCATGACAGTAAGTTCCATGGTATCCCTCATCAAACTCTGAATCTTGGCAATAAAATACATACATACAATATCAAATATGATCAGGATTCATGGTTTATAAGTGATTTCAAATTTCAAAACAGCAAGCAGGCCCTGTGATCCCTTTCTGCTGACCTACAGATACTGAATACATCATTAGCAGGACTTGTTATCAGGGCTTATGTGGCAGGTAAACATCAAAACAAAAGGGCACCCTGTTGGGTGCAAGCACATCTACCAGGGAAAACTATGTCTCCAGAGGTACTAGAAGTAGTGTCTAGTGCTGCATTATTGGCTGGAGATTGATCACATCTAAGAAACAAAGGGGGGTGGGGTATGAATTCCCAGAACAGTTAACTCACTTCCTTTAAGTAAAATCATACACATGAGTGATAGGTATGTTGGTTTCTATGGTCTGCCTGCTGAGACTGCCAGAAAGAATATCAGCTACAGCCAACTTTAACAGCTGTTTCACTTAAAACAAAGGGTACATGAGGCACTATTCGGAGGCAACAGAAAGGGCCTCCCATATCTGATATAAATTAAGCGAAGGGCGCAAACTGTTCACATGTCTCTGAAACCTATGCCCCCCTTTTAGTTCCCATCCTCGAGAAGCATCCCTGGAATTGCTGTACTTCCTGGGTAGAATACATTTTAATAGCAGCTCATAAATAAGGTAGTAAGCTGCAACGCAGTAATCTGGTGCTCATTACAAACATCCCTCATTATGCCACAGCAAGCCTAATCCTCAGTCACCAATCTAGCATGCGACACAGCAAAGGAAACCTGTTACCATCCATTCTAGCAAAAGACAAGACATTTACCAATCGTTGCTGTTCCAGGAGCAAATCAGCTTCTTCCTTCTCCTTTTTGTAGAGAATCTCCATTTCCTGCAGCCTGGAGGAGGGGAAAAAGCCAATTGTTTTGATTAGGATGACCAACATTAAAATGCAAGCAAGGATAAGCCAAGTCTTAGTAACCTCATAAGGAAGGACACAGCATCAAGCCAAACCAAGATGTCAGATGGCTGTGTGGCAGATCCATCCTCCACACTACATCATGACTTCACAAGCAAAAAATTACAACTGTGAAGAAGTGCCCATAACCACAGAAAACAAAACGTAGTTATTAGTTACCTAGGAACTGGTGTTTTGTCATCATTCCCACTCCAAGATGTAGCAGCTCCACATGCCAGCTTCCACAAAGACAGTAACTGAAAAGAAGGCTGACCTAATTTAGATCACCAGACCTTCCGTTGTTGTAGGAAACATTTTCAAAGCATTCCCCTCCATTGACCATGGAACCCAGACCTTTTTCTGTTCATTTATACCCTGTCGAATGTCGAATGTTTAAGGTGAGTTTTTCTTTACTTTCCTTGCTCAACTCATCTCTTTTGGGGGCACTGATGAGCCCACATGTCAACCAGTACTCAGGGACCCCCGCCCTCTTTGAGAGATTCCTTTGTTTTATTGTAGCACACATCACCAAACCGTGAGGTACTGCAGGGGTATTCCTTTTTTGTTTTGCAACATTTCTGTTACTTTTACGAGGTGTCCAAAACTGGCTGGTGGCAGAGGGCATTTTTCTACCGTGTTTTTCAAATTCTACAGCATGCACTTTTCAGCATCATCATATCAATCTTTATTAAGCTCAAAGCCATTAAGATTTCAACAAAATGCAATAATTAACATATATGAAATTCAAATTATAAAATATTGAGTAAAAGAATAAACACTTAATAAAAAATACTTTTGCATTTTACTGCATAATGATATTTTGAACACCACATACTGAGAATGTCTGTGCTACATGTTTTTCACACTGTCCCTTGGCCTTCTTGTGCCTTCTCAGGTCCAGAAATGCTGTGTATGGTAGGATTTTGTGTGGGCAAAACCTTAAGTTTACCCGGAAAAGAGGCATTGTGTACATCTGGCCAGATGTGGGGGTTGGGACTGTCTTGTCCAAATCCACACTTCAGTTAGGGGATGTCTATTGCTGGGCATATGCAAGGCAAGATTTGACATCCTTTGCCTGTTTAAAAGGTTACCGATCCTTGCCACTGGTGGCCTGGGGAGACCCGAGCTTGAATTTGGGGGTAAAGGAGGAGTCTTGCAGACATTCAGCAGATCAGTAGATCATTTGGAGCCAAGACCCCAATAAATGAGACCCACGTCGCTGAAGGCCTGAAGACCGCAGTTGAAGACAACCAGCATTGCCTCTTGTCAAGTCCCGGTGAAACACATCTCTGCATCAACCGCCAGGAGACACTTGATGGTGCTTCAACCCTTGAGCTGGTGTGAGGAAACAGACCGGATCCCTGCACGATGATCCTTATCCTGCCCTCAGATGCCTTGCTTTTACACAGTTTGAATATTTTCAGGCTAAAGTGTGGGTGATCTTGAAGGTGTGTATGAGAGTGGGTGTGTATGAGAGTGGGTGTGTGAGTGAGTGTGTTAGCGTTGGGGATAGATACCTACCTGTAAATTTGCAATTTTACGAGTTTTAAGTGTGCTAAGGGTCTAATAGAGTATGTTTTATGTGTCTATTGTATTGTATTGTTTATTTGTAGAGCGCGCCGGATCGTTAAGCAACTGGGCGCTTGCAAGAAATAGAATCTTAGTTTACAGGTACATAAATATTTTAAATTTCTTATGTTACAGGATAACATATCAAAAATGTCTTAGGTTGCAATATCACACAACTTACGAGAAGATATGTTACAATTTCAAATATTTACATTAAGTATACAGAATACTCAGTATAGTTGAGGCTTTAGCAGTCGTTGGTGTGAAGCCAGAGTTTGACATTAGCTTTGAACACATGGAAGGAAGGGGTGACTAAGTGAGTCGGGGGTGGCGTTCCAAAGATGAGCTGCTAGTAATGGGAAGCTGGACCCTCCAGTTCTTTTCAGTTTGAAGTTGGGAATTTTGATGCTATTTGATTGGGCCCTTCTGATGGGTCGTTCAGAGGTGTACTTTGTGAATTTCTCTGTGAGGTATGCAGGAGCTTTATTATTCAGACAGTTGTGTGTAATATTCAGAGTTTTAAGTTTGATACAGTCATTGATGGCCAGCCAGTTGACGGCTCTTCTTTGGTTAGATATGTGCTGTCCTTTGGGAATACCTAATGCTGTTCTAAGGGCATTGTTCTGCAGGGTTTGGAGTTTGCTGGTGTTGGGTTTACTTGTGCCTAGGTCCAGTGCATTGCAGTAGTCTAATTTCTTTCTTGTTGAACTTCCTGCTCTGTGTGCTTATCTGCTACCTTTCTTCAGCACAGCCACCCAAACCCTACCTGGGTACCCTGTGCCACTCTTGACAGAGTGCCATTCGTGACAGCATGTGAATCCATGCCAGACCCCATGCTGGAGAACTGGATAATCTACGGAAATGGTATGTGTTTACATTTACTTGATGGGTTTTTGAACAACTATGATTTAAATGCCACTGACACTTGGTAATATGGACGTATGAATTTTTATGAACATTGTTAACAAAATGACATGATATGAATGTTTTTGAACTAATTTTCTTTGTATATAACATTGGATTGTGGCTAATTATTGTTTTTTGACATGATAAATGTTGGCTAATTGTTTTTGATAATGTAATATGATGGCGTTAGTGCCTAGAGCCCTGATGACTGACAATGTCCGAAATGCATTGGCATGATACACCAACAGGCGCTATATCAAAAAAGGACGCCCAAGCCTCAGTAATAAAAACAGAAGACACGACTCTTCATGATTTTACTAAAGAGTATAGCGTGATGATTTTGGAACTAATACTACTACATTGATTTAAAATTGGAGCAGCTCCATTAGGAGAGCGGGGGAGAGCACACCTAGGGCCGGATTAAATTCTGATCCTTTTTCTAAGACATACAAATTAGCCATCATTCATGCTAATGTAACCTCATAAAACCACAATTTCCAGTGCCAACGACAATTCCAAAGAGCTCTTCACCATCCTCAAAGAGCTAGAACCCTCCTCCCCACCTCCCCCAGTTATAACTAAAGACAAAACCTGGTGTGCAAACATCCACCAGACCCTCCTCAACAAAATCACCTCGCTAAACAATCTCTAATCACCACCTGCCAGCCTCCCCCCCCCCCCCCCCCCCAACTACCACACCCCACCCTCCCACCTCATTCCAGTTTCACCAAGTATCGGAAACAGAGGTGGTTGCCATGCTCAAGAACGTGAAGCCCTCAAAATGCAAAGGGGACCCCTGCATAGCCCCCATCATTAAGGACTGTGCTGAAGCCCTCACCCCATTTATCACCAGTTTCATCAATGCCTCCCTCGCCTCAAGTGTGGTCCCTGCCTCCCTCAAGGAAGCCTCGGTTATCCCTCTGTTAAAGAAACCTATTCTAGACCCAGCAATCCCAAGTAACTACCGCCCCATCACCACAGTTCCCTTCCTGCTGAAAATCTTAGATAAAGCCGGCTACACCCAAATCCAACATTTTCTAGAGAGCAACCACATCCTAGGTCTACACCAATCGGGATTCCGACCAGGTAATGGAACAGAACCAGCCCTATTAGACCTCAAAAATCAACTTGACGAAATTAAGGATGATGGCAAGCACGCCCTCCTCCTCCTATTAGACCCATCGGCCGCCTTCGACCTAGTGGACCACAAAACGCTCTGCCATCACCTCACTTCAGCTGCCTACTTCTTTCCTGAAGCCACATCCTGGATCGCCTCCTTCCTGGCTGGCAGATCCATCAGAGTTTTCTCTGAAGTTGCCTGTGCCCCATCAACTACCATATCTTGTGGGGTGCCTCAACGAGCCTGTGTCCCAGACACCCTACAACATTTTCACCAAGCCCGTTTGCGACCTCCTGGACTCCATCAGTATGTCCTTCACAAACTATGCTGATGACACTCAAATTCTCCTATCACTCACAGGCAACCACATCAAAATGCTCACGCCCTAAACAGAATCTACCTTACAATCCAAGCCTGGATGGCTGCCAAAGGCCTCGGTCTCAATGATGAGAAGATAGAAATATTACTAGTTGGGACCTCATCAGTAATCAAACATCTTGACCCCCAATATACCAAGTTCAGAATTGATGGATTGCAAATACCTGTATCAACTTCAGGTGAAAACACTAGGAGTGTACCTCGACTCTAGACTCTCCCCAATGCAGCCGGACCATTCCTTACCCCAAATAGTTGCCTCACGATTGCCAGAGCCATTATCGGGGCTAGATTGCATTACTGCAATGCCCACTTTGCAGGGACCTCAGCACACAACATCGACAAGCTGGAAGTGATACAAAACAATGCCATACGTGTGGCTCTTAACATCCCCAAAAGAGAGCACATAACCGAGGCTAGAAGGAACACCCACTGGCTGCCAGTCAAGGAAAGAATGATATTTAAAACTCTGTCTATCACCCACAAATGCATATCCAACTCTGCCCCCACCTTACCCTGTACAAAGATTCCGAAAATCCCAATCCACCATCCCCGTCAGAAAGGCTTACACCCACAGACTGATCGCACCCAAATGTGAAAGGTTAAAGAGTGGAGATGCTAGTTTCTAAGTCACCTAAGTGGACCTTCAGAAGGTTTTGGGACATTTGGAGCGGTTTTCTTGATGTCTATGGATGAAACTGGACATTAATTCGGTAACAATACGTCCCTAGCTTCGAATATTACTGTTGTGTGTAATTATTTATAGTTTTATGCAATGATTTGTAATATTCTTGTGTGTTACATAGTTTATTTCAAATGTAATTTTCAGTCCTTGGCTTCAATGTTTTCTTTCTTTTTCCTTTCTTCCTTTTCTTCTTTTCTTCCCTTCATACACCTCTATTCTTTCTCTTGTAATTGATATTTAGAACTAGTTTGTGATGAATTATTTAATATGTTTTGACTTTGACTATGTGCGTTTTTAATAGATTAAGGCTATATTTTGTTCTTATTTGTTACTATGAAAATAAAACATTTTGACTTCAGAAAGGCTCTGAAAACCTGGCTATTCGCTTAGCACCTTGACTTTTACTGGATACACCCTAGCCATAAGTACCTGACTTCCTACCACTTTGAATGTAATTGGTTGTAACAGCGCTGTGATGCCAGAGGGTTTTGTGCGCTTTATAAATGTAAAATAAATAAAGTTCTCTACACGATAACAATATACAGGTTTACTCTCTACAAAGAGGTTATTTGAGGAAAGAGGTTAGAATATGTGGGGGTGTGCTGATTTGACAAAAGCTGCACCCTAGATGGTCATCCTCATCTCTAGAGGGAGAGTTCCTCCCCATGAGGTCCTCGCGCATGTTACCATTGCCAGGGGGACTAAGTTAGCAACCGCACCTCTCTGGCTTCATGGGAAGGGGCTCTACACCAAGGAGAAGCGATTGGTCAGTCTAATTTGATTTTTTTGAGTGCTCTTTGTGTGTAAAATTGTACAATTACACCATCGGCACACGTCCTGAATGATTGCCTTACTGCTCTGATACACTACCTTGACACCCAAGTTTCAATTACCTTACTCATTAGAGGGACTTCTCTGAACCCACCCACAGGGCTGGTTCGGAAAATCCTTCTTAACTGCTGTTTTACAGCAGAGCATGATGGGCTAAGTTGCAAAGCTAAAACTGCCAGTGCTGATAGAAGCCAAAAGGAAAGAGGGAAGCACCCAACCAAACAGTGCTCAACAAGAGGAGTAAAGTAAGAGCAAGACTGCTGGAAGTAGTGAGTGGTTGCCTGGATCAGAAGGAGGAAGCACTGGGAAAAGGTATTGAGAGGGTGATGGACTCATAGTACTTGGCAGCCACGCAGAGAGGCTGATGCTTGAACAACAAGGTTTTAGAAGGTGCCCAGAGCTTGGGAGATATGAAAGTTACTGAAAGTAAGAAAGTATTTTTTAATCACTTTTTGCAAGCCTCCTTAATTTTGTGATTGTTTTTGAGAGACCCTTACTTTTCACCACACCGAGTTCCATCCAAATCTCACTTGGGAAACCACTCATATGTTTTGGTTGTTCTTTGTGACCCCAACAGCCCCCAAAGGTAGGGGCTAACACCAAGCTTCCCCTTAGCCTTCCTCTGTTAATACCCACACGATGGCACTGGTTCTGATGGGTGGCAGTGTGTCTTAAAATAGCTGCAGCATAAGTGCTAGCCACTTTGGCTTCAAGTACGTTTGTTCTTGCTGGAGTCTATCTAAATAGAATCACCAGTATTGTGAAATGTAGTATCCAGGCACATGTACTTTGTCCTTGAGTATGATGGGGTGGAGACAGAGATCATCTAGCATGATTTCATTACATGTACTCTAGCCAAGAACTCAAAGGATTGATTGGGGTAACCTGGGAGTGATTGTATGCGATGCATATCTGGGATTGCTCTAGAACCCACATCTCTTGAATTTGCTCACAAGACTGCCTGCTAAATTTAGTTTATGGTGGCCAGCACTGAATGGCTGGCCTCCAAATGTCTGAATGGTGCATGTGTGTATGACTGGTGGTTAGGACTATCTCGACTCTCCGATTTGGCATAAAAAACGGACACTCTGCATGAAGCATTTGGTCAAAAGCTGGCACTGAAACCAGGAGCATCCAGAGAGACTAATGACCAGAAGACATTGATGGGCGGCAGTAAGGCAGTTTTTGTACAACCACTAACCCTATGGTACGGCAAAAGCACTCAGTCAAAAAGAAAGCAAAACCTCCATTAACAGGTAGGTAGTGTGGCAGAGCGATCAGGCTGATCTCTCAGTAATGCGTACCAGGCTGGCACAAAGGTACAATTATTCCACACACTTATCCACAGAAAATACAGCACACTGATATACTGAAAACATATATTTATTTATAATTTATATAGCGCATCCACTGACCCGGGGGCTTAAGGGCGCTAAACAAACAGAACAAAAAAAACACAGGATAACCAACAGTGAATAGCAGGAGAGTGTAAAGGGTTCAACCTAGGAAACTTTAATTAAACAGGATGGTCTTTAAGCCCTTTCTAAATATTCTGATTGAAGTCTCTTCTCTGAGAATGGTAGGTAATCCATTCCATAAAGCAGGAGCGGCATAAAAGAAAGCTCCACTTTTCGATTGTGATAGTTTGCTGAAGGAATTTTTAACTGGGAGCAATCGATGGATCTCAGGCTATAGTTACCGGACTTGAGAGTCAGAGCGTCTTTAAGATAAGATGGGCCCGACTTTTTCAGGCAGTTAAACGTGATCACCATTAATCTAAAGTGGATTCTTTCTTTAATAGGGAGCCAGTGGAGATCTCTTCTGGCATCTGATGTGATGTGTTCTCTTTTCTTGTGATCAGCAACAACCCTCACAGCATTATTTTGGACAACTTGCAATCTGTTCATTTCATTTTTAGGAAGACCTACCAGCAAGCTGCTGCAATAGTCTAACCTGGAGTTTTATTAAGGCCCGAGCGAGAGTTTAGTGGCTGACTCTTGAAAGGAAAGGGCGGGCATGAGACAAAAGTTTTATATAGTATGCTGAGGTGGCTACGAGGCACTTGAGCTTTCATATTGAGGTTAAAATCTACAGTAACGGCTAAGGTTTTAACTTTCTTTTTAACCTCGGTGATACAATCACCAATGCGAACTTGGGTGTAAGAACCTTCTAGTTCATGTGTTTTGGGAGCAGTACCTACTAGAATTATGCTAGTGTTAAGCGCGAGGCCATTTGCACACATTCAACTGTGAATGAGGTCATAAATCCTATTGATATTAGTTCCGTCCTCGGAGAAGACACCAGTGAGAGGGGTGACACACTGGGTGTCATCGGCATAGTTTGTAAACTCTATGCCGTTGGTGTCCAAAAAATCCAAGAAGGGAACAGTGAAAATATTATAAAAGATAGGGGAGAGACGGGCTCCCTCTGGTACTGCCTGTAGCAGTTCTTTCGGAGAGGCATCAGCCAAATCACTACTGACTCTTCAAAGGTGATCCCCCAAGAATGATTTGACCCATTGGGCTGCTGATGGAGAGAATCCTGCTACCTCCCCCAACCTGGTGACCAAAGCAGCATGGTCCATCAAGTCGAAGGCGGCCGAGAGATCCAACAGCATCAGCATGCTTATTTTGCCTTGATCCATGTGACGTAGAAGCCTAGATTTTAAATCTAGTCATGGCCGTTTCCGTCCCATGTTTTTTTCTGAATCCCAACTGCCCCGATTTAAATTATTTGCATATCTTAGGTGGGCAAGAACTTGTGTGTAGGCCACTAATAAGGATATTTAATAAAAAAGGCGAATTAGAGATGGGCCGGTAGTTTAGAGGATCAGTAGGAGGTAGGCCAGGTTTTTTCAGCAATGGGGCTACCCAAGACTGTTTAATATAGGCCGGCACCAGGCAATCTCTAAAAGACGCATTAATAAATCTACATAAAGTAGAGATCATAGAGGTCGAACACGCTTTAATAGTCAGTGCGGGACAAACATCAACCGAAACAAACATGAAACAGTGAGATGGTTTCAGTTTCTCCAGGATCGCGATAAGGTCTGCTTCCTTTATAGGTTTAAAAGAGAAAAGCGTGTCTGGCTTCCAAATCTTGGGAACAGGCAAGTTAGAAGATTGTTCTTTTTGTGAGGCATTTTTGTTGGATAATGAAATTCCAGCTTTATTCTTACTAAGTTTTCCATCCATAGCTTCTTGCACCAGTTAACATCTCTTATAATTATGTCCTCATTATTCTTGATTGTTTCCAATTCTTTAAAAACTTTAAATAGTTCCTTAGGTTGTGATTGAGCTTTGGCAATACGTTCATCCAGGTAGTCACTCTTGGCTGAAATAACTGCCTTTTTAACATTTTTAACATGAGTGTTATACAACTCTTTGTCACAGTCCAGCAATGAATGTTTCATTTGTACAGCTCTTTGGTTTTTTTTCTTTTAAGTTCTTGTAGATTACCAGAGAAACAACCATTAGTATCTGTTAAAAACTTGTTTATTGCAGAGCTAGAGTATTTACGGCTTTCTAAAAATGTCCTGATACAAGGCAGTAATTTCATGAACAGAACACGCATCATTAATTTTCTCCTGAAGCTCATTGATCCATGGGTTCAGGGCTGCTGGGGTCAGTTTTTTATAATTTCGAAAGCGCAGGATGGTGGAAAGTGGTTTCTTATTAGTCACTGGTTTTAAAGAAGGAAGCTCAAATTGTATATACATTTATTGTGTTGCACATATAAAACCAAGTCTAATAAGTGCTTGCACATAATACGCAAAGTATAAAAATGCACAGTATATCATAAAAACAGTCAATGTCTTTGAGGACTCTCGTCACTACACTTAAAAATGGGTCCACTATCTAAAGATAGCCACACATAAGGGGGAGGTGATAAAGACATACATTCGTGCCTGCATTTTTCAACAACCCACAGTTGTAATATTTACATCCACACAAACAAGGGGTGGGAAGAAATGGGAACCAGACATTTTAACATCATTAGCAACAATAACGAGTAATTCTGGTCCTCTAGGCATAGTACTTGAAAAATAGAAATGTGTATATCACCTAGAGGGTAGAACACAATTCCGAAACAGAGCCATTGTCCTCCAAAAAAGTCAGCAACATTTTAAAAACATTACCACTGAAAATGTACTCCAGGGAATAAATAAAGTTACTCACCGTAGTGACTGGAGAACTCAGTCGTTAGTCCCCTTTCCTCCATCCTTGTGGGCGACCCGCAACATGGGGACGGTACCGGAACCTTGGCAGCAGAAAATTGAGCTTCCCCTTTAAATTTAGTATGGGGTGCGGGGACGCGGACTCGTGGGTGGGAAAGCCCCGCCCGCCGGTGCCTCACCTCAGCCCCCAACACATCGGTGCTTAGATACCTGGCTACTCCAAGTACATTTTAGCCCATGGCATACTAGCGGGGCAAGGTGGGTGAGACGAAAGGAGAAAAGGGGGCCAAGGACTAGGAGTACTGTAGTCACTACGGTGAGTAACTTTTATTACTCATACTTCCCATCCCCTTTCCTCCATACTTGTGGCTGATTCCACCGAACAAGAACATAGGGTAGAGTTGCGACAACCTGCCTCCTATCTAGGAGGAAGCGAAAAGGTTCTTCTGAACCACCTGCCCAAACTCTGCATCGCGTCTGGAGCTGGGGTACAGGGAATAGTGCCTACAGAAGGCCGACACAGTGGCCCAAGTAGCTGCCTTGCTGATGACATCCCAAGAAGCATGCCTCTGAAATGCAACGGCCGTGGCCTTAGCTCTGACCGCATGGTCATGAATCCCCTCAGGAACAGGTTTACCCATGGACTTGTATTCCTCCAAAATGGCCCGAACCATCCAACAGGCAATGGAAGCCTTGGAAGCCTGAGAGCTGGCGGAGTCCCCAAAAGTCACAAACAAAGCCTTGGACTTCCTGTGGGATTTCGTCAGGGATAGATAAAACTAGAGGACCCTCTTGAAGTCCAAGGAATGCAGGGCACTTTCTGCTTCGACTGCGGGTTGGGTTCGGGAAGAACCCCAGAAGGCAGATTTATTGTATTCAAATGAAATGGGGAAACCACGTAGGGCAAGAAATGTGGGCGGGTGCGCAAGACGACTTTGTCGTGAAACGTGGTGAATGGCTCGCATGAGGACAACGCCTGCAGCTCACTAACTCTGCGCACAGAGGTGAGAGCCACCAATAAAACCGTCTTTTTAGCGTCACCAATCGGATGTCCAGACGCCATCGTCTCGAAAGGCTTGCGTTGCAAAGCCGCCAGAATCACATTGAGGTCCCAAACTAGAGGCGGCCTGTGCACTGGACAAACATTCTAGACAACCCCTTAAATTGTGCCTTAACTAAAGGGTTGGCCGCTGAAAATACATGCTATGGGGAATCCCTATAAGCCCCGATGACCACCAAATGCATGCAGCAAGTATCCACCTGAACTCCAGAACAAGGCAGGTGTGCCGAAAAAGCCAATGTGTCAATCAAAAGGACAGAAGAATGGGGACAGCCTATTTTCCCGCGTCTCATGGCAGAACCAAGTCCATTTGCTCTCATACTGGGACCGAGTCGAGGGCCTCGACTTTCTGAATGATATCCCAATTGTCATCTGAAAATTGAG
Organism: Ambystoma mexicanum; assembly: GCF_040938575.1. Classification (NCBI taxonomy): domain Eukaryota; kingdom Metazoa; phylum Chordata; class Amphibia; order Caudata; family Ambystomatidae; genus Ambystoma; species Ambystoma mexicanum. The sequence continues at coordinate 436,191,006 of NC_090929.1, forward strand.
CATGCTGAAGCGTCAGCTGATCAGGAACCAGGCCGTCAGGGCCAGTTTGTCCAGGTCCGGATGCTCCACTTCCCCACCCTACTGCATCAAGAAGCCCCTGCTGGGGATCCGAAGATGGACGGGAGCCTGGGAGCACAACTGCAGCTGATCCGAAAACCAGGGTCTCGAAGGCCAGTGGGGGGCAACCAGGATGATGCTGCAACCCACTGAGGCCCTGAACTTGCAGATACTCCGTTGGAGCAGAGGAGTGGGAGGGTACGCATAACACCTGCAGCCGTGAAAACCGATTTGGAAGGCATCTCTGAGAGCCCTGACCCCGACCTGCCCATGATGCAAACTGGAGGCACTTGACATTCATAGGGGATGCAAACAAATTCAGGTCTGCGAACCCCCAACGCTGGAACTGGGGCAACTCCCTCTCATAGGTGTTGAACCCCAAGCGACTCAACTAGTCCGCTTGTATGTTGCTGCTCCCCAATAGGTGGACTGCCGAAATCCTCTCCGTAAGGGCCCATTCCCGGATCGAAACCGCCTCCAAGCAGAGGAGAGGGGAAAAGGGTGCCACCCTGCTTATTCAAGTAAAACGTGGTTGAATTTCCTGTCCTGACCAAAACTGACCAGTCAATGATTAGGGGCAAAAACGCCTTGAGGGCCAGGCCCACTGCCCAGAGCTTGAACAGATTGATATATAGGAGGCTTTCCGCCCTGGACAATGTTCCAATGCTCCATAAATCGCATAGGCCTCCGGAGTAACCCCCCCCCCCCCCGCCCCCAGCCCGAAAGAGGAGTCCGTTGTCACCACCAGGGAAGGCTCCGGACAGCTTAAGGGGACTCCCACTGAAACATTGCCATCCATTAGCCACCAGCGAAGATCAGGCAAAAGGAGCTGTGGAATTGGCATCCTATCCAACTGAAACCCTGTCTCCCAATCCCAATCGGCCGCCAGGTGGAGCTGGACACACCTCATATTGAGACGGGCGTGCTGTACAGTGAGCACGTAGAATGTGCTGGAACCACCATGTCGAGGTGGTTGAGTTGGCCAGAAAGTGCCCCACCGTCTTGCAGAGGGACATCTGCCTCTCAGGCGTGGGAAACACCCGCTGAACGGTACTGCATAAATGATTTCCGCAGGTTGAGGGAAAACCCCAGCTGATGAAGGGTATATGCCAATCTCTGGCAGGAGTGCACCACCACTTTGGGTGACCCTGCCCTTACCAACCAGTTGTCCAGATAAGGGTACAGGTGATGGCCGTCCAAGTGGAGAAGTCCTGCCACCGGATTCATCAGCTTTGTGAAGACACTAGGGTCAGAGTTCAGGCCGAAGGGCAGCGCCTTGCATTGGAACTGCTATAGAAATCGTGAACCGTAGAAACTTCTGATGCGGTTGATATATGAGTACATGCAGGTACGCATCCTTGAGGTCCAGGGAACACATCCTGTCCCCTGCATACATGAGACGCGGCTATGTGCGCTGGAGTAATCATCTTGAAGCATTCCAGCGGTAAAGACAGGTTTAGAAACGACAGGTCCAGGACTACCCTCAACACAGCCTGGTTCTCGTGTATCGCAAAAATCCCAGAACAGTTAAACAGAGTCCCTGTCTACAAGAGGAACTGGTTCTATCGCCTGCATCTCCAATAGACACAGGATCTCCCGTAAAAGAAGCCTGAAGCCTGTGAAGACTACAGATAGGAGCCACAGGTTGTTGAAAAGACACTTCCAGGTTTCTTGGAACAGAGCCAAATGCACCCCCCCAGACCCCCCCCTAACAGGCGAGCTGTGTTCCCCAACCCAGACGTCAATGCTTCTTGGCGTCAGAGGCAGGGGCAGAGGAAAGGGAACGGAAAAACCTCTGCAACGTCCTCTGCAGCTTCCTTCTGCTGTTGCTGGGTGACTTGTCAGGCCTCCCTGTACCGCCATCTCTGAGCCCCTTGAAGCCGGAGACCCTTCAGTGTTTGAATTCGATCCTACCCAGGGATTGAGGGAAGGATTTCTGACCTGGCTTCATCAGGATGGCCAAGGACTTGGCGGTTTGAGTGGATGTTTTCCTTTTCATGATCGGTCCACGCCCTCTAAGGGCAGACCTAGGATACACTCCTGCACGTCAGATGAAAACTTTGAAGCGTGCATCCACGCCGTCCTTCTCATCTCGATCCCAAGGCACAGCCCTCGGCTGGCTGTGTCGATGTGGGAGACCAAAGACTACACGAGGTCCTGCGCAATGGCCCGGGCATCCACCAGACTTGCCATGAAGGAGGCTTTTTTTGTCTGAAGGGAGGTCGGCAGAAATTCCCCAAGCTCCCATCACAGCTTCTGGTTAATCGCAGGAAAGATGGCATCCACATTGGCCTGCCGCAGATGCAGTCCTGAGATGGACTAACAACGCTTTCCCAAGGACTCAAGGACTTTGTCCTCCTTGGAGAGGCAACTGGAGGTGGCTCCCGTGGAGGAAGACGAAGGCGATAGTTTAGAATACAGCGAGGCCACAACGGAGAAATGAGGCTGCGGGTGGGAGGCAAGGAGGATTGGCTCCCTGTCCGTCAATCTAAACCTGCTGTTCAACTTCTTGTCCATCTTGGTGTTGGCCCTGGGCTTCTTCCAGACCTTCCATGTCACCTCCAGTACATCCCTCTGAATGGGGATGCCAGACCGGACCATGGTGCGCCTGCACAAGACCTTTGTGAGAAGCCCCGACTCCTGGGGGGCTTCCTCAGGCAGAGGGGACCCCCCCACCATGAACTCCATCAGGCCCGAAAGGCGGTCCTGAAAGGAATTAACAGATGCAGCGGGCTCGTCATCCTGAATGTCATCGGCTTCCATATAGTCATCCGGCCCCCAACCTCCTTTTCCACAGACTGAGGGGGATCCAGGCCAGGGACGGTCCCCCACAGGTTTGGAGCAACAGACAAGACCAACGGCTGTTGAGGGGGAGGCGTTGGGGGAATAGGAGGAGGGGTCGGAACGACCGGTAGGGCCTCAACCGGTGGAGGGACCAGCAGCCGAAGCGCTGGGGGAACGTGAGGAGTACCCAGAGGAGGGGGCCGAGGTGGCGCCGCCGCCTGGGGAATTACCTCCTTCACAATGTCCTTCAGGAGCCCCTTCATTTGAGGAGAACGCATGAGGAAGAAGAAGCATTCAAAGAAGCAGTCCTCAGTAGCTGCTGGATCCCTAGGGACCCTGCCCTCCGAGGCGCTGGGCCTCCACTCCTGGTCAAAATGCCAAGTCGCCTGGGGCCTCAGCTGTAAGTCTGATGGGTAGATGTACCCCTGAGGGGACCAAAAACCTGCACCGTAGGATCCGCTGCCGCTTCCAGAGCGAAGGGGGCTGGAATCATCCTGTAAAGCCCACTCGATGTGCAAAAGCACTGGTGGACCCGGAGTCGGATCCAAGATGGCTGCCTGCCTGGCAGGCTCCGCCACGTGCTGCTCTGCCATTTTGAAACCTTGCACTCTGAGCCAGGAGAGGCCTCAAACATGGGAGGATGCAGCTTGGGTCTTGTACCCGAAGCAGAGGCATCACCCTCAGAGATCCCTCGGATAGGGGCTGATCCCTCAGCCAGACAGCTGGGAGTCGAAACACCATCCAGTAGGCTGAGAGCCCTAGGCACCTGTGTCGGTAGCCGTGCTGGATCTAGTCGAGGAACGAATCTTGGAAGTGGCACTCGATGATCCCTTACCCTCTGGGGTAGAAGACGAGGACGAGCCCGATCATCCTTCCAAGGACAGCCTGGTAGGACCCCTGAGCCCCTCTGCCTGGAAGCCGGTAGCCTGGAAGGTTTCAGGTCTGTCAGAACCTGAACGAGAGGAACCCCAATCTGTGGGAACTCCAGGGAAGGAGTCTCTGCGCTGTGGAGCCTTGCTGAATAGAGGGCCTAAATTGACGAGAGGTCCCGGAGATGAAGTCCTTAAGGTGGTGTGGAGAAGTATGGAAGATCTCCCTCCACTGCGACAAACTATTCTTCAATGCCCTGTGACCAAGAGCGCTGCAGGCCGCACATGAGTTCCAGCAGTGATCGGGCCCCAAACACTCAAGACAGAGTGCATGGGAGACAAAGCCCAGGAACAAGCGGTCACAAGAGGCGCATCTCATGAATCCTCCTGCAGCCGACATGCGGCGGAGAGGTGAAGCACTGAAGGGAAGTGAAATAGAATTGAAATACAAATGGGGAAAACACGGAAGCTAAAAAAAATGTTTCTGCGCTGGCTGCCAAGTCCCCCACCATCCGTGTGGAAAAAGGGACTGAGGTGAGGTGCTGGAGGGCGGGGCCTCAGCAGGGCATTCCCACGCCCGAGTCTGCGCCCCCCCCGCACTATACTAAATGTAAAGTGGAAGCTTGATTTTTCACTGTCAAAGGTTCCAGTTCCGTCCCCTTGTTGGGAGACACCCACAAGGATGGAGGAAAGCAGACATATGAGTAATAGAGTTATTAGAAATAGACACACTGTAAGCATTCATATTTACAGAGTTAGAGAGCATTACCTCAAAAATGCATCAACAAAATAAAAGGCAAGTGTTACAAAATAAGTTCTTGGCCTAGAACGCCCTGAATCCCAGCTGAGTACAAGATAAATAACCATGGACATGCAAGTACTCCAAACGATAAGTAGGGAATTTCAAAGTGCCATCTGAAAGAGTGGAACAGAGTCAACAGGGCATTCATGTGTATGGGGGAAAATGAAGGAGTGCCACAAGGGCAGCTTCGGCAGCAAACAACCCCAGGGAGGGCTAGAGAAGACCCCAATGAAGAGATCGGCTTGAGAATTAGAAGCCATATAAAAGGATGCAGCAAATCAGGAAGATCCCAAAGTTAACTGATGGGAAATGTATAAAGACTTGCTCCTGAAAATTCTTTACACAGTCCAGAAAGACCATGGAAGGGGAGAATCGAGAAAAGGTGCCCACCTAGGAAGGAGAGGTAAGAACTAGTTTCAAGAAAAAAGTTTCAGGAAGGCAAAACAAGTAGGGCTTCTTTTTACAATCGATTTAAAGGATCCAGCTCCCAAGGACTTTAACCCCAATGACCAAACAGAAGAAACTGCTTTCCCACGATGGAGCCTCTCAAGCCAGCGCGGAGAGCACCAGCGAGGCGGACACTAGGGAAATGAAGGAAGCCAGCAAGAAGCTGGTAGCTTGGTGGACGAAAGGAGGCAGCAACCCAGCAGAAGACAATCGCAGACCAGGGGTAAGAGATGGAGGAGACCCAAGATGGCTAAGGAGCAGATGAGGTGGGGTAGGGGACACCTCTCTCACCTCAACTGTTCCTTTGACAGTGGTGGTGTCCCCCTACCTTTCCAAGTGACGGCAGCAGCCAGCACCAAGGCATGACACGATGAGAAACGTTGGGAAGCAGAAGTAACATGGCCTGGAGAATGTTCCAGCACAGAATGCCAGATTCAGCATGTAAGTGGGGACAGCAGGAGGACGCAAGAAGCCAGGGACGGACCTCTAGCAGCAGAAACGTCTAACAAAGATGCGCTCAGGCTACTGCATCCAGCCAGTATGGTCAGCAATGGTGGGAAATGGCTGGAAAGCCTCCAGCAGGAAAGTAAACCTGCTCCCTGTAAAGATCCAGCAATAAGAGAGATGAGTGTCAGTTTCTGGCCAAAACCAGCGCACCCACCACAATAGGGGGCTAGGGACAAAGGGGGCAGGTAGCCCAATCTGGATGCCCGTTAAGACAGCCCCTCAGTCCAGACCACCTACACAGAATGTGAGGAACAGCCTGCTGGCCTATTCTGGTCTAAACCAGTAAAAGCCAATATGGAGTCTGCCATGAGGGGTCACCAAGTGCACAACAGCCATTGTAAGCCTACCTTGTGGTTCCGTAGAACAAAGGAAACCCTAAAATACAAGCTGGCCAAGCAGGACTTAAAGAAAACATTGGTATTGCAATGGTTAACAAAGAAGTACAATGGGCTCCCAAAAAAGTGAATTGGGATAACAATATAGTAAAATAGCTTGTCCCTATGGTGAATCCAAAACTCAAGTTAAGGTGCTACCAGCCTAAACTATAAAATCAAAATAGTGTGATATAATCAAGATAGGGCAAAATGAGGTGCTTAAGAAGCACTGCTGGGACTGTATGCCTTACAGGCGACCAGGACCATGCACTCTAAATGACTTAACAGGATTTGAAATGGGACGGGGACTTTAGTAGAAGCTCCCCATGCCACCATAAGTTGTTAGTGATCCAAAAAATTAAATGGAAAATACATTAAGATTAAGTGGCCCTAGTATCCCCAAAATACTCATTTGTCATAACAGAAAGTGTACTCCAGCATCATCATCATCAATCAGCATCATCATCATTCTGGACTCTTGAAACCTCAAAAATAAAGCTCAGTCTCTCTATTATGAACCGAATTACCCATGTTCCCTTCCTTTCATCTAGCAGGCACTTCTAGATTTGCTGTTCGGGAGGTGACTGACTCTGCAGCACGGAGGTCTTGTTATGTGTTACTTGAACTCCGAAACCAAACACTGTTTCAACCTGATGTCCTGGGAAAGCAGTTTCCTCTACTGGACCCTTTGTGCAACAAATCATCTGGGTAGCTGGATTCTGTTCAGATTCTCCCAGCATGTAGCATGTTAGGAAAACGTTTGCCAACTTTCCCTCCATAGTTTTCTATGGAACCACATTCTTTTTGCTTTGTTTTTCATCCCAACCCGACTTGTTGAAGGGATGTAAAGCCTTAAGCTTTCCTTCCCTTTTGTTCATTTCTTATGGGGAAACTGACTAGTCCTTCAGACTGTCAGTAAAGAGAAACGGTTTCTCTATTGAATTCTTGTATTTGTACATTGAACAGAGCCCCTCACAGTGCAGTGTAATGGGGATACTTTTGCATCTCCCAAACTCTTTCCATTTTGGATTTTTGGTTACTTTTATATGTGCCAAAAGACAAGCTGGTGGCAGCAGTTAACATTTTACAATGTTTGCTTTACTTTTTATGTGCACCTGGTGTACGACTACTAAACATGGCAAGTGCCCTAAAGTGGCCAAGTCACAAGATTTTCTTTTGTTCTTTGACCATATTGTATCTCAGAAAATCCCATATAAGATCATGCACTTGCCTGGGAAAAGGGGTGTGTGTGTTGTGTGTCACACCCTTTCCATTGGTGGTCTTGCTTTCAGCTCCAGTTTTGCACAAGAGGACTCCTCCTGCAGGCATTCTTTAGATCTACTTTGGAGCTTAGAATCCTTCAAAGAAGAGCAAACCGTTGATGGCCTGCAACTTCTGCATTGGACAAGCATCCCCTGCAGCGATTGGCCCGGGGAAGCCCTGCTCCTCTAACTGATGCCAGAAGACCTTCATCAGTGCTTTGACTCTTGGACTAGTGGGACCAACTAGTCTCCATGTCTTCTTGAGGTTGTATGTCTAGGGGTTTTGTACGCAAGATGGCCTCTCTTTTAACAGCTCAAGAATGAAACCATTTACTTCAGTCCCAACTCCTTGACAAAACCCAGTTTGAAAAATATCAATCATTCCCGTCACCTTGGCCTAATGTCTCAATTCACCAAGCATATATAGATTGGCACAACAAATGAAGTTAACCAGGACGCCGGGAACACTTTCTTTAAACACGGTTTTAAAAATCTCTTGTAAAACAACCACACATACATGGGTTGTACTTTAAAAAGATTATTGCTAAACTATCTGGACCAGGGGCCATTGATTTTTTTATTTTTATAATCAGGTCATAAAGATCTTCCTGACTCAATCCAAAATCCAGGCGTCATTTCCCCATTGACTCCCTAACAAGATGTCCTCAAATTGGGCCCAATAGATTGTTTGAAAATGCGTCCTCTAGCACTCCTCAGAGATTGGATTAATCTGTAAACCGGTTTGCAATTTATCGTTAAATGTTATCATATTCCAAAAGTCGTACAAGTTTTTACTCACTATAACTTTCATCATCACACAAGCGTCCTTAAGGACTAATTGGCATGCGTGGTGGCAAGGCCAATATTTACAGGAAGATTTAGCTAACCTTTTTTGAGCGTTGTGCTGTTGGTCCAGAGATTTAAGAATTTTATGTAACACTTTTTTCCAGAGTATCTCCCTGTCGAATTTATGCTGATGGACAACTCTTGAAAAACTAATTCTAGGTAATTCATCATAGATTTCCTCCCATACCTCTTGATAATCCTTGCAGTTAAACCTTTCCCTAAAAAAAGATGTATACAAGCTTGAAGACAAAATTGAATCAAAAACTCTTTGCGCGATCTTTAAAGGATTCCAAAAAATGTTGAAAAGGAGAGTATCCGGGGCCACCGGGGCGCAGGCACGAAGGACACCTGATCGTAGTGCTTCGGCGCCCGTCCCAGACATGTGCGGAGTTGTTGCAGAGTTGACGACCCGGGATCCACACTGATGGGGTCCCTGGGCAGTGAAGGTGTAGTGGCAACGTTAGACTGAGGGAGAAGTGGCCACGGCCTGTGGCACAAGTCAATGGAGCCCGGAAACGTGAGGCCCACTCTGCAGGCAGTGCAGCGTGCCACAAGGCAGAGGAGCCCTAGAGGGCAGGCAGAGGCTACCGCAACCTGTGCCGTCCCAGGAGTGACATCAGAGGACGAGGCGGGGGTCGATAGTCCCTTCAGGGACACAACTAGCAGCGACTACCAGGGCAGCTTCCCTGGGAGGAACAGCGAGTTGTGGTGCAGCTGGGCTGCAGCGAGGAAGACCAGAGCAGCGAACCAGCAGAGAGGAGGTGCCGGAGTAGAGTGGCCACCCACCCACCCACGAGAAATAGCGGTAAGCAGGCTCTATGAGACAAGTGAGGGGCATCCCTCTCCCTAGAGGCCAGGAGGTAGGGTCTGGGGATTGAGAGACAGACAACTGCAGGCTCTCAGTAAGAGCAGCAGGAGCAAGCCTGGAGCCTCCGCTCTATTACTGGTAGAGGCATACAGTGGAGTGGGGTGCATGCCTGGAGGGGCCCCCCGAAAGGAGGGAAACCCGGCAGACTCAGGGTGCAAAGAACCCAGTATGGCAACCAGCACCCGAGGGGAGAAGGGGCCCTGGAGAGAGCTATGGGCGGAGAGGAGTAACCAGCGGAAAGGCGCAGCCTGGTCGCTAGGTTCCCACAAAGGAAGCTTGAGCAGGAGCAGCACATGGGAGCCGGGAAACAGACACAGGAGGCCTCAGATGTGGACAGTGAGCTGGTGCGACGCTCCAGGGAAAGGCGGCGCACAGAGAGAAGTGGAGGGGCAAGGGACCACCACAGGCTACAGTGAACTTTAAAGGTGTCAATGAGTCGAAAGGAAGGCACCGAGGGGAAGGTGGTCTCCATTGGCAATGTGGTAGCAAAGGGAATACAGCAATGCAGGGACCGGGCCAAGTGAATGAGTTGGAAAGCAACACTTTCACAGTTCCAATATCCTGGCAGGGGAGACATGTCGAAGGCAAAGGCTGATGGTGGACCCCACCCATGTTCCACTGAGATTGGCACCATTAAAAGCAACATCCAGATGATCCTGGAGGAAATTCGCAGAATGCGCAGACATTGGGGCAAAAGTGGCGGACCGTCGCCTAAAGTGGTCACGTTGGAAGAGCGGCTGGATGGGGGTGGAAGCGAATTAAGCCTCCTCAGGGGTGCTGGAAACACAGATTGAGGTCCGTCTCCAGGACATCGAGAGGAGAGAGGTGAATCCAGGGCTCAAAATGGATGATATTGAAAATCGAGAGAAGCAAACCTTTATTTTTTTTAGTCTGAAAGAAAAGGAGGGGGAATCTATGGCTGGACTCGAAAGGAAAATCCAGGAAATTATAGGGATGGTTCTAGGGTCTAAAGAAGGCGAACGAGTGGCCCTGGACCGGGTACACCGAGCAGGAGGCAGTGCCAAGAGGCCCCTCTCGGTACTGACTTAGCCACACTATTTTTGGGACAAGGCTGACATCCTGGAGAAAGTGAGGCAAATGGGGGCCATTGATTAGAAAGACTCCATATTTCAGGACCTCTCGACACAGACCCTCCTGATACGTAAGAAATGCGGCCCCCTCACAAGGTGGCTTCAAGAGACAGGAGTGAGATACAGATGGGGGTACCCTTTTGCACTCATATTCGAATTGGAAGGGGAGAGATACCACCTAGTGCAGGAGGAGGACATCAAAAGGGCCACAGAGGAATTTACGGAGCCCCTACAGGATCTTCGGTCTTGCACCTCCCTACCTATCCTCCCTTCTCTTTCTACACTCCCTCTCGTTCTCCCCACTCCGCTGACCTTTTCCTACTCGCTTCTCCTCCTCTAGCCAGCGCCCCTTCCCACTTCTGCTCTTTCCAATTACTCGCTCCTTTCCACTGGAATCGCCTCCCTCTCTCCTTCCGCTCTTCTCCCTCCTTTTCTACCTTTCACACTTCTCTAAATTCTTATCTCTTTCTTTCGCCTCGCTAAACCTCTCTCTCTTTCTTCTCTGTTTCTCCCCTCTCCCGTCTTTGGATTAAAGCGCTATATTAATTTAATAAAATACAAATACCAGGGGGAAGAATGGGGGTGGGGGGGGTTCTAAGAGAAGAGAACTCAGGGGCCCAAAGACTAAGTACGGAAGGCTCAAAATGGAGGGAGAATGAGGGGTGGGTCACCAGAGATGTGAAGTGATGGAGTATGAGAGGAATGAGTTTCGGCTGTTGCCATATTACTGATCAAATTTTAGAAGTGGAAGAACGCAGAGGGGCTATAGCCTGGTACCAGGGTGGGAGTAGCGATCGGGGAGGGGGATTGGAATAGCCGTGGCTGATCAAGCAGGGAAGGATGGTTGAACAATGCAACAACACTACATAAATGGGGGAGAAGTAGGGGGTAACTTGGTGGACAGGACAGGGGTCACTACCTTGGTGGTTCGGCCAGTATGCCCAGAAGTTCTGAAATGGGCGGTCGGACACCCCAATCGGGAAGGTGGAGGGAGGGTGGGGGGAAAAGGGCAGCAAAGTAGAAGTGGGGAGCAGAAAAGAGGGCTCATGCTATGGGGGAGGAGGGGCAGATCGAGAGGGGGGCAAAGGGGTAGGGGGCGATACATGCAGTAGAACGTCACAACTGGATTGGGGAAAGGATTGACCAAGGACAGGAGAGGCGGGATGCTTCAAAAGTGGATAATGTTTAATTGGAAGGTGGCAATGCTCAATGTGAAGGGGCTGAACTCCCCAAACAAAAGATCTCTCATGGTGGGTATGCTTCCCAAAGCCAAGATAGCAGTACTGTTCTTACAAGAAACATTACAGACAGGGGATGGAACACGCCTTGAAAGGAGTAGAGATTGGGCAGACCTATTGGGCCTCGCACAAGACGAGTGAAAGGGTGGGGATCATTCTGTTGGCAAGCCATGCAACTGCGGGAGGTGCAGGTGAAGAGGTTCCTCTTTCCAACAAGGTTAATGCCATTATTAAACGTAATGCAAATGCCCTCTAAAACGCCCACTATGTGGGTTTTAAAGAGGTCCAAATATTAAAGACCTTGTGACAAAGAATGACATCTCTTCCAAACAAGTCCAGAAGACAATCACCGAATTTTGGGGCATCAGTAAACCCACAGGTCATACTCCGTGCAGCACATGTAGTTGTGCCAGTACTAAACGTACTAAAGAGGTAGATTTGGGCCTCAAGAAACCATGGCTGCAACGCCAATTTACGAATTGCAACTCAAAGATGGTTATTTATGTCATTTGGTGCCCGTGTCAGAAAATGTATATTGGTATGACAGAAAGAAAAGTCAAGCAAAGGAACTTAACTGCTCCAATGGTAGGCCACTTTTTGGCTATGGATCGTACACCTGAATCACTCACGTGGAGTGTACACCTTCAGTTGAATTCAGTAGAACAAACATCAGTTAACAAGAAAAAACTACTGTTAGGGAGAATTCTCGGTTTAGGCTGAATTTCCTAACCTAGTGAGTTCCCCCAGCAGCTTTTCTGGATTTTTGGGGTTTATTTTTTTCTCCTGCCAAGAGTGAGACTCTTTTACCCTCACTCTTGGGCATGATTTGAGTGTGTTTCTTTGAATCTAGATGTGTTTAATGGGCTATGGGGTCTTTTACTTCATAGGGCTTCATGTGTTTTTTTGATGTGTGTTACACAGCACCCTCAGTGCAGTGACACAGGGGTGTCATTGTGACCCCCCCAGTATAGACTCCATACCCTGGGACTGACTACTGTCTCCCAGGGCATGTAAAGTCACCATTGACTTTACTAGTCTTAAATTCTGAACAGAACCAGTACAAACCATCATATTGTGGACGTACTGGCTGGGGCAATTCAATTGACCCAGGGTCTGTTAGTCGGGGGGAGGGGGGGTCACGTCTCCGCCCCCCTGATCGAGTTTTGGCTGGTGGCAGTGGATACTACTTTTTATATTCAACCGCAAATATTTTCCTATGGGATTTCCCATTGTTTTAGGCTACTACCTTTATTTAATTATTTACGGTAGCCTCGAACATACCGCCGGTTTATTTAATTAATATTAATTCTCCGGTTGGTATTTTTTGCCATTTTTTGCCAAAACTTGATTCTAAAATGGCGTTTGTGTTCTCTTCTGTGACCCCAACCCAAGTCGACCCCTTTGTTCCACTTTTTGGCGGGCTTCTCCACAGAAGCCCTCCAAAGTGGTGCCACTCTGTCTGGGGTACTTAGGAGGGGTGGAGGGAAATGTAGGCACCCTGGACTGAGTTGGCTAGGCAACTCAAGTCGCACTCCATCCTGATTGGCCCAAGTGGTGAGCCGGCCGGCTCACCACTTAGCATGTTTGAGTGACAGCTAGGCTGAGTGAATGGGGGTTTGCTGCATAAAAGCAGGGCTTTGGGGACTGGCACTTCAGAAGTCGCCACAGGACCTAAGAATCTGATGAGGAAGAAGCTGAGCCGACCTGCCACGACACCACTACCGGTGGAGCCCTGCTGGACTGCCTCACCACTTTTCCCAACGACAGAGGAGATCTCCCGCCGGAGAGTCTTCTTCCTTTGACTGGTGGGGATAACCAGTTTCACCGTCTTTTCGCTTTCCCAACGTACCTCGTGGCCGCCTTGCCCGTGCCAAGCACCCCGGCAACCGGGATACCATGTTTTACCACGACCGCGAAACAAAGGTACCACCTTTAACCGGAAAACTCTGCGGCTGGTTTCTGCCCTGGTAGTGCAACGACCTTCATCCTTCCTCCAAGTCGAGATCTTCTCTTCCCCTGGACAACGCAACTTGCACCCCACTACCAGGAACAACTGCCACCACTGGAGGATCCTTCCCACTTAAGGTATCGTGTCCCGCCTGGCTTCCCTTGCTACCCACTGTACGGGGTAGATTTAGCCCCCGGCTTTCGAACCTGGGTTAGCCTGGGACACCCTGGCTAAACTTTCCTAAGCCTCTCTAACTCTTTTTGAACCCTCTGCAAGACTTTCTAAGCCTAGTGTAACTGTGTGATCTTGGGCGTATTTGTGCTCTGCTCTCTCTAAGAGTGGGCCCAGCCTTTGGACATTGGCTCACCAGTGACTTTTGCTCTTCTGCCTTGCTTATAGTGTTCCTGAATCTTAGAGTGGTGTACCTTTCCATATTCTGTCTTTTTCCCTCCATTTCTCACAAACTTATTGGAGTGCAATCTAGTTAAGCGCTCACCTCTGTATGAAAATAAGTGGTGTTTTACTGTGACTTATCTGATAAGGAAAAAGGGGTGTATATATTACAATAGTAACTGTGTTTAGAATATCTTACAATAGGAGTGCTGGAGTGTTTTCAAACTGTGTGTTTTTAAATAAATAATTATATACTTTGATACCAAAGCTCTGGTCAGTGTTTGCTTGTATTATTGTATCTGAGTGCCTATTGTGTATACTTTGCATACTACCTAACTCTTCTTGAGGGAAGTCTGACTGCTCAGCCACAGCTACCAGGTAAATCTGGGTGGTACAGACTGCTACCACGTGGGTTTACTGCCAACACCTGTAGTCTTAAATCTTTTGCAGTGTTCCCTAAGGGAACTGCACAGGTTTCTGCCTAACAACTACTAAACCAAGAACAAAGATTAATTTATCTTTGCAATTCGGTAGAGACCGGTCTAAACGAATTGATAGACTGGAAATCTTTGTGAAGTAAGTGGAGTATAGTTTTCATATACTTAAGAGTAACATACAAACACCAGCGCATAAAATGTAATTTTCCCCTATGTAACAGTGTAATATCACTATATGAACATACCATCAATCTGTAGCTACTCTTATTAATAACAAAGGCACTTGGTAGTAGTTTTCAAAATTTTATAAGAGGACCTAAATCAGTATGCTTGCTACATACGATACATGACCATTAGAAACCCAGTTTAAATGCTGCATTCATCTGGAAAAACATAGTAACATTAAGCAGCTTTTTTATGCATACACTAGCTCAGCTTGTTAATTTCAGTTAGATTCTTATTTAGATCTTGTTTCCACCTGGTCTGTATATACCCACCCAATACCAGAATAACAAAAAAAAAAATCTGTTCCATCAATGGAGGCATGTAAGGCATAGAACGCACATTTTGTAATGCATTTCAGCGTTCTAGCCCGAATGGCCGTCACGTGAGTTCCACTTCCTGTGGGTAGAGTGAAGTATTACGTGGCGTTGAAGAGGCAGCCACCCGCTACTCTGATTAGTTACACTAATTGGCTGGAAGTGGCTCTTGGCTGGCTGTGCGCAGACGCGAGAGGGGGAGAGCAGTGTTTCATCAGATGAGGAGGCGGACTCAGGCAGGGCGGAACAGTGTCTGGGTGGAGGGTGCTGGGCTCGAGGAGGCGGAGCGGACTCTAGGCGGGTGCAGGGGGTGAGTGTGCTTTGAGGAGGTGGTAAGGATGGCAAAGGGGAGTGGGAAGGCTGAAAAGAAGGGAGGGTGGTGGAGGGGGCGAAGAGGGGGAGGACGCTGACTGTGAAATCTACATCTGTGGAGGGGGGGAAGGAGGGAAGTGAGGGGCGGCATCGCAGCAGGTCTACACAGAGGGATGATGGAGGGGGGCTGGACCGGGGCAACTCTGGAGACCCAGAAAAAGTTTTGGAGGGACTGGGGGCCTCAGGGAGCGGTGTGTCTGGGGTGGAGCAGATGCAGTGCGACAGTGTGTGGAAGGTGGTGTTTAAGCCTGATAGTCGTTTGAAGACGTTTCTGGGGGAGAATCCGACGGCGATTGCTGGATGGGTGAAGTCGGCTGTGGGGGATGTCACTCGGGTGCTAGTGGTGGCACGGGGCCGGTTGTTGGTGGAGGGGACGGATGCTGGTAGTAAGGCTAAGATTCTGGAGGTGCGTTGTCTGGGTAGGCATGCGGTGCGAGTGTTTGATCAAAGTGGTGTGTCGTGTAACGAGGTGCTGTATGGAGTGCTGGTGTCTGTGAATATGTCTGAGGTGGAGGAGCAGCTGGCGGATGTGGGGGTGGTGGAGGCGTGGAGGTTGGGGAGGAGAGATGCACATGGGGATGTGGTGTCTACGACTGTGGCAGTGAGGTTTGCGAGGGAAGAGTGCCCGGAGGTGGTGGAGTTGGGTTACCAGAGGTTTCGTGTGAAAGTTTATGTAGCGTTGCCTTTGAGGTGTTATAAGTGTCAGCAGTTTGGACATGTGGCGAGAGTATGCAGGAATGAGAAGCACTGTGGGAGGTGTGGCGGAGATCACGATATTAAGGAATGCATGGTGGAGACCCCGGAGAAGTGTGTGAATTGTGGGGGGGGCACTCTACTGCGTTTTGGGCGGTGTGAGAGCCACAAGGTGGCGAGAAGGTGATGCAGGTGAGGGCGGCGGAAGGTTTATCTTATGCGGAGGCTGTGGCAAAGGTGAAACCAGTACGGGTAGTGAGTGAGGTGTGTGGGAGAGAGCCGGTGGTGGATGAGGCTGTGGGAAGGAAGAGTATGATGGGTTAGGTGAAAGGAGTAGAAATGGTGGTTGTCCCGAAAACTGAGTTTATGTGCTTTATGGTGAGTGTGTTGGAGCTAGTTCGGGGGAATTTGTCTGTCATTGTGTCGGATCTTACGAAAGGAGTGGTGGAAGCGGGGAGGAGGTTTTTGAGTGTTGTGGATGTGTTGGAACAGGATGTGTTCAGGATGGTTGCTAAAAGTACGGAAGCAGAGTGGGGTGTCGGCCTGAGGATTTTGCAGTGGAACACGAGGAGTTTGTTGAGGAATGGGCAAGAGTTGAAAGCGGTGTTGTGTGGGGAATTGAATGTTGATGTGGTTTGTATGCAGGAGACGTGGTTAAGGGGTGATCTGAGGTTTGTGATTCCCGGTTTTGAGTTGTTTCGTAAGGATAGGCTGGGGGGGAAAGAGGGGGGTTTGGCTCTGGCAGTTCGGAAGGGGTTGGTTGCAAGGGAGATTGTGGTGGATGGAGCAGTGGAGGCTATCGGGGCGGGGATTCGGGTAGGGGGATCGGAAGTATTGGTGTGGAATTATTATAATCCGTGTGAGGTAGTGGAGGTGGGTGTGCTGTCTGGAGTGATAAGGGGACATGTGGGACCTTGCGTTTTGTGTGGTGATTTCAACAGTGCCAATACGTTGTGGGGTAGTGACCGGACGGATGCGAATGGGGAACTGTTGGAGGGCATGGCAGATGAATTGTGTCCGTTTTTGCTGAATGATGGTTCGGGCACGCGGTTGGATGTGAGGCCTTGGAAGTTGTAGTGTTTGGATCTGACCTGGGTGTCTGCTGCGATTGCGGGTGAATGTGATTGGGAGGTGCATGAGGATGGTGATATGGGAGCGATCATTCTGGCATTTTGGTGACTGAGGTGTGAGGTAGGGGTCAGGTCCCGGATGCTTGGGAGTCGGTTGAATTTTAGGAAGGCTGATTGGGAGTTGTATAAGGGATTGTGTCGGGAATTGATTGTTCCTCGGGGTAGGGATGGGGGGGTGGATGAATGGAATGAGCATTTGGTGCAGGGAATGAGAGCGGCGTCAGTGGCGGCAGTTCCGGAGATTGTGAAGGGTAAGGGTGGGAAGGTCGAGGTTCCTTGGTGGTCGGTGGAATGTTCACGGGCTGTGGCGGCGTGTAAGAAGGCAAGGGCCAGGGCGGTGAGATCGGGAATGTTGGAGGATTTGTTGGCATATAAGAAGGCTAAGGCGGTGGTGCAGAGGGTGATTAGGAAAAGGAAGTATGGATATTGGAGGGGCTATTGTGGGTCCCTGGGGAGTAATTCTGGTGTGGGTGAGGTTTGGAAGCAGTTTAAGTGGATGTCCGGGTTGATGAGGCTGCAGGGTGGTATATCTGTGTTGTTGAAAGGGGTGGAGGTGGTCAGTGAGGATAGGGAGAAGGTGTATTTGTTGGGGGAGTATTTTGCGGGGGTGCACAGTTCAGGGAACTTCCCGGAGACGGTGAGGCTAGGTATGGGTGTGGTTGAGGAGGAGATGCGGGAGTTGTTGGCGGATGTTGGGCCTTGGGAAGAGCAGTATGAGGTTCCATTTTCTATGTGGGAAATGGGGCTTTTCGGTGTCTGTGGATAAAAGTGTGAGTATGGTTTTCTCGAGGAGAAGAGTGCAGCAGGAGTTGGACTTGGTTTTGAAAGGTGTGAGGGTGAAGAGCGTGGAAGAGTTTCGGTACTTGGGGGTGATTTTGGATGGGAAGTTGAACTGGAATTTGCAGGTGGATGGTGTGGTGGATAAGTGTAAACGTAGGTTGAATTTGTTGCGGGCGGTGTCTGGGAAAGAGTGGGGTGCGCAGCAGAAGTGTTTACGAATGTTGTACAAGGGGTTGATTTTGAGTGTGATGGATTTTGGATGTCAGGTGGCAGTGGGTTTCACGGCGAGTCAGAAGCTGCGGTTGGATAGGGTGCAGGCGAGGGCATTGAGGGTGTGTTCGGGTGTGATGAGGACCTCTCCAGTGAATGCGGTTCAGGTGCTTGTGGGGGAGATGCCGTTAGGGTTGAGGAGGGATGCGATGAATATGAGGTGGTGGGTGAAGTGCAGTGCGAAGAGTGTGGCTCACCCGGTGTGTGAATGTTTGATGTATAATTGGAGGTTTGACTATTATAGGGACTGGTGGAGGAGGAAGGGGGGCACTTTGGGGTTCACATGTGGGAGAAGTGGGTGCAGTGGGGAGTGGGCGAGTTGTTGGCTGTGACGGGTACGGATTTGGTGAGATGGCCGATGTGGATGATGGGGTCTCCAAAAGGTGTGTTTGGAGTTGGCGAGTGTGGTGTCAAAGAAGCGGGGTTTGCAGGGTGAGATCAAGGCTTTAGGTCAGGCGCATGTGGCAGGGAAGCAAGGGTGTAAGGTGTTCACGGATGGTTCGAAGGATCCTGTGTCTGGGAGAGTGGGTATGGCATTTTATCTGGAAAGCACTGGGGAGTATAAATTGGGGTGACTGACTAATGACGTGTCGATTTGTACGGCTGAGTTGGTGGCGATTGCATTGGCGATTGATAGGGTGTGCGAGTTGGGGTTTGAGAAAGTGGTGGTGTTTTCGGATTCATTGAGTGGGTTGCAGGCGATTGTGGCAGGGGATGGTGATAGGAAGGATGTGATTTTGGACATCAGGAGGAAGATTGATCGGTGTGTGCGTGGGGGGATGGATCTGGAGTTGGCGTGGGTCCCCAGTCACAGTGGCATTTTGGGTAATGAGTTGGTGGATTTGGCGGCTGGTGCGGGTATGAGGAGCGGTTGATGTGAGGATACCTTTGAGTGTGGATGAGGTGAAGGCTGTGGTGGTGAAGCGGGTTATGGGTGAGTGGCAGGAGAGGTGGGAGAGTGGGGTGAAGGACAGGTGGATGTTTGGTGTTCGTGAGAAAGTGTCTGAAGGTGGATGCAGGGAAACTGGAATGGAGGAGGAGAGGAGGTGATGCTGAACCGGTTGAGGATAGGGCATGTGGTGCTGAATGACAGTCTGTTTCAAGTGGGGAAGCTTGAGTCGAGGGGCTGTGCGGTGTGTGGGGTGCCTGAGACTGTGGGACATTTTCTGCTTGCGTGTGAGAGGCAGAGAGAGTTGATGAGGGTTTGGTTGTCTGCGCTGGGAGTGGCTGAACTGAGTGGGAAGGCTTTGCTGGGAGGAGTCAGGGTGAGAGGCAGGGAGAGGAGCAGTGTGCTGCTAGATTTTGTGGGGCAGACGGGGCGGTGGGAGGAGTTATGAGAATGTGAGGGCTGTGTGTACGATTGGTGGGGTAGGTGCACATCATCCTTTTGGATGGGGAAGCGCCTGCGTGGGCCCGGCCACGCATTCGATAATTTGAAGAAGAAGAAGAAGAGGCAGCCACTACAGTAGATTCGACAGAGCGAACGGCGGGATAGAGAACGCCAGGAGCCAGCAATAATAGCAGCTTGCAGAAAGGTAAGAAACTGCATGAAACGTATTTCCGTATGTGTTAAGATGCAGAGCCTCTATTTAGAACTCGAGGGTTAGCAAAATGCATTTGCCGGTTTCTAAAGAACTATAGCAGTATTTAAAACCACCAGTATAAATGCTGACGCCTTAACCATTCACAAGAATGACAAGCACTTGCATCGGCCGAAATGATGCAGCAGACTTGTGCCTAGTCTTTGACATATGTTTAACAGATGTTAATCTTTTAACAATAGTTTATATTCGTGCACCCTGCACTATATAGTTTAAACTGTACTGTGTGTGCACGTCAGAACGACACTATAAGTATATTTAGCAGCAGAAATTAGTCCTGAAGAGCAGATATGCAGCTATGTTATTGTAATGTAGAGCTTGTGCACGATATGCCATTATTTACTCGTTTTTTTACAACAGCTAGAATTAAGAAGCCCAGAAGAGTCCCCTGCATCCCTTATTCCATGCAACACGACCATAGGGAGCAGTAGGAAGACTCCACAAAGGCGGCTCCTCTATTTATGACCATTCAGGTATGTCCACATCACACTATACCATGAACGTAGTAAGATTTGCAAGAGCCGCACCGGAATTTAATAAAATGACTGATTGTTATTGTCATTACAGTAACATATGAATGTTAATAAAGAACTGGAATAACACTACAGAAAGGGTTTTAGTACCTCCATTACAGTTTTATTATCCGGGGTGCACTTTTGGTAAACAAGCTCTCGAAATATAGAGCTTTCTATTATTTCTTGACTCCCAATTCGTTACCATAATGGATTCTTTGACCATCTGGGTCGCCCTGATGGCGTGAGAGTCCCGGAAAAATAAATCAACTATCACTTTTTGGCCCACACTATGGCTAAATTCCGAATCTAAGATGTATAGGCCCTGCTGGTACACTGCAGTACACCACAGGGCTAACTGATAGTTCACCAAATTACATGAACATCAAGGGCCTTATGCAGAACAATACGATAATCTTAAAAAGGTACTGTAAAATAAGATCACTATGTCCATACCGAACACCGACTGTTATTTTTCTTTTTTTTCACCCTAGGGAACCAGCGCACTATTTATAAGAAGTGTACCCTATACCACTTACTATATATCAAGTTTGCAGTGTGGTAAACCTCACCTAGTCAATTGTATTCCTAGGCAGAGACTATTGCTCAGCGCATGTTCTGAACCTAACACAACTGAATGTGTACGTTGTGTTTATTTCTTTCCCCTGATTTTTTTCCATCAGGTTATAGCTAATTTATAACAAGAAGGAACCCCTTGAGGTCTGCAACTCCGGTCAAACCAAAAAGTTTTTAAAGAGAATCTACACTATACAAGTCTGGCCAATATTACACTGGTCGAATATTGAAGCAAAACCCCTGAAGAATTTCCCTTTACAAGAATTACAGATTTAGGGAATGAAACATGTCGGGACAATGTTACCATGTGATTATAGACATGCTGACAATAGAGCACTTATAGCTTGTATTAATTAAAAAATACTGAGCAATCCTGAGATTAAACATAAGGATCAAGTACTAGACAGCTGAATGTTACATCAAGATAGCTTCGCTAGTAGTGAAAATTGCTTTTTTCTGATTTGTACAGTGGTTTCTTAATGTGTTTTTATGAAATTTAAGTGTATTGTCTTAATTTTTTTTATATTTTTTTTGATGACTTTGTAAATGTGTTTTTGAAATTCTGTTAGTGATAGAATTTAGGTGGAGGTTCATCTTTGTTCAATTTGGAGTATTCAACATTTTGATTCACTCCTTCACTTTTTTTCTTTTTTCAAAAATGTATGTCGATATTCTGTTTCTCATGTTAGTAATACATTTGAGTTATGGTGTTTTAAAGATTATATTGTATACCTAATGAGGATGTACAATTTTTAAGAACAAAATGAAATTTGGTATAATAGAAAAAATATATATATTTTATTTTATTCTAACTTTATGGGTCCAAAATAGTAATTTGGTCTGAACCGTGATGTTGCACATCCTAAAGGGGATATTTTGAGTAATTATCTCATTAGAAAGTGGAGAAAGTGAGGTAGCAGGATCACTTTTGTAACATTTACATTTTTGAGTGAGGGGCGCGGTCCTGGCCTCAGTTCCACAAAAAAAACCCAGTCCTCATTTAGTTTAAAAGAAGAGGTTTTGGAGGCAGGCTGGTGGCAGTGAAGAGACGCCTGGAAAGGAGGTTGGTTACCCTTGCGTCCATATATGCACCGAATGTGAACCAGATGGCCTTCCTGCGGAAGGCGCTCTCAGTGATAGAAGAAGGGGGGGGGGGTATGTGAATGGTGGTAGGGGACTTTAATCAGATCACGGATCCGGCAGTAGACTGGTAGTCAGCGAATGGCGACAAGGTTACAGTGAGGGGAAAGGAACACAAAGCATTCTCCCACCTGTTGCATGACCACTTCTGGGTTTATGTGTGGAGGTCCAGGTTCGCCAAGGAAGGAGGTTATACCTTTTTCTCATCCCCACACAACACACACAAAAATTGATCTCTTACTAGTACCAAGGGAACAGGAGGCCATGGTGTCATCCCCACGGGTGCAGGCGGTGATGTGGTCAGACAACGAGATGGTCACGACAGACTGATGGATAGAAGGGAGGAAGGGACGGCTGCGTTAGATATGAAACGACGGTCTCCTCTGAGATCCAGTATTTCGGGACTTCCTGCGGACAGAAATCACTCAATATTTTGAGCTAAACGACACAGGGGAGACGCAGCTGAAAACAGTGTGGAAGGCGGCTAAGGCGCCGGTGAGAGGCCTTCTTATAGCGGAAGGGGCATGTAAAATGAGGGAACGAATGCTCGGAGGGGGGATACGGGAGGAACTGAGAGACATTAGGACAAGGTTAACAAGACCGGGAGTGGACAGAGGGATTATTGGAGACGATGTGGGACAAGAGACAGGAACTACACACACTCTTGATAGGAGAAGTGGCAAAGAAGATGCGCTATACCAAACAAAGGTTCTATGAGGGGGGTGATCGAGTGGAGACACTGTTGGCAAACAGGGTCAGAGAATGCAGAGGTGCCAGGAGGGTACACCGGCTAAAGGACGAGAACGGGGAGGTAATTGGATACGGGGAAAGCATCCCCGTGCGTCAGACTACTATGAAACATTGTACTCCCAACCAAATAAACTGGGGGAGAGGGAGGTCAAGGAGTATTTGGGTGAACTCCCTATCCCGCAGCGGACGAGAGAGGAAAGATCTAGGCTGGTGACAGATAAGGGAGGAGCTTAAGAGGGCAATAGGCCAGCTAAAGTCAGGGAAGGCGCCAGGGGAAGACTGCTACACAGCTGGCTTCTATAAGCAGTTCCAAGAAGTCCTGGCGGAGCCCTTGGTGAAACTTCTTAACTCCATAAGACAAGCAGGGGAAATGCCCCCCACATTCTGGGAAGCACTCATAACATTGATCCCCAAGCAGGGTAAGGAACAGACGCACTGTCCTTCATATAGGCCATTATCCTTGCTCAACATAGATGCAAAGATCTTAACAAGAATCCTGGCGTCCCGCCTGGCGATACACCTCCCCCGCCTGATACACCCAGGCCAGACGGGTCTGAGCCAAAACAGGCAGGGTTCCGACAAACCCTGCATATCCTGAACGACCCCAGGACACAGAGAGGGGGCCCTGGTCCTCTACCTGGACACCGAAAAGACATTTGACAGGGTCAATTAGTCCTTTATGGATGGGGTTCTTGAAGAGATAGGTATGGGAGAGTGGTGGAGTGATGGATTAGGGCCCTGTATCACACCCAGAGGGCAAGAGAGGTGGTTAATGGGGACATGTCTAGGACAATACGGCTGCATAGAGGGACTAAGCACGGGTGCCCCTTGTTGCCCTTACTATACGCCCTGGTCATGGAGCCATGGTTAATTGGCCTGAGGAGTTGCGGGGACATAACAGGGGTGCACATATGAGTACAGGAATACAAAGCAAGTCTTTTTGCAGATGATGCATTGCTCCACCTCACAAACCCGTGGTCCTTGGTACCGGCCCTTCTGCAGGGATTGGAAGAGTATGGGGAACTATCAGGGTTCCGGGTCAATCTCGTTAAGTCGGTGGCATTATTAGCAGGGAATTGGAGCCAGGACGACATCAACATGGTGGGTAAATGGGGATTCAAGGTAAGGCGCTACCTTGGGATCGAAATCACGAGGAAAGCCAAGAAACTATTCGAGAAGAACTACCTCCCGCTATGGACCAAGATAAGGAAGGATATGCAATGCTGGGGACGGATTGGACTTTCCTGGATGGCATGGCTAAAATGTATCAAGATGATAATCCTCCCCAAACTGTTTCTCTACCAAATCTTCCCCACGAAGGTGTCAGCCCACTTCCTGGCTACGACACAGAAGGCCATCTTATGTTTTCTATGGGCCGGGGCAAAACCCTGGGTAGCTTATAGGGTGTTGGTGTTGGCAACGGAAGAGGGGGTGGGGAGGAGATTCCCAGACCTGGGATTATATTACATGGCGCCCCAACTGCGGATTATGGTGGACCACCTAGACCCAAACACAAGGAAGCAGTGGGTCCACATGGACAATGCGATTCTACAGCTGAGAAAGCTGGGTGAATGGATGTGGGTTCTGCAGAAAGATCCCTAGGCGAGTCTTGGAACACCCCATTCTGGAAGTATTCTGGTCAGTTTGGCGAGAGGGATATGGCCCTCTCCCATCAATTGTATCTGGTTGCCACCCTTACGAAATTTCATTGCAGACCCTCTGAGGTTCCAATCGTGGTATGAGGCAGGGCTATCGAGGGCGGGACAGTTGTGGGATGGGGAGAGTTCATGCCATTGCCACGCTCAGAGGAATGCCTGGTGGATGAAGGGACTCTATGTCTTTAGGTACCTACAGTTGAAGGCAGTACTGTTGAAGCCAAGTTGGGGAGATAACCTACGCTGAGAACTTACCCCCTTTGAGAAAATACTGCTTCAGGAAACCAATACGAAGGGGTGAATATCCAAACTATATGGATAGCTGAGAAGGGGTGAACCCATTGTTATACTACCTACATGTATGAAATGGGCCATGGACCTGGGAATTGATTTGACCGCCAGCTCTGGGGTAAAATATGTAGGGGGTAAAAAGGTCCACACTGTCGCTGCAATATAGAATGCAGGCATTCAAGCGGATACATAGATGCACTACCCACCTGCAACACAAGCAAGGATGTACCCGGAGGTTGATTCACGCTGCTGGTGCTGTAAAAGGTCAGAGAGCGACTATTACCATATGTGGTGGAAATGTCCACTTGTTCAGAAATATTGGGAGGATGTCCTGGGATGACTAGAAGACCTGGATGGGTTACATAGGCCTAAGGAGCCCAGCCTACTGCTGTTTGGTGTACATGAGCAGGAGGAGTGTAGGACATGGTCCGTACTCTATTAGTGGCGGCAAGGAGTTGTGTGGCACAACACTGGAAAAGGGGGAGTATACCCACAGAAAGGTAATGGGTTCAGAAAACGAAGTCCATATACGACATGGAATACTTGACTCACCTTTTGGATGAAGCGCGAACGGGGATCCGGCTGCCTTTCTTTAACAAGTTTGGACAATAACCTGCCCTTGGAATACAGTGACATGCTGTAGGAACCCATTGGTTGTGACGAAGAAATATAGGGGACTGGTTTAACTGCCTATGGGGGAGGTGGAGGAAAGGGAGGAGAATCGCAGGAATTATATGTTGTACATTTTGAAAAAGGACAATAATAACTTGATTTAAAAAGAGAATGAGAGTAGCCACCTTACCCAGAAACATCAAATGATTCCATGTGAGTTTTATTGCCTGCACGTATGGGTGCAGCTGTGTAAGAAACACAGCCTTATCCCATAATGCATTGGATACTCCTATCAGAAGGCCCACAGACGGGCAGCCCCAGTTGCCGGTGATAATAACAGAGTGAACCCATCCACTGTAGGGGCAACCCTTAATCAACATTATTGAAGGAAAATAAGTCTGTATTCAACAGATTGACATTGTCCGGCTGGAACATGTTCCACCAGCTCCTTCAAGCTGGGCAGCTAGGCCTCGCATTCAAAGTTGCAGCCACCCAGGACCAATCGGACCCATGCACCCCCCACCCCCCATCATTTCTCACTGCAGTAATTTGTCTTGTTTTGGTGCCATCCCTGAGAAACTTAATCGTTAAATTTGCATTTACCATCGTTGAACCAGCCTGCAGAGTGCCTTGTGTAGGGGAACACTTTTTTTTTTTTACATAGTCTTTGGTGGTGACAATTTGTACAAATCATAACCCCAAGGTCTACTCGCATCTACTTCTGC
The DNA here is from genome assembly GCF_040938575.1 of Ambystoma mexicanum. NCBI lineage: Eukaryota > Metazoa > Chordata > Amphibia > Caudata > Ambystomatidae > Ambystoma > Ambystoma mexicanum. The sequence continues at coordinate 436,216,575 of NC_090929.1, forward strand.
TAACACCTGATTACCCCCAAAACTGGAATTAAAATGCAAGATAACCTTGTCCAAGTTGTATTAATGCCAGAATTTGACACATCTAATATCATTTGAAGATAAATTAGACAGTGCCTGTGCTTTCCGCAAGATCGATAACACCATAGATCGATTTAATACCACACGGTCCCGACCAAGCAACAGATTTTGTAGGACAACTTTAAATTCACTTTGTGGGTGCCTTACTCAGCTCCACACCCTCTTTACTATTGGTCTTTGATTTTACTTGAAAAATACCTTTCTGCGCTCCTCTAAGGTCATGTAAGTATCTGCCATCGGGTTTATCTCCCTCCTAACAATGAGGGGCTTGATCTGCCGCTGATCCTACGTGCCTGATCTCCTCAGAGTCTCCCACCATGTTCGACTCTCCGTTCTTTAAAAATGTTACCCTCAGGGCAGTTTTAGGGGCACAAGGAGCCGCTTTACTTCCCTCCAGCCTCTCCTGTTCCTCAGGGCCTCCCTGCAAATTCTTATCTGTTATTGGTCGATAAGAAGTATTTATATTCTTGGTCCTGACCCAAAGAATTTAAAAGCCAAAGGTCATTCGACTCTACCTGGATTGTATCATTATTCAGTGCCTGACAACTCTCGAGTGACTCTGAAGCTTAGGATTTAAAACTAAGTCTCTCGAGAGGAGTCTAGGGGCAGGGAGCGTCGACAAGTTGCGAATAAATTGTCAAGAACCACTCGGTACATTTTTCTTCATCCCCCTTTGATTTTTGTTTTTTGGGGCGTTCAGGGTTAACGTTAAAAGACCCACTCTTTTCTTGGATTTGTTCTGTCTAAACATATCAAAACTTTCTCTTTGATCAACATCAATGATCTCACCTTCTCCCACAGCAACGATCACCCCCCTTTCCCCACAGTCTTCTGCTACCTGTAGGATTGTCGAAGAAGGCGCTGACGGGGGGGGGGGGGGGGGCGGCCCTCCTTCACCGTACACCATGCCCACTGTGTAGCAGACTACATTTTCCTACCACAACCAAGGACCTTTGTTGGAGTACCGGGGGTCCATACTTTCCAACACCTCATCAACCACTTCACCCTGTAAACCCTCTAATTGCGGTTTTCTGATTTTGTCCCTTATAAAACCTTCAAAAAAATGTATTTTTGAAACAAGCGTTGATAAAACCTCCCCTTGGTTGGTTACAGTTTTCCCTATGGTATCTGGTGTGTTCATCAAAGTCATCAGGGCTATTTCTAAAGCTTTGGACACAATCCCTAAATTGTTCCTCACAGAGTACAGGTCACATTTAGATTCTTGTAAATTACAACGCACACTCTTGACTCTTGTTTAGTTGCTGAGTGGGATTACCAGTAACCATGTCCCCCTTACATGCAGGTTCACCCACTTAGTTCACCTCCTCTTGTCCGCCTTCAAAACCCTGCCTTTCGCCGTGGGCAGGTCTTGAGATAAAGTGCCATCTACGTATTTTTCTCTTAGGCCCCTCTATCAAAGACTCCAATTCCCCCCAACCCCACCGCTCGGAAAAATTAAGTTGCAGGGATTTTTTTTTTTAGCCATTTACGAGGTAAGCGGGAACACATTGATTGTGCATCTTAGCGAGTACATGTCGGTTTGCCTCTCTATAGCTGAGAAACTTCAGCTAGGGGAGACAAAGCTACTAACTCCCCCACCTGCACCTGATGTCCCACCTCCATCACAGGAGTCTTCTCAAAAGAGCCCAATATTCCTCTCATCCCATTGGGGGTTGGACTTTGGCCTTGTTGCCTTCGTCGGCAGGGAGTAGATAATAGAGCTTAACGTCTATCTCCCCAACTTTCATCATACCTTGCACCTCATCTCCCAATGTATATGCAATATTAGATGAATTGGCTTCTCCTGCTTCCGTGCCGCAGGGGATTGGCATAAAGTCTGGACAAATGTCAGAACATCTTTGCCGCTTTAACATTTGCAGAATTGCCCCTACCCTCTTTACCTAATATTGCTGGCGCTCCTCTCCCCGGACCAGCCCGTTTTATTGCATGGTCTGGAAACGCCAACAATTCCAAATAAGTGATTTCTCTCATTAGATTTCTGCTTGCTGACAAACAGTTAAAATAATCATCCATAATGTTATCCCCTGCAACCTCCGCAGACTTCAGTAAGGGTGATGCCAAACATGATTGTAAATGGTCCTCGACTGCTAATCCCTGCCTGGATTACCAAATTAACATTTTCTTGTTGAGATTGGCGTCGAAGCACGCAGTTCTTGCAAGCGATCCTCCATCGCACTTCCCCGGGTAGAGCAAACTTTACGCATGTTTGCCAAAAAGACTGCCTTAGATGCCTGGAGGGAGCGAAGATTAATTGGAGCCCCTGACCATGCTCACATTCTTCTCAGACCAAGTCTTGATCCCTCTCCACACCACCGTAATTGGGTTTTAGCTAAACTCGGAGTCTACCTGTTCACCATAAATAGGGTGGCCCCCAAAATCTGCCTACCATAGTTGATTTTAGAAATCCATCTTAACAGATCATCAGTGGCATGCCTTGTTGAACTTTCTTCAAATCATGACAAGTAGAGTAGGTATTGTTGAATCTCTGCTCTCAAGTACTGAGCTGCATTTCCTTTGCTTGCATATCTTCAGGCATCCATGCAATCTCAGTTGGCCTCATTGATCCATTTTTCAGGTGTTCTTTTGCTGACTTTCCCATCAAGCTGAAAACTGCAACCTTCCCATCTGTCGATCTAAGAATGCCACTCTTTAGGCTCTTCCCTGGAACGACCCAATCTTCATTTCTTTATAACCATCTTCTGTTGGGGGTCCCCTTACTCGCATGTGGTAGTTTGTTCCATTCTTGTGTGGCTGGAAGACTTACCTGCTGAGCTAGTCCATCCTCAAATCAACTGCATCCTTGTCTACTGGTGACATTGCCACTCACCTAATCACCCATTATGGAGCGTGGTGAGTGAACTCGGACTGGACTACCCCTGGTAAGCCTGCTCATGTTTTGGGAAGTGTTTTTTGGTCTGAACTACTTGCAGTGCCCTGTGTACAGACCACATACCTACCTGTATAGGTTAACATTGACACAATGAATCCTGTGCGGCCATAGACGTAACATTGGGACTAGGGATAAGGAACAAGTTACTTACCTGTAACTGTTGTTCTCCAGCATGGGTCTGGCATGGATTCACATGCTCATGAATAAAGAATACATAGCAGTACACACATGCACAACCACGGGAGGTGGCAAAGGCTCAACATTAAGCATTACATCAAACTCAACATTAAGCATCTTACCTCCTCACCAGGCTCACCTCAGGCGAACAGGTTGCGCAGCACTGCTTGGCCGACCCTGGACTCCTCCCTGGAATCCCGATCGACGCAGTAGAATTTCGTGAAGGTGTGCGTCGACCTCCACGTAGCAGCCCTGCATATGTCCAGCAGGGGCACACCAGAAAGGAACGCCGTGGTAGCTGCGATCGCTCTGGTGGAATGGGCTCTCGGACGGCCAGGCAGCGGTCGGTTTGCCAACCGATGACAGTACATGATACAGCCGGAGAGCCATCTGGAAATGGAAGCCTTCGAGAGAGCCTTCCCCTGATTGACAGGTCCAAAGTTCACAAAGAGTTGTGACGTCTCCGAAAACACTTCGTGCGGTCCACGTAGAACTTCAGCGCTCTAGCCACATCCAGCGAGTGCAAAGTCCTCTCAGCCGGCGACGAAGGCGACGGGAAGAACACAGGCAACACCAAGGGTTCGTTGAGATGGAAGTCCGACGGTACCTTGGGCATGAAGGAGGGGTGCGTCCTGAGCACTACCCTCGTGTCGTGAAAAGTCAAGTACGGGGCCTTGCAGGAAAGGGCCTGGATCTCTCCCACCCGTCGTGCGGAGGTGATGGCCACAAGAAACGCTGTTTTCCACGACAGAAACTTCAACGGGGCCGAGTGCAGAGGCTCGAACGGAGGTCCCATGAGCTTGGTCAGCACCACGTTGAGCTCCCACGCCGGGGCCGGAGCCTTCACCGGCGGGAACGATCTGAACAGTCCCTTCATGAACTCTTTCACCAGACGATGAGACCACAAGGACGTCCGGCCCGTGGTTCTGGTGTATCGGGAGATCGCAGCAAGATGAATCTTGATGGACGCGTGTGCCAGTCCAGCTTTGGCCAGCGTCAGCAGGTACGGCAGTACCTGGGGAGCCGTAATCCGTAGAGGGTTAATCTTCTGTGCGTGGCACCAGACAGAGAACCTCTTCCATTTGTGTCCGTAGCATTTAAGAGTCGAGGACGCCCTGGCCTTTGCAAGAACCTCTCTGCAGTCGGCCGGTATGTCGTATCCCCCAAACTCTAGCGCTGCAGGAGCCAGGCCTGCAAGTTCAGCGATTTCGGTTCGTGGTGGAGGATGGCGCCTCCTTCCCTGGAGAGTAGATCCGCGTCCACCGGCAGCTTGATTGGTGGGGACGCTGACAAGTCCAGAAGGTCCGGGAACCATATCTGCCTCGGCCACACAGGTGCGACGAGGATCATCCTGCACCGTGACCTCTTGAGCTGGTTGACGAGCCGGATTAGCAGTGGCAAAGGAGGGAACGCGTAGAGGAACAGGCCCTCCCAGGGGAACGAGAAAGCATCGCCCATGCTCCTCGCCTGGGGAAACCTGCTGGCGAACCTCCGGCACTTGGAGTTCGTCGCCGTCGCGAACAGGTCGATCTGGGGTGTGCCCCACCGTCGGAAGAGGCGATCCACTAGATCCTGCCGTAGTTCCCACTCGTGGCACGAGCGCAGCTCCCTGCTCAGTGAGTCGGCGATGGTGTTTTTTATCCCTGCCAGATGAAACAGCACCAGAAACATCCTTTGGGCGACGGCCCAATGCCACAGGTCCTGCGCCTCCTTGGACAGTGCTGGGGACCTGGTTCCGCCCTGTTTCCTGATGTAAAACATGGTGGTGGTGTTGTCGGTAAAGATCCTCACCACCTTGCCCTTGAGGGACGGAAGGAAGGACCTGAGGGCCCAGAACACTGCACGGAGCTCCAGGACGTTGATATGGAGGGACTTCTCCGTCCGGAGCCAAAGGCCTCTCGCGTGCAGATTTTCGGTGTGCGCTCCCCACCCTTCCAGGGAGGCATCCGTGGTCACTGTCTCCTGGTGGTCTGGAAGTCCATGCCCGCCGTCAGATGCGCGCGGGTGCCCCACCACCGGACCGCTCGGCGGAAACTCTCGTCGAGTGTGATCCTCTCCTCGAAGCCGCCCGTCGTTTGGATCCAGCGCGCGTCCAGGAACTCCTGCAACGGGCGCATCCGGAGCCTGCACATGGGAATGAGGTAGATGCAAGAAGACATCATTCCGAGGAGGGACTTGATGGACCTCACCTTGGCCGCGTCGGAAACCAACATCCGCTGTACCTTGCCCAGGATGGACCTGGTCCTTTCCTCCGACGGGGAGGCCAGAAGGGACACTGTGTCAAGCTTCGCTCCCAGAAACAGTGCGTTTTGCGCGGGTACCAGGTGGGACTTGGCGTAGTTCACGGAGAATCCCAGGTCCGTGAGAAGTTGGACGGTCCTTGCCGTGTCCTCCACGGCGAGCTCCTTCGTCTTGGCTCGGATGAGCCAGTCGTCCAGGTAGGGGTAGACGTGGATCCCCTCGCGGCGCAGCTGCGCCGCCACCGGTGCAAGGCACTTGGTGAATACCCTGGGTGCCGACCGTAGTCCGAAGGGGAGGGCTTTGAACTGGTAGTGACGCCCTTGGACCACAAACCTGAGGAATTTTCGGTGCCCCTTTAGGATGGGAATATGGAAGTAGGCATCCTCCAAATCCAACGACGACAGGAAGTCTCCTTCCTCCAGCTGACCCAGGACGTGCTGGAGGGTGACCATCCGGAACTTCTGCGCCTTGATGAACTTGTTCAGACGTCGCAGGTCTAGGATGGGGCGCCATCCTCCCGTCTTCTTCTTCACGAGGAAGTATCTCGAGTAAACTCCGGAGCCCCGAAGCCTCTTTGGGACGAGTTCGATGGCGCCCTTCCTGAGCATCGCCTTTACCTCCAGGAGAAGCGGAGGGACGTGAAGCTCTTTCCTGGCCACGGGGGGACGCACGGGCACCTTCTTTGAAACTCGAGCGCGTGGCCCCGGGCTAAGGCGTCCAGCACCCAACGGTCGGTGGAGATGGACTCCCACACGCTGACGAAGCTCGCTAGCCGGCCTCCCACCGTGGTGCCTCGGTGGGGGCCCGACCCCACGGCCGGTTCAATCCTGTTTCGACGAGGCTTTGCCGCCTTGACCTCCTTGGCGACGACGGCGGGGTCTGCCAGACTTGCCTCGTCCTCTGTAGGCCTCCTGAGACGACGAGCGGGCCGCTTGACGGTAGGTGGAGAAACCGCCGCCGGAACCTTTGGAGGCGCCCTTGCCTCCGCTGCTCCGAAAGGGCGTCCGTCGTTGCTGCAGAACCCCAAGGGCCCGGGCCGTCTCAGTGTCCGCTTTAATGGCCTGAAGGGAATCGTCCACTGTTTTCCCAAACAGGTTGTTCCCATCGAACGGCATGTCCAGGACTCTGGTCTGTACGTCTTGACGGAAGTCTGTAGCCTTGAGCCATCCACGCCGCCTAAGGCACACACCGTTGCCCAACTGGCGAAACCCAGTGTCGGCGATGTCTGTCGCAATAGTGATGGCGTGGTCCGACGCCACCTCACCCTCCTGTAGGTACCAGTTTGTACCATAGCTCCCTGTCGTAGCGGGCCACGATAGCCAAGGCGTTGGCCGCTTTAATCGTCGTCGCTGCAGACGAGATGACCCTGCGTCCCATAGCGTCCAATTTCTTTCCCTCGCCGTCCGGTGGGGAAGTCGATGTGGAGGCCGCACCCCCCCCCCCGCTTTCTTCCTGGCCGCCGCGGAGACGACGGAGTCCGGGGTAGGCTGCGCCCGGAGGCACAGGGGGGCCGCGTCCGGGACCCGGTACTTCTTCTCGTACCGGTCTCTTCTAGCTGTCCAGTAGAGGCACCGCGAGGACCGTCTTCCTCTTGGCCTCGCTGTTAGGGAGAATTCTCTGTTTAGGCTGAATTTCCCTTCCTAGTGAGTCCCCCAGCAGCTTTGCTGGATTTCTGGGGTTTAATTTTTTCTCCTGCCAAGAGTGAGACTCTTTTACCCTCACTCTTGGACATGTTGAACTGTGTTATCTTGGACAAACCTTGTGTTGAATGGGCTATGGGGTCTTTTACTCCATAGGGCCTCATGTATTTTTGTGATGTGGGTTACACAGCACCCTCTGTGCCGTGACCCAGGGGTGTCCTAGGGACTCCCCAACATAGACTCCATACCCTGGGACTGACTACTGTCTCCCAGGGCATGTAAAGTCACCAAAGACTTTGCTAGTCTTGAATCCTGAACAGAACCAGTACAAACCATCATATTGTGGACGTACTGGCTGGGGCAATTCGATTGCCCCAGGGTCTGTTAGTCGAGGGGGCACGTCTCCGTCCCCCCTGATCGAGTTTTGGCTGGTGGCAGTGGAAACTACTTTTTATATTCGACCGCGAATATTTTCCTATGGGATTTCCCATTGTTTTAGGCTAACACATTTAATTATTTATTTACGGTAGCCTTAAACATACCGCCGGTTTATATATTTATTTTTATAACTCCGGTTGGGACTTTTTGCCAAAACTTGATTCTAAAATGGCGTTGGTGTTCGCCTCTGTAACTCTGACCCAAAGTGGAGCCCTTTGTTCCACTTTTGGCGGGCTTCTCCACAGAAGCCCTCCAAAGTGGTGCCACTCTGTCTGGGGTACTTAGGAGGGGTGGAGGGGGATTTAGGCACCCTGGACTGAGTTACCTTGGTAACTCAAGTCGCACTCCGTCCTGATTGGCCCAAGTGGTGAGCCGCCCAGCTCACCACTTAGCATGTTTGAGTGACAGCTAGGCTGGGTGAATGGGGGCTTGTTGCATAAAAGCAGGGCTTTGGGGACTGGGACTTCAGAAGTCGCCACAGGACCAAGAATCCGACGAGGGAAGAGCTGAGCCGACCTGCTTCGACGACACCACCCGGTGGAGCCCTGCTGAACCGTCTCACCACTTTTTTCCCGACGACCGAGGAGAACTCTTAACGGAGTGGCTCCTTCCCTTGACTGGTGGGGACAACCAGTTTTCGCCTTCTTTCCGTTCTTTTGAGGTATCTCGTGGCCGCCTTGCCTGTGCCAAGCACCCCGGCATCCGGAATACCACACTTTACCCCCATACCGCGAAAGTCGGTACCAACCCTTTAACCGGAGGACTCCGCGGCTGGTTTCTTCCCGGGCAGTGCTACGACCTTTCTCTTCTGCTCTTCAGCGAGATATTCTTCTCCCCTGACCGACGTCGAGCCTTGCTGTCACTGCCTGGAACAACTGCCCCCGCTGGAGGATCCTTTCCGCTTAAGGTACTGTGTTCCGCCTGGCTTCCCTTGCCACCGACTGTACGGGGTAGATTTAGTCCCCGGCTTTCGAACCTGGGAGTGCCTGGGACACTTTGGCTAAACTTTCTGAGCCACTCTAAACTCTTTTTGACTCTTTGCAAGACTTTGAATCTCTAACTAACAGTGTGATCTTGGGCACATTTTCGCTCCGGCTACTCTAAGAGTGGGCCCGGCCTAGTGACTTTTGCTCACCTGTGACTTTATTCTTCTTTAAGCCTATTGCAAGTGTTCTGGACCTTAGAGTGGTGTGTCTAACCTATTTCTGCTTTTTCTCTCCCTTTCTTGGAAACTACTAGAGTGTCATCTAACGTTAAGCACTCACCTCTGTTTTAATTAAGTGGTGTTAACCTAGAGTTGTCTAGATAGGAGAAAGGATTGAATTTACTTTCATTATAACTGTGTTGAAGTGTTTTTACCACATTCGTTGCTAGAGTGTTTTTTTACTTATGTGTGTTTTTAAATAAATAACTATATTCTTTTGAAACCAAGCTCTGGTCAGTGTTTGCTTGTGCTATTGTGTTTTGGTACATATTGTGTATACTTTGCATACTGCCTAACTCTTCTTGAGAGAAGTCTGACTGCTCAGCCACAGCTACCAGGTAAATCTGGGTGGTACAGACTGCTACCAAAGGGGTTTACTGCTCTACCTGTAGTCTTAAATCTTTTGCAGTGTTCCCCAAGGGAACTGCACAGGTTTCTGCCTAACACTGGTGTACAGCGGTGGGATTTGTATTGAGTATACATTTTATTGTGCTTTAGATACCTTAGTGCAACTAACCACAAAGCTTAGCACTGAAAAAGTAAAACCTCTAACATGTCAGTTATAGAAAGCTATAGTCAAGAGTCCCTTGCAGCCAAAACTGCTGATTGTTTAAGAGTGCTCTGTAAACATAAGGATCTCCTGACTAAGGGCAAGAAAATGGAGCTGATTGAAAGATTGTTAGCTAACCAAAGTCTGGGTGATGGTTCAGAGGAGCCTACCACTCCAGCAACTGTAGATGACAGTATTGAAGTTAACATGGAGCAAAATGTTGATGATTCTGAGGAAGAGTCAGAAGAGGAGGGTGAGGCTGTTGTAACTGTCCCCCCTAGGCCTCTGCCTGCTCTACCTGCTGTACCTACTGGACCTTTACCAGGTCCCACATTTAGTCCTCAGTACTTTGAACTGGAGAAAATGAAGCTAGAATTGGAGTATAAGAAACTTAATGCTCAAACTGACAAAGAACTAAGGCTAAGGGAAATGGAGCTCAAGTATGACTTAGAAATGAAGAAATTATCTGTTGAGAATGTTTCTCTCTCTGGCTCCTCTAGAAGTTCCAGTCCTAAAAGACCCCGGATGCCTAAAGAATTGGTTGGTATGTATGAGCCTAAGTTGGATGTGTTGGATTGGTTGTCTCTGTTTGAATATAATCATGGGCTCCAGAACATCACAGGAAATGACTTACTCACCTGGTTGTTCTCTAGGCTTCCCCCTGTTGCAACTGATGTGGTAATGGAGATGGGGGAGGAGGATAGGAAGGACTATGAATGTGTGAAACTAGCTTTGATAGCTAGGTTTGGGAAGACCCCTTCCCAGTATCTTAAGAGGTTTAGGAGCCTCAAAAAGCATGATGGTACCCCTTGGGCTACCTGGGTGAATGAATGTTTGAAAAACTTAGAGGGATGGATTAAGGGTTACAAGGTGAACACTTATGAAGGTATGAAGAATTTGTTTATGTTGGAGACTATTTATGATGCCTGCTCTCCTGAGCTCAGACAACACTTGGCTGATTCCAGGGAATTAGATTCCCGGAAACTAGCTAAGGCTGCTGACTTGTGGGTTGCCAACAGGGCCACTCACAAGGATTCTGGGGTAACTCAGAAGAAGGATGGGGAAAAACAGTCTAAGAAGGACTCCAAAGAGAATTCTAATACTACAAATTCCAAAGAGGGCCCCAAACAAAACTATAAGGGTAAGCCACAAGGGAAACCAAATCAGGCTAGTGTACCTTCTGGTCCCAGACCAGAAGGAGGTCAGAACAAGCCTCCATTCCAGCGAGCCTTTGGCTCATGCTTTGTTTGTAAGGCTACTGACCATGTGAAAGGAGATCCCAGATGTAAGGGTAAACCTTCAGGGGTCCAGCTTGCCTCCTTAGCCTTCGCTCCAGAAGAGGAAGTACATATGGCAAGTGGAAACTTTCTATTACTAGCTGATGAACCCACTGGAGTCTCAGCTAGTGTTTCTTTAGTCTCTCTGGGGTTGTGGGAGCAACAGAATTTAGATGTCTATAACTCTATCCCAGATAATACTAAAGAGTATTATAAGGACAGTGTCCAGGTGAATGGTCAGGAGACTCCTGCCATTAGGGACACTGGAGCCAGCATAACTGTGGTGGATGAATCATTTTTCAAGGCAGAGGATGTTGCTAAGGCACCCAAATGCCTCACCAAGTTAGCTGGTGGGCCTGTGCAGATGTGTCCCCAGTTACCAGTTCTCATCCAATGTAATGATATGGCTGTAAAAATACCTGTCAGTGTACAATGTGAAGTGCCAGGTAGGGTTCTGTTGGGTAATGACCTCAAAGCTCTTGGAGTTGTATCTCATACCCCCAGACCTCCTAGCAAAAGGTTCCAGGAACTCACAAAACCTGCAAGGGAGAAAACCCTGAGAGGGTTATCTCAGGAGATGATGACAGAAATCACTCCTCTACCACTGGAGCAACTTACTGCAGTAACTACCAGATCAGGAGCAAAGGGGCAACCCAAGACTCCTAGGAAAAAGCCAGCAGCAAGCACTCCAGTGCTTCCAACAAGGACTTCCCCTAGGTTGTCCAAAGTTACACCTGTAACTCCACCTCCAGCTGAGGCTGAGAGGGAGGTACAACCCTGTGTGGTTGAGCTAGACTCTGAGGAAGAGCTAGAAGGAGGCCCCAACCTTATTGGAGATTTGGACCCTGAGGACCATCCTGAGCTGCAGTCTTTACTGGCAGAAGGTGGGCCTAGCAGGGCAGCTTTTCGTAAGGGGCAAAGAGAATGTCCAACTCTGGAAGGTCTCCGCCACCAGGCAGCTTCTCAAGCTGATGGGCAAGAGCCTGGGAAGTATAGGTTGCACTGGGAAGATGGCCTCTTCTACAGTGAACCCACTGAGTCTGAACCTGGAGACTACAAACGCCTTGTAGTCCCACAAGAAAACAGACAACAGTTCTTACAACTAGCCCATGAGATACCTTTGGCTGGCCACTTGAGTTTCAAGAAGACCAAGGAAAGGCTCTCACTCTACTTTTATTGGCCAAAGATGGGGGCTGAAGTAGATAGATATTGTAAGAGCTGCCATACCTGCCAGACTTCTGGTAAGGTTGGTTCCAAGAATGTGGCACCTTTAGTGCCTCTCCCAGTTGTGGGAGTCCCATTTGAGAGGGTAGGGATTGACATTGTTGGTCCCCTTGATCCTCCAACCTCCTCAGGCAACAGGTTTATCCTTGTTGTAGTAGACCATGCTACTAGATACCCTGAGGCCATTCCTATGAGGACTGTTACAGCTCCGGCTGTGGCTAAGGCCCTCCTTGGTATTTTTACCAGGGTTGGGTTTCCTAAGGAGGTAATCTCTGACAGGGGGTCAAACTTTATGTCCCACTACATGAAGGCCATGTGGAAAACCTGTGGAGTTACCTACAAGTTCTCAACCGCCTACCACCCTCAGACAAACGGGTTGGTTGAAAGGTTTAACAGAACCATGAAGAGCATGATAGGTGCTTTAGAAGAACCCCTCAAGAAAAAGTGGGACCTTCTACTGCCATGCCTTCTCTTTGCTTATAGAGAAGTCCCTCAGGAGGGAGTAGGTTATTCTCCCTTTGAGCTTCTCTATGGCCATCCAGTCAGAGGTCCATTGGCCCTGATTAAGGAGGGGTTGGAAGGTGCTCCTCCCCTCAAGCCAGTCAGAGTGACTGACTATGTGATAGGTCTCCGGAGGAGAATGTCACACATGATGGCAGAAGCAAGTGACAACTTGAAAGCTGGTCAAGCCCTGGTCAAACATTGGCACGACCAGAAGGCTAACATGGTTGAGTTTACTCAAGACCAGCTAGTTCTAGTTATGCTCCCAACAAGGCAGAGGGCCTTGCAAGACAAATGGATGGGACCCTTCAAGGTTGTGGGAAAACTTGGAGAGGTCAACTATCTGGTGGATCTGGGCAGACCCAGGGAAGCTCCTAGAGTCTTCCACACCAACCGACTAAAAGCATACATCTCCAGACCTGATGTAGGAGCCTTGCTTCTAGCTTCAGCTGCAGAGGAGGAAGAGAGTGAATCTCTCCCTGATCTCCTCAGAGGTGTACCTTTAGATGAAAAAGTTGAAGGAGTCAATCTCTCTTCAGACCTGACACCTGAGCAACAAGAGGAGTGCAAATCTATGTTAAATCAGTTTGCCTCCCTGTTCTCACTGTCACCAGGCTTGACCCCTTGGGGCCAGCACGAGATACTCACTGGTGACTGTCTGCCAGTCAAAAGCAGAGGATACAGAATGTCAGAACATATCAGAGCCCACATCAAAGGAGAGGTCAAGAAGATGCTTGATCTCGGGGTAATAGAGCCCTCTACTAGTCCATGGTCTAGCCCAGTTGTGTTAGTACCAAAGGCAGGATCCAAAGACTTGAGATTCTGTGTGGACTATAGAGCTCTAAACGCAGTCACCAAGACTGATGCCCACCCTTTGCCCAGGACAGATGAGTTGGTGGATAAACTTGGTGCAGCCAAGTACCTCAGCACATTTGACCTGACGTCAGGCTATTGGCAAATAGCCCTGACAGACCATGCCAAGGAGAAAACTGCATTTTCGACCCCAGTTGGCTTGTACCAGTTTAAGGTCATGCCTTTTGGACTAAAAAATGCACCTGCCACATTCCAAAGGATGGTGAACCAGGTTCTGGCTGGGATGGAAGATTTCTGCATGGCATACTTGGATGACATTGCAGTCTTCAGCCACTCCTGGGAAGAACATGTGAACCACCTAGGACATGTGTTGCAGGCTCTGGAACAGGCCCATTTGACAATCAAAGCCAGTAAGTGCCAGATTGGTCAAAGTAAAGTGGTCTACCTTGGACATGAGGTAGGAGGTGGAGAAATAAGGCCTTTGCCCAGCAAGATTGAGGCTGTGCAAAATTGGACAACACCAACTACTCAAACCCAAGTGAGAGCTTTTTTAGGCCTCACTGGATATTACAGGAATTTCATTGAGAACTATGGGACCATAGCTTCTCCACTGAATGTAATCTCCTCTCCCAAATTCCCTAAAAAGGTAAAATGGAATGAGGAGTGCAATCAGGCCTTTGAAAAACTGAAGAGAGCTCTTTGCCAAGCTCCAGTATTGAGAGCTCCTGACTACCACCAACCTTTCATTGTACAAACTGATGCTTCCAATGTAGGTATAGGTGCAGTTCTAAGCCAACTGGATGAGAAGGGTAGGGAGCACCCCATTTGCTTCATCAGTAGGAAACTGAAGGATCCTGAGACAAGGTGGGCAACTATCGAAAGAGAATGCTTTGCTATTGTGTGGGCACTGAAGAAGTTTAGGCCATACTTGTATGGTTCTACTTTTGTTATTCAGACTGACCACCAACCCTTGAGATGGTTAATGCAAATGAAAGGGGAAAATCCAAAACTATTGAGATGGTCAATCTGCCTGCAAGGGTTTGATTTCACCATTGAGCACAGGTCAGGGTGTCACCATCAAAATGCTGATGGACTCTCTAGGATGTATATCATCGACTAGAGGTATGAGGTTCATCCAGGAGTGGATTAAATCCTCCTGTCCCTTAGTCTGGGGGGGGCGAGTGTTAGGGAGAATTCTCTGTTTAGGCTGAATTTCCCTTCCTAGTGAGTCCCCCAGCAGCTTTGCTGGATTTCTGGGGTTTAATTTTTTCTCCTGCCAAGAGTGAGACTCTTTTACCCTCACTCTTGGACATGTTGAACTGTGTTATCTTGGACAAACCTTGTGTTGAATGGGCTATGGGGTCTTTTACTCCATAGGGCCTCATGTATTTTTGTGATGTGGGTTACACAGCACCCTCTGTGCCGTGACCCAGGGGTGTCCTAGGGACTCCCCAACATAGACTCCATACCCTGGGACTGACTACTGTCTCCCAGGGCATGTAAAGTCACCAAAGACTTTGCTAGTCTTGAATCCTGAACAGAACCAGTACAAACCATCATATTGTGGACGTACTGGCTGGGGCAATTCGATTGCCCCAGGGTCTGTTAGTCGAGGGGGCACGTCTCCGTCCCCCCTGATCGAGTTTTGGCTGGTGGCAGTGGAAACTACTTTTTATATTCGACCGCGAATATTTTCCTATGGGATTTCCCATTGTTTTAGGCTAACACATTTAATTATTTATTTACGGTAGCCTTAAACATACCGCCGGTTTATATATTTATTTTTATAACTCCGGTTGGGACTTTTTGCCAAAACTTGATTCTAAAATGGCGTTGGTGTTCGCCTCTGTAACTCTGACCCAAAGTGGAGCCCTTTGTTCCACTTTTGGCGGGCTTCTCCACAGAAGCCCTCCAAAGTGGTGCCACTCTGTCTGGGGTACTTAGGAGGGGTGGAGGGGGATTTAGGCACCCTGGACTGAGTTACCTTGGTAACTCAAGTCGCACTCCGTCCTGATTGGCCCAAGTGGTGAGCCGCCCGGCTCACCACTTAGCATGTTTGAGTGACAGCTAGGCTGGGTGAATGGGGGCTTGTTGCATAAAAGCAGGGCTTTGGGGACTGGGACTTCAGAAGTCGCCACAGGACCAAGAATCCGACGAGGGAAGAGCTGAGCCGACCTGCTTCGACGACACCACCCGGTGGAGCCCTGCTGAACCGTCTCACCACTTTTTTCCCGACGACCGAGGAGAACTCTTAACGGAGTGGCTCCTTCCCTTGACTGGTGGGGACAACCAGTTTTCGCCTTCTTTCCGTTCTTTTGAGGTATCTCGTGGCCGCCTTGCCTGTGCCAAGCACCCCGGCATCCGGAATACCACACTTTACCCCCATACCGCGAAAGTCGGTACCAACCCTTTAACCGGAGGACTCCGCGGCTGGTTTCTTCCCGGGCAGTGCTACGACCTTTCTCTTCTGCTCTTCAGCGAGATATTCTTCTCCCCTGACCGACGTCGAGCCTTGCTGTCACTGCCTGGAACAACTGCCCCCGCTGGAGGATCCTTTCCGCTTAAGGTACTGTGTTCCGCCTGGCTTCCCTTGCCACCGACTGTACGGGGTAGATTTAGTCCCCGGCTTTCGAACCTGGGAGTGCCTGGGACACTTTGGCTAAACTTTCTGAGCCACTCTAAACTCTTTTTGACTCTTTGCAAGACTTTGAATCTCTAACTAACAGTGTGATCTTGGGCACATTTTCGCTCCGGCTACTCTAAGAGTGGGCCCGGCCTAGTGACTTTTGCTCACCTGTGACTTTATTCTTCTTTAAGCCTATTGCAAGTGTTCTGGACCTTAGAGTGGTGTGTCTAACCTATTTCTGCTTTTTCTCTCCCTTTCTTGGAAACTACTAGAGTGTCATCTAACGTTAAGCACTCACCTCTGTTTTAATTAAGTGGTGTTAACCTAGAGTTGTCTAGATAGGAGAAAGGATTGAATTTACTTTCATTATAACTGTGTTGAAGTGTTTTTACCACATTCGTTGCTAGAGTGTTTTTTTACTTATGTGTGTTTTTAAATAAATAACTATATTCTTTTGAAACCAAGCTCTGGTCAGTGTTTGCTTGTGCTATTGTGTTTTGGTACATATTGTGTATACTTTGCATACTGCCTAACTCTTCTTGAGAGAAGTCTGACTGCTCAGCCACAGCTACCAGGTAAATCTGGGTGGTACAGACTGCTACCAAAGGGGTTTACTGCTCTACCTGTAGTCTTAAATCTTTTGCAGTGTTCCCCAAGGGAACTGCACAGGTTTCTGCCTAACACTCGCGCCGTTGATAAAGGAATCCTTCCTTTTTCTTCTCCTCAGGGCAGAGTTGGAAAAGCTCGGATGCCCTGGCGATCATGGAGTGGAACGATCCAATCTCGTCGGGCGGAGAAGCCCTGGTGGGAGGTGACGACGGTAGATCCTAGTCGTATACCTCGTTGTCCGTACCCGTCGCTGCCGTGTCAGTCCCCGTATCATCCCCTCGGGTGGACGGGGAGGAGGGCTGGACGGGGCGCGACGGCTGAAAAGGAGGTGGAGGGTGAATCCTTCTTTTCTTGGGCGGGGCAACACCCGAAGGTCCCGGTTCAGGATCCCCCGACGGGAGAGGTTCCTCCGCCGGCAACGGTAGTCTCGTCCTTATCTCTGAGCATAAGGACTGTATAGCCAACAAAATGGCCGCCGAGTTGTCTCGCAGCGCTGGCAGAGGGGAGTCCAACGGGCGATCAGGGGCCCCGTCGGCACCCTCGACGATGTCGTCGTCACCTGCGTCGGGATCCATCCCGACGGGCCGGTCTTCATCCACGCCAAGGCCGTGGCTTAAGACCTCGATCAGCTCTTCCTCCGAGGTTGAAGCCGAATCTACGACGACGCCCTGCCCCCCCCCTTTTTCTTCCCCGCCGGGGATTTCACGGGGGTCCTATCGATGGGCACAAAAGAGGACTCCCTCCGAGGTGGCAGGGAGACTCTGAGCCCCGAGATCGCCACCACTGGTGTAGCCTCCACAGGCTGAGCCAGGGCCGCCGCGACAGTATCGACAGAGGGCTTGGCCGGATGGATTAAGGCCTTCACCACCTTAGGTGCGCTCACCGCCTTATCCTTGAGGGGGGGGGGGACACTGCCTCGCTCCCCCTCCGATGGGGCCTTCGAGCTCGACCGGGGCCTCTCCAGGAGCTTCGCCGGGTGCTCGCCCTTCCTCTTACCCGACCCAGAGCGTTGGCTCGTGGCTGAAGGTGCCGGGGAGGGTGCGCCCTGCCTGGCGCCCGTAGAGCCCGACCGTTCGGCACTCCCGGTGCCAGCGGACTCGCGGTGCTTGGCCTTGTGTTGGACCCCCGTCGCCGGGGCGTCCTCAAAGGTTTTAGAAGACCGCTCGGATTTCTTCCTCTTCTTCTCGCCTGACGGGCTCTTCCCTTCCAGCCAGTTGGCGAGGTGTTGATGGCGGTCCTTCATGGTCCGCTCCGACATATCGCCGCAAAACGCACAGTCCTTCTCCACGTGCGTTTTGTCCTCATGTAAGCAGTAGAGAGAAAAGGAGTGTTCGTCCTCCTTAAAGACGTTCTGCAGCTGGCATCCAGGGCAGACCCTGAACAGCTTTCCGGGCGTCGAGCTTCCCTTCTCCTGGGCCATGTCCGGGCCTGAGAAGCTTCTGGAGTCCTCCAAAAACGTAGCTCGACGAAATCTTCACCCTTGAGGGGCGCAGACGAATCCGACACGGGTCCCCGTTGATCGGATGGAGAGTCGGTGGAGCTTGAGGCTCTTTTGACCGAAAAAAACGAAGTTTTTGAGAAAAAACTTGAAAAAATAGCACTAACGCTCGAGAGCAATAGCACGAGGATCCCAACACATGAACGTGCGGTAAAAATCTGAAGATGGCTGCCAGAGGCGGTGCTTAGGTAGAGGGCAGTCATTGGCTGTGGTCAGTGTGACGCAGAGACCAGTGATTGGTTATTACTACGAAAGACAGATCAGAAACGAAACTGATACTGGTTTTTTCTTTACCGAGGATTCCCAGCCTGACGACGGGGAATATTCATGAGCATGTGAATCCATGCCAGACCCCATGCTGGAGAATTGTGTTTCTGACACTTTTGTGAGCCTCACTAAAAGTCCAACTGGACTGTGTGGACTTGTGGAATGTTAGAGAGAATTTTTCATTTTGAAAATCTTACCCTTTCTGCCCTGAGCCTCCCAGAACTATTGCTGGACTCACAGATTTCTTTCATTGACTTGGAAGGGAGTGAGATGCGTTTATCTCACGCTCCTCCTGCATTCACCCTTGTTTTGGGGACATTGCACCCTCTTTTAAATGTTCCATTGAGGCAAAAGACCTCTCCCCTTAGATTTGGCATTTATGCTTTTCCAATGGCAGCACCCTTCACCTTATCTGGTGTGCTGACAGTGTTCCTTTTCGCAACTGGATAAGCCATAGGGCTATCAGTGCAGACGTAATCACCTCCTTTTTATGACTTGTGTTTTTAACTTTGCAGCATAAGCCATCTTACATGAAATATTGTGGGGACAGTGTGCCCGAATTTATTTGTCCTAAATAGCATTTTTGTTACTTTCAGACATCCTCGAAACAGGCTGGTGGCAGGCATTACCTTTTTTTCTCTTTTTGCGGGTACACTATCACTAGTTGCCCTTTTAGCCACAGCAATGAACTTAAGAGGACCACATACTCAAAATGGCCTCTCTGTGTGGTTTAATTCCTGTTCAAGATGGCCTGTCCTTTGTTGACCGCCCTACCTTTCTTGGTGGGGGAGGGTCCCCTTTCTTCATGCACTTTAGCAAGCTTTTTATATAAAGCTTGTAAAGGCTCTTCTTTGTGTGTGAGCTGGCAGGAAGCTAAGGGGCAGGGGCTATCTGCCCCAAACCACATTCTTGCATGAGCATGGATGTTGCCAGGCATATTCTGGGAGGCTCAGTGTTCCCTATTGGACCGCCACCTCCAAGTTTGAATGTTGCAAGTGTCTTATTGGATTTCCTCCAGAAACCAAGTCGACCAATGGAGCTGAGAAGACCACCAGAAGACAACCAAGGGATGCTGAGGGACTACTCTAGAAACCAGCATTGGATCAGCCAGTATCACTGCATTACGTACCTAAACCTCCTAATCAACAGAGAACCCCTTCGCGAGGCACCTTCCTCGGCCTGACTGGTGGGACCAACAAGTCACCTGTCCTGCTTGAGATACTTCGCCTGTGCTTTGTCGTCTGAGCGTGCAAGGACGCATTTTCTCTTTAAGGACTGGATCCAGCTGTTCATCGTTTCAAGGACTTCCAGCTGGCCAAACAGCTGGAATGCAATGTGGGCATCTTCGAGGATGTGCTGGGCTGAGGCTGTGCTGGGGCACAGGAAATCTGCTACGCTGTTCTCCACCAGGACACAAGCCTGCTGAACGTGCCTGGGGTCAATGCAAGACATGCATCCATGAAGTCATCAATGAGGGTCAACCTCAAGTCCTTATTTCACGTGTTGCATCTGCTCTGCACTAACTAACTTCAGTACTCTACCTGCACTAGCTTCCCTCAGGAACTTTTTGGGACACCTAAAAGGCTACCAGACCCTTGGTAATGGCTAGAGCTGGACTTTCAAACTTTTACTAAATGGTGCAGAGTGCCTTATTATAAGGTCTATGTGTATGTGTGCATAACATCTTTTCTCCCTACTTTGGTGAATGCATTTATTGTGTGAATAACTGCTTGTGATTCTTAAGTAGTGTGTAACCCAGAGTGGGTTACCTAACTGAAATGTATGTATCTATATATACAAAACAAAGTTGTGCTTGTTTGTGGGTTTGTATGTGATGTTGATCTTGGGGACCAAACTCCTCATGAACAGTGAGGACTGGCATCATTAATTTTGCATGGGATATTCTTTATTTCATTGCCAAATGAATGCAACTATTTCTAGCTCGATCGTCACATTAGTCACATAGAAGAACTCAGCGAGTAGCCAAAGCACTAATCACACACTTCTACCTCCTCAAACACACCACCCAAACAACATACACTTATAACAAACTAACCTGAACACTGGACCTTACCCATACAGACACAAAATAAGCCAGTGCACACAACCTTAAACACCTGCCAATCTACCCATAAAACACATACACACCCCAAAATGACAAACCGCCTCACAGAAAATGCCCAAGGCATTGGACCTTACCCATATGGATACAACAAGCCAGTGCGCACAGCCCACCATCTGCAAGCCAACACACACAGACACCAGTTTCTCTTGGTTCTGGACCTATCCTATCATTCTTCCCCACCTAACCAACCATGTCCTGTTTCTTGCTGGTATTGGTGCGCGGTATAAATCAACATAACATATTAACATAACAGGGGCAGAGCTATCTGTGGAACCACAAATCTGGCCCACCTCGCACCCATCTTATTAACACCAATTAGAAGGTAACGTGCAGGTACCCACTTCCATTCTGCAACTGTGCCCCACATAGACTCACTGAGTTGTGAACTGTATTGGCCAGCCATCTCTCACATCAAGATAACTATTAGTGAGCAATATCTTACAACTAGGTAGACTATACTCTGTGCTAGCTAGTCCAGATAAAATTGCATTTATGAGCCAGCATCACAATTAGACAGAATTGTGAAGATTAGCTTGCGTCATATCTAGACGGAACTGTAATACTAGATTGCATCAAATCTAGACAGAATTGTGAAGATTCCAGTCCCGTCCCCCCCTGCACCTAAATGGGCAGGAGCAAGGGGAAAAAAGGTAGAAGCAGTGTGTTGAAAGGCAGGAGTTACAGAATGATCAGAGGTGATCCAGGTCTCTGTTAAACAGAGAAAATGAAAATGAGAACAGAGAAAAAGATCAAGAATAGTGTGTGATTTATTACAGATAGAACAAGCATTTAGAAGACAAAAGTGGAATTGTGGAAGAGCATCAAAGGAAATAGAAGGGCAGGACAAGTTGGAGAGATTACGTGGATGGGCCGAAGATAGCACTGTAGAAGTGCGGTAAATTGTCCTAGATGACATAGGACAAGACATAAGGGGAAAAAGAAAAAGAAAAAGAAAGAAAACAGCAAATGACTAGTCGCCACAGACAGTAATAAATAATGTTAGTCAAAGCCTTTCAAGGGGGTCCCTGTATAATAGGGCGCCCATGGCTACAGAAGACCAAGGGACTCCTTGAAATAGCAGTCACGTGGAAACACAGACTGCGCCAGTCACCAAACACATGAGGCAGGATAAGATGTAAAAACCTGCTACAGAGGGGATAAATGGTGATGGAATGGCCACAAAAAGTCAACTTGGCGGTGCAGAAATTATGGCACAAGGTGGACTTACTGTAAAAACGCCTGCTACAGTTTTTGAAATATTTGCAAGGAACTTGGGGTTGGTCACCCCGAGTTACCTGTGGGAACTCAGACGTGGACTCCCTGATTACTGTGCTCAGAGAGGCACAGCTCCACCTCACTGATGAGGTCCAACAGGCTAAAACACGTATATGGGGTTGCTGTTGGTACTCTTGTTCAGAAGGGAATTGCCATAGCATTTCGGTGCTGGACTGCCTAGGATTAATTTTTGACGATTAAAAGGGGGCCCAGCAATTTAAAGAACTTCAACGGTGGTGCCTGAATAACAGGGGGCGAGGAAATATTCTTGTTCCTACCTTCATAGGGTTAAACAGGCATAAATTCCTTACCCTACTTCTCCCTTGCCTGGACAGGTTTGGTGATAAAGCTTCATCCCCTGGGCTTCACTTGGCTGGATTGCGAGAAGGTCTAAGAACTTTTCTTCTGTGGTTTTCCACCATTGAAACCCTTAAAAACTGTCTGCTGGCTTTGCCAACTCTTGTCCAGTGACTCTAGCACATTTGGCCCCCTCTTTTCTAGTTAGGGAAGGTGTTTCTTTTAAGTTGTAGTACGTTACATTTTAATGATGGCTCCGACTTCTTTTCTACACATTATTTCTCTAACTAATGGTTACTTACCTGGCTCTTCTTATTCACTTGCTTTGCTATTCTCAGTATTCTGAAACTGATTTAACTATTTTAAAATTAAAGTGTTCGTGCTCTTAGGAGAGAACATCAAAGT